>NW_027397069.1:21352371-21427534 GCF_003265705.2 Callorhinus ursinus | reverse complement strand
CTTCCTTCCTTCCTTCCTTCCTTCCTTCCTTCCTTCCTTCCTTCCTTTCTCTTTATACTTCTTGAGTTATCTCATCCATTCTTGTGGTTTTACACACAAATCCTCTGCTGATCTCCCTGGCTTCTGGCAGATATTTCACACTTGTAAAATTATAATCACAAGCCATAAATATCTTTAATTTAGCTTTGATGAAATTTGATTAACACCATATGCCACATGCCAATAGCAGAAAACTTGACAGGACACAAATGCTTTTGAGAATTCAAAGCACTTAACAATTAGTGCTTGTTTGGATAGAAAAGTAAGCATATTAATGAATATTTACAGACCAGTTATCATACAATTTTATTTAAGTTCAATGTGTTATCTGTCTTGATATCTAAAATACATATTTATAATCTATTTTGAAAACATCAAAAAGCATTTCTATAACATCAGTTTGTTTTTTTTTATTGTTTTTAACTGGTTCCAAGAACTGTTCGTTTATAATCTTATAATAATAAATGTAAGCTTAGAGTTCACTTAGAGTTGTATCTCTTTTCCCCACACATGATCTATTTTAGTCAATGACATTATAACAGCTCATTAACTATAGCCTCAAGAATCTATTACTAATAAACTCAATAAATGTTATTAGTAACATTGCTAAAGTACATTTATCTTTTTTTTCCACATTAACATTCTTAGTTTATTGATCCTCTCATGAAAAATCTGCACAATCACCGCAGATAAAGCCACTGCAGCATCTTTACTCCTTTTTCTTTTTGCCAGCACCAACATTGGCTTATGCAGTCCCCCTGACTTTCTTCATTCTGTTCTTGCGTTCCTTTTGCTGTTTTCTTGATGTCTTTTTCTTCTCATACAGGCCATGTCTTACAAGTCTGTGTTTGGGTTCATTTTTCTTTGCATAATCCAAAGAATCATAAATTATGCCAAAGCCAGTTGTCTTGCCACCACCATAATGGGTTCTGAAGCCAAACACAAATATGACATCTGGTGTGGTCTTGTACTTTTTGGCTAGTTTTTCCCGAATTTCTGTTTTAGGTACTGTTGCCTTTCTGGGATGAAGAACATCAATGACCATCTGTTTCTGCTGAAGTAGTCAGTTAGTCATGAACTTCCTGGTCGGGATAGTTACTGTGTCGTTCATGGTGGCGGCCAAGCCTAAAGTACATTTATCTTTTAAAAATCCCAAATAAGGGCATCTGGGTGGCTCAGATGGTTAAGCGTCTGCTTTTGGCTCAGGTCATGATCCTAGGGCCCTGGGATCGAGCCACACATCAGGCTCCCTGCTCCGCGGGAAGCCTACTTCTCCCTCTCCCACTCCCCCTGCTTGTTTTTCCTCTCTTGCTGTGTCTCTCTGTCAAATAAATAAAATGTTGAAAAATAATAAAAAATAAAAAATAAAAATCCCAAATAAAATACAGTGCCCTAACTCATTAAATTATATTTGTACATTTACCTATGTAAATATGTATATTTATATATATATATATTATGTCTATTATATATATATATATTTCATGTATGTTTTTGATTTATGTGTGTATGGGTGTCTACAGATACATATTTATGTGTTGAATAACTTACTTAATATTTTAATCTAGATTTTTACTAATCCTCTCAAGGTTAACCTATTAACATGAAACTCCATATTTTGCTCCCAAAACTTCCTTAGCAAATCTCTCCCATTCTAGTAAATTGCATTGACATCTATTCAGTTAATTAGAAACCTAACAATAACTCATCCTTTTTTCATCTTTCTCCTCCCCATCCATTCCATTAGCAATTCTTGCCCTGTCTCAGTTCTATTTAACTCTCTGCATTTTACTACCATTAAGCTAATCAACGCCACCATACTCTTCTCCAAAACTGCTTTTATTCATGCTCCATTTAGCAATTATCCATCTGCAGGAAATCATCTTAAAAATATTTATATATGATAATGTCACTCCCTTTCTTAAATCATTTGATGATTTTCTTTGTATTTTTTAAAGTCTAAACTACTTACCCTAGCTTTTAAGATTCTACCTTCCACTGTTATTCCAAAATCAACTTACACCCTTTTACTTGGTAAGCTCTTTCTTGTCAAAATGCCGTAATTCTATTCTCTAAGCATCAGCTCCTCTACTCCATAATTCGTGAACTCACTGTTCTGTCTTGGAAATACTATTTTACAATATTCTGAGCTTGACTCCTATTTTATAGTTATCAGTGCCTGTGTTGTTTTCTGAGGGATTCTAGCCCCCTGCAAACTGAAGATCTATTTTGAGTAAGACATTCTTTTTCTTTCACCCTCCTTTTCCCTTCATAGTTACTTACTTTTTTTTAAGAGTTATTTGTTTGAGAGAGAGAGAGAGAGGAAGAGCAAAAGGAGAGGGAGAGAATCTCAAGCAGACTCTGCACTGAGTGTGGAGCCCAACTAGGGGCTTGATCCTAGAACCCTCAATTCATGACCTAAGTGGAAATCAAAAGTAAGACGCCTAATGGACTGAGCTACACAGGCGCCCCTCCCTTGATAGTTACTTTCAGTCTAATTTTGTTTGCTAGTTTTTTTTTTCCTTTAGTAATACTAAAATTTAAGCTCTTACAGGACCAGAAGCCTTTTCTCTCTTGTTTCATCATCTGTAGCTAACACCCAAAGAAGATACTAGTGTGTAGTAGTGAAGGAAACCAGAATGTGTTACTCCAATTATTGACATTAAAGGTTCTTTTAAACTTAAGGAAGTTTAAAGAAGCAGCAAATACAAGGAAAGCTCCCTCTACTCTCTCTCTTTTTGCCTAAGGAAGGGGGTAAATTTTCCCTCTACTGGAGACAGATTCTTATCAGCACAGATATGGCACAAGAGGAATCTGCAAACATACTTTACTCTAATTCTTCCCTACCATATATTTATCTTCTCACAGTTTGCTGCCCTTGGAAACCTAAAACTGCTTTCTTTTGTCCTGGCATTTCTCTATAAATTTGTTGTTCTTTTTTGAAGATGTTATATAAGCTGGAGTTATGAGCCCCCACTTTGAGTTACTTTTTGTTCAAGTTTCTCCTGTATGATGTCTACTGCACTTGTTAATGAACTGTTTTTCTCTTATTAATCTTTTTGTTACAGTATCAGCCAAAACCCTAATATGAATAAAGTTTTGTCATAGTTTCCTTTCTCTGCTGTAGGGGAATACCACAAATTTAATGGCTTAAAAGAACACAAATTTATTACTGTATAGTTCTGGAGTTTGAAAGTCCAAAATGAGTATAAATGGGCTAAAGCCAAGGTGTTAGCAGATAGGGCTGCATTTCTTCCAGAGTTTGAAGGGAGAGTCCATTTCCTAGACTTTTCCAGCTTCAAGAAGCTGCCCACATTCCTAAGTTCATGGCTCCAGTCCTCCTCTGCACTATATCTGCATCAACATTGAGCTGAGTTTTCATCACAGTACCATCTCTCTGGTTCTTTCTCTTTTACCTTCCTCTTCCACTTATAAAGACCCTTGTGATTTTATTAGGCCCAGCTGGATAACCCAGGATAATCTTCCCATCTCAGGGCCTCTAATCATCAACCTTAATTTCATCTGCACCCTTAATTCTCCATTGTCATATAACTTTACACATTCACATGTATTGAGAAGTAGGACATGTATATATTTGGGGACCCATTATTCTGCCTACCACAGTAGGTAATGATTAAGTTTGTTTTGTTTGTCTATGAATGAAGAAGGGATAAATTTTTCCTTTAAGCACCCATCTATTAATTCACTGCTATGAATGTTTGGATAGGTGAATTAAGTGACATTGCATTACTCCTAAGCATATATTCAGAATTAAAAAAATTTGATTTTTACTTACACATTCTTTATTTGACATTCTCCCAAACAAACAAAAACAGAATTATCCTAAGTGTATAAGGCAGCATAGTGCTGTGGACAAGTTTCGGTTTTAGAGAAAAACAGAGCTGAAATTGAAATATTCCTCCAAATTATTCAAGTGATTGTAAAATCATGGCCAACTCATAAGGCATTTCCTTTTTTTAAAGATATTATTTATTTATATGACAGAGAGAGAGAGAGTGTGTGTGTGCACAAACAAGGGGAGCAACAGGCCGAGGGAGAGGGAGAAGCGGGCTCCCTGAGGAGCAGGGAGCCTGATGCTGGGCTCCATACCAGGATCCTGGGATCATGACCTGAGCCGAATGCAGACACTTCACTGACTGAGCCACCCAGGTGCCCATCATAAAGCATTTCTATTTATAAGTCTCAATACACAAAATAGGGATATCATTTTTAATACTTCAACCTTATTTATGGGAAGTATTTTACAGAGGGTAGATGTCAATAAGTACTGTTAGTTTCAGGAATTCACAACTATATGGTCAACTAATCTTCGACAAAGCAGGAAGGAATATCCAATGGAAAAAAGACAGTCTCTTCAACAAATGGTGTTGAGGAAACTGGACAGCAACATGCAGAAGAATGAAACTGGACCACTTTCTAAAGCAACAGTTTCCACGCAGTTAGTGATTTGGCAGGTGTCTGTCAAAAGTAGACTATAGAAAAAGTCACTGAAAAGATTACTCCAGTTCTCTAATACCCATTCTTTCTTCTCAAATGTTGGTTTCATTTCCTTTAAACATCTGCTCTGAAATAATTTACCATTTCAGCTCTGTTTAACTTCTAGCATTTGTGACTCATTCTGTTTTTCTTAATCACTTCCAAAAAAGTAGTCATAATCTCCCTCAATTGCTTGGGGGAGAGGAAGTAGAACACATTTATTCCTTTTCATCACAATTTAAACTGGATGCAAATCATGTTCATAAAAATAATTTTCAAATGATGACAAGTTAAAACATTTTTACATCTCCTGTGGTAAGAATGCATTGTATCTATATGTTTTTAAAAACTTCAAGGAGACAAATATTATGATAATTTCTATTTCTCAATCCAGTCCTCTTTGTTAGCCTTTTCATGTGAACTGTAAAACAACAGAAGTGCAATTAAAATTGCTTTCCTATGAGAGTATGTGTATTTTTACTACATATACATAGACATATACATAGGTTTGTATTTTCAGTACCTTTATAAGTGAAGTTTATTTCACTTTATCTGTCCTGTGCTTGTTTTATATTTTAACGTTCTCAATTGTACTTTTAAGTTGCTTTTTGTTCATATTTGAGTAATAAATGTACACAGTGTTAAAGTCACATAGTGCAGTGAACTTATAAAAAATCAATAGCAGAGGCACCTAACTGGCTCAGTCGGTTAAATGTCTGCCTTTGGCTTAGGTCATCATCCCGGGGTCCTGGGATCGAATCCTGCATCAGGCTCCCTGCTCAGTGCTTCTCCTTCTCCCTCTGGTGCACACCCTGCTTTTGCTCTCACTCTCTTTCCCACTCTCTGTCAAATAAATAAATAAAATCTTTTTAAAAAAATCAATAGCAGATGCTCACTGGCCTCTTTTTCTCTGAACATCATCCCACTCTCTAGAGGCAATACTTTTCATTGTTTTAACTCTTGTCATGCACTGTTGCATCTTTATTTACCCATGGTAAACATTATCATTTGGTTTCCAATTATAGAAGATAGGGATTATAGCTTTCTTATATTTTGAGCACTTCCCTTTCATAGTCATGACAAAATTTTTCTTTGAAAAGAAAATCTCTTCTTTTGATATTTGCAAATGACATATCAGATAAAGGGCTAGTATCCAAGATCTATAAACAACTTGTCAAACTCAACACCCAAAGAACAAATATTCCAATCAAGAAATGGGCAGAAGACATGAACAGATATTTTTCCAAAGAAGACATCCAAATGGCCAAGAGACACATGAAAAAGTGCTCAACATCGCTCACCATCAGGGAAATACAATTCAAAACCTCAATGAGATACCACCTCACACCAGTCAGAATGGCTAAAATTAATAAGTCAGGAAACGACAGATGTTGGCGGGGATGCGGAGAAAGGGAAACCCTTGGGGTGCCTGGGTGGCTCAGTCGTTAAGCGTCTGCCTTCGGCTCAGGTCATGATCCCAGGGTCCTGGGATCAAGCCCCGCATCGGGCTCTCTGCTCAGCAGGAGGCCTGCTTCTCCCTCTCCCACTCCCCCTGCTTGTGTTCTTTCTCCCGCTTTGTCTCTCTCTGTCAAATAAATAAATAAAATCTTAAAAAAAAAAAAAAAGAAAGGGGAACGCTCCTACACTGTTGGTGGGAATGCAAGCTGGTGCAACCACTCTGGAAAACAGAATGGAGGTTCCTCAAAAGTTGAAAATAGAGCTACCCTACGACCCAGCAATTGCACTACTGGGTAGTTACCCCAAAGATACAAATGTAGTGATCTGAAGGGGTACATGCACCGCAATGTTTATAGCAGCAATGTCCACAATAGCCAAACTATGGAAAGAGCCAAGATGTCCACGACAGATGAATGGATAAAGAAGATGTGGTGTATATATACAATGGAATATTATGCAGCCATCAAAAGGTATGAAATCTTGCCATTTGCAATGACATGGATGGAACTGGAGGGCATTATGCTGAGCAAAATAAGTCATTCAGAGAAAGACATGTAGCATATGACCTCACTAATATGAGGAATTCTTCATCTCAGGAAACAAACTGAGGGTTGCTGGAGTGGTGGGGGTGGGAGGGATGGGGTGGCTGGGTGATAGACATTGGGGAGGGTATGTTCTATGGTGAGTGCTGTGAATTGTGTAAAGCTGTTGAATTACAAACCTGTACCTCTGAAACAAATAATACCTTATATGATTAAAAAAAAAAGAAGATAGTAGGAAGGGAAAAATGAAGAGGAGAAAATCGGAGGGGGGAGAAAGCATGAGAGACTGTGGACTCTGAGAAACAAACTGAGGGTTCCAGAGGGGAGGGGGGTGGGGGGATAGGTTAGCCTGGTGATGGGTATTAAAGAGGGCATGTATTGAATGGAGCACTGGGTGTTATAGGCAAACAATGAATCATGGAACACTACATCAAAAACTAATGATGTAATATATGGTCATTAACATAATAAAATTAAATTAAAAAAAACCTCTTATTTCAATACTATCACTCAGTGAATAGTACTTCATTCATATCATCTTTATTGTACAACAGAGGCTGCTTAAATTGCCTAAATTTTTTCATATTTTATGATTCATTTTAACATTGCTCACTCATCAATTGTTTAAAAATACTCAATATAATTTTATATATAGTCTGTCTTCTCATATAGTATAAATTTTTTTTTGAGGGGTGAGGTGGATTGTATTTGGTTTTCTTTTGTTTTATTATATATTTTCAAAAAAATTTTTCTGGGTATTTCAGGTGTCCCTCTCCAATCAACTTGAGTTTTGAGTTTCTATTAAGACTCCTGTAAACTTCTTGTCTCAACCTTTACCACTGTTGACAGTATTGAAACTCTCTTCATAATTGTATAGATATCCACAACAAAAGTATATAATAACTGAAATGAAGGTATAAGTCTATGATTTCTTACTTTTTTCTTTTTTTTAAGATTTTTATTTATTTATTAGAGCACACAAGCAGGGGGAGCAGCAAGCAGAGGGAGAGGGAGAAACAGGCTCTCCCTCTGAGCAGGGAGCCCAATATAAAATTAATATATAGAAATCTGTTGCATATCTATACACCAATAATGAAACAGCAAAAAAAAAAAAAAATCAAGGAATCAATCCCCTTTACAATGCACCAAAAACCATAAGATACCTAAGAATAAACCTAACCAAAGAGGTAAAGGATCTGTACTCTCAAAACTATAGAACACTTATGATAGAAATTGAAGATGACACAAAGAAATGGAAAAACAGCCCATGCTCATGGACTGGAAAAATTATTGTTAAAAACTCTATACAACCCAAAGCAATCTACACATTTAATGCAACCCATATCAAAATACCACCAGCATTTTTCACAGAGCTAGAACAGACAATCCTAAACTTTTCATGGAACCACAAAAGAGCCTGAATAGCCAAAGCAATCTTGAAAAAGGAAAGCAAAGCAGGAATCATCAGAGTTCTGGACTTCAAGCTCTATTACAAAGCTGTAGTCTTCAAGACAGTATGTACTGGCATGAAAACAGACACATAGATCAATGGAACAGAATACAAAACCCAGAAATGGACCCACAACTATATGGTCAACTAATGTTCAATAAAGCAGGAAAGAATATCCAATGGAAAAAAGACAGTCTCCTCAACAAATGGTATTGGGAAAACTGGACAGCAACATGCAGAAGAATGAAACTAGACTGCTTTCCTATATCATACACAAATATAAATTCAAAATGGATTAAAGACTTAAATGTGAGGCAGGAAACCATCAAAATCCTAGAGGAGAACACAGGAAGCAACCTCTTTGACATTGGCTATAAAACTTATTAGATAGATCTCCTACAAAAGAAAAATGAACTATTGGGATTTCATCAAATAAAACTTTCTGCACAGAGAAACAATCAAAAAAACCTAAAAGGCAATCTTTGGAAAGGGAGAAGATATTTGCAAATGATATATCTGATAAATGGTTAGTATCTGAAATCTACAAAGACCTTATAAAACTCAGCACCCAAAAATCAAATAATCCAGTTAAGAAACGAATAGACATTTTTCCTAGGAAGACATCCAGATGGCTAACAGACATGTGAATAGATGGTCCACATCACTCATCATCAGGGAAATACAAATCAAATCTATGATGTGATGTCACCTCCCACCTGTCAGAATGGCTAAAATTAACAGCACAGGAAACAACAAAGTTGGCAAGGACAGGGAGAAAGGGAAACCCTCTTGCACTGTTGGTGGGAATGTGAACTGGCGCACCACTCTGGAGAACAGTATGAAGGTTTCTCAAAAAGTTAAAAATAGAACTACTCTATGACTCAGCAATTGCACTACTAGGTATTTACCCAAAGGATACGACAATACACATCGAAGGGATACATGCACCCCAGTGTTTATAGCAGCATTATCAACAATAGCCAAACTATGGAGAGAGTCCAAATGTTCATCAACTGATGAATGGATAAAGAAAAAGTGGTATATACATATATACAATGGAATAATTCTCAGCCGTCAAACAATGAAATAGTGCTATTTACAGCAACATGGGTGGAGCTAGAGTGCATTATGCTAATCGAAATAAGTCAGTCAGAGAAAGACAAATACCCTATGATTCCACTCATATGTGGAATTTAAGAAAGAATACAGATGAGTATACGGGAAGGGGAAAAGAAAGAGAGAGAAACAAGCGATTAGAGACTCTTAACCATAGAGAACAAACTGAGGGGTGATGGAAGTGGGTGAGGGGTGGGCTAGATAGATGATGGGTATTAAGGAGGGCACTTGTGATGACAAGCACAGGGTATTTTATGTAAGTGATGAATCAATCACTGAATTCTACTCCAGAAACCAATATGGCACTGTATGCTAACTACTTAAAAATAGATGATAGATAGATAGATAGACAGATAGATAGACAAATGATAGATAGATAGATAGATAGATAGATAGATAGATAGATAGATAGATAGATGATAGATAGATAGATAAGAAACAAACTTACAGGCCAATGTCTCTTATTACTGAGAGGTCAAAATCCTGAATAAAAAGCTAATCAGTATAATCCAGTAACTTAAGAGGAGAGCCCGCATGCCTCAGAATCCTCTCCCAATCTTTCCCAATTTCTCTTCAGCACCGAGGCAATCATGGCTGGAGACTTTTTACAGATGATTTCTGTCTATTCTAGAGGATATGACACCATACAATATGCATTTTTTGCTGTCCAACTATTTCATTCACTGTAATGTACTTGAATTCCTCCATTTTGTGTCTATCAGTAGGTCATTACTTTTCGTGGCTGAGTAGTATTTCCTCATATGTATATATCATTCTCTTGTTATGGATATTTGTCTTCTGTCATGATTATTTATAATGAAGAAAGGCACTATGAACATTAAGAAAAAGAAGAATGCTTAGTACACTGCCTGGTCCATAGTAAGGGAAATATAAATGGTAGTGCTTTATATTATTATTGTTGTTATTATTCACATATGTATGTATACAAAGTGTACCAAAAGAAATATAAAATGCATATATATATTATAAGCATATATTTAGTATGCATATATATTCTCTATAATACTATAGATATTAAACTTACATGTAACATTGGCAGCTTACTATACTAAAGGAGAATGCCTCAGTTACCTGAGAAAGTTCTGAATGTGGTCTCTGCAGTTATCTTTGATAATCTGTGTGGTTAATAAGAAATATTTAGGTACTGAATATTTCTGAGGTATCTAAATTACTATGGTTAAGATATGGCTAGCTTTGAGATATAGTTCAGTCAATTTAATTGATCAATTATTGGTTGAATAATTGTTTAATCTTTCAAAGCATAGATAATTCAAAAGATAAGATTCAGGAGAGTTTGTTTTAATTATAACTCATAAGTCCCTATTTCTTTTTTTAAGATTAGTGTCCATGGTATAAAAAGAGTTATTTTCAATCTATAAATTCAAATCTTTACATTCACAGGAAAAAAAGATCATGTTTTAATTAAAACTTTAGAATACTATATAATAGCTAGGATTTTAATCTCCCCAATGACAGTTTACATACATAATTTCTACTTAAAATCATGTTAACTTTCAGAAAATACTAGTATCAAATGTGTGAAAGCAAAATAAGGAGAAGGAGGGAAGAGGAGACGAAGAAGAAGAAACCTACTTGGATTTTTTCTGTATTTCCTATTTACTTGTGTCTTTTACATAAATTTCATAATAATTAAACTGTTTTGTGATAACTTGTTTTATAACTTATAATAATGTGTGTAGTCTCTTAAATGGAAAGGAAGCTCTTCTGCTTTTAAAAATATTATTTTCATACTTTTAGCTCTTAAACTATTGGAAAACCCTGTTATTGCAAATCAAGACCCAAGAATGGAAAAAGATCAGAATTTTCTTATATTACTATAAATGGAGAATATTATGGAATTTTATTGAAATAACTTTATTATGATAATTTAAATAAATTTCATATTTTGAGTCAAATTTAGTTCTAAGCAAGTTGAAAATACTGAAAATTGTTTCCATAATCACTGCCAACACATATTTAAATTATTTGTTAGTTCATTGAGGAATTTTCCCTTCAGTTAATACATGCAATATTTAATTGGAAAAAGAAATAAGAAATAGTTATTTTAGTCTCAAATTGGTTCAGTGAAACATTCTTGATTCCTACATAATCTACATGGTAAAAATCATCATACATTTGACTGAAAGTAAATTTAGGGAAACTTTTGGGTCGAACATGATGAAATAATTTTCTGCCCCTTTCTTAACCAGAAGTGGAAAGAAAAACAGAAACAAAACTCCTGTTTTCAGATAAAACCTGTCATTGCAAAGAAAAATGTATTAAGTATTTTTAAGTCACTTATTTTTTAAAGCAAAAACAGAAAAATCCAGGTTCCTAAACATGCATAAAACAAAGAAAACTGGGAAAATACATCAGGAGGATCACAGAAACAATTAGTGACTGGTAGGGAAGATTAAACAAAAATGTGAAAATAGAAGGATTGGATAAGAGCATGTTTAAAAGGCCATCTGATGCCATGTTCCCTGTCTTACCAGCCAACCTGCTTCTTCCAGAAGCCCAGAACTTTCAAGACGTCCATCTATAGACATTAAACCAAAGGCTCTAAATTTAGCAACATTATTCACAAAGGAATGAATAATGGAACCTAGCGTACTAACTGTAAGGACTTTGAAACTCCCTTCATCTTTCCAGATCCTTAGAATTGGCAAACATAATTTTCCTGATAAGATTTTGGCTAAGACTCTACTTAAGGGAAACTTAACCGTATAGGGAAGGGACCTAATGATCCGTTCTTCCCAAAAATCTAGTGGCTTTCCTTTCAATAAACTCCATCATTGGAAGCATCATATATGCAGAATTTCCAACAAAACTTTTGGGTAATATAAAAAGGTAACCAAAAATCACCTACATTTTGAGGAAATCTCCCAATATGAATGAACGACAACCAAAATTAGCAAACAAACAAAAACACAAAAAAGTAACTCATTGGAAATACAGAAGTGAAATATCTGGAAACAATTAATATCTCTTTATTTTCAGAGAGATAATAGAGCAGATTTTATTTATGATATGGACAAGAAAGTATATGCAAAAAAAAAAAAATACAAAACATAGCTCCTACAGATTAAAACAAAATTGCTATTCCTGTTTTTTAAATAACTGTTTTTGGAAGATATCTTTTAAAAATATTCCAAAAAGTAGAACAAAAAACAGATATGGTGAAGAAGGGAGAAATTATGGAATACTAAATAGTAAATCCACATGATCAACACATAACCTAAAAAATTTAGAATAATAATTTAGGGAAAAGCATGGGAGGGAAATTATTCAAGAAAATAAAATATAGAGGATAATTTTGAACAACTTTGGTCTGTAGTAAATTGCTATATGTATATACTAATCTGGATGTTTAGCACAAGTAATTAAAAATAAAATCATAGATATTGCTTTGAGATTCTAATTTCAAATGTTTTGTATATATACTCAAAAATGGTATTTCTGGACCACATGGTAGTTCTAATTTTAATTTCTAGAGGAATCTCCATACTGTTTTACATAAGACTGTACCAATTTATAATTCCAGCAACCATGTACAAGAGTTCCCTTTTATGCCACATCCTCACCAACACTTGTTATTTTGCTTGTTTTCTGTTTGACCAAAGACATTCAGACAGTTGTGAGGTGATACCTCATTGTGGCTTTGGTTTGCATTCCCTGATTATTAGTGATATGGAGCAATTTTTCATGTACCTCTTGGCTGTTTGTATGTCATCTTTGGAGAAATGTATAATCAGGTTCTTTTTCCATTTTTTAATCAAGTTGTTTTTTGCTAAAAATATATAGTTTTCATTTTCATGTGCCTTCTGGTGTATGATCTTGGATTTAGTGAAGCTGAAGCAGAAAAAATTAATGTCCCCACTATTTATAACAAAATGGCATTCCTTTTACTATTTCTAAGATAATTATATGAAAGTTTAAGCTTTAACGTAATTCAGGAATTCTTAAATATACTTCAAAAATAAATCTTGTTTAATAAAATAATTACTGATTTATAATTATAACAGATATTTATGGTCCATGCATAGATTTGAGACTTTTAAGGAAATGACATCATGACAATTTTATTCCGTAAATCTTGGAGCAAATATATATCCAAATATGCAACAAGAAATCAATCAAAAGCAAGTTGGTTCATTTAAACAGAAAAGTAAATAAGTTTCCTTCACATCTAGTTTTGCATGTTTTATGAAGCAAATGAATCCTTAAATTTTTAAGCATGTATGAATGTTACTTTTGATCTTTGTGTAGTAAACATTTTTATATAAATTATAACTGGCAAAACTAAAGACTTCTCAATTTTTTTTCATGTTTCCAGCTAGCCCACTAGCTAAACCATTTTTGTTGCTTACCTTCTTTTTTTAAACAGCTTTACTGAAGTACAGTTGATATACAAAAAAGAAAGAAAGAAGGAAAAAAATCCTACACATATTTAATATATATATAACTTGAGGATTTGGGCATAAGCATGTATCTGTGAAACCATCACCATGATCAGGGTAATAGATAGATCCATCAGCTTTAAGTTTCCTTGTGCCTTTTTGCTTTTTATTGTACTTGTGTGTGTGTGTGTGTGTCTGTTTTATTTTTTATTTTATTTTTTTATTTAAATTCAATTAGCCAAGGTATAGTACTTCATTAGTTTTTGATATAATGTTCAATGATTCATTAGTTGAGTATAACACCCAGTGCTCATCATATCACGTGCCCTCTTTAATGCCTATCACCCAGTTACCCCATCCTCTCACCCCCCTCCCTTTCTGCAATCCTCAGTTTGTTTCCAGGACTCAAGAGTCTCATATAGTTTGTCTCCCCCTCTGATTTCTTCCCCTTCAGTTTTCCCTCCCTTCCCCTATGTACTTGTTTTTTAAGAACACTTATGTGTTCTACCCTCTGCACTTTGCAGCATCATAACTATGTTTACAGCAGATCTCTAGAACTTTCTCATCTTGCATAACTGAAATTATATACCTACTGAACAAGAACTCATCATTTTTACCTTCTCCCATCCCCTAGAAACCACGCTGTTATTCTCTGATTCTGTGAGTTTGACTGTTTTAGTTACCTTATGTAACTGAAATCATGTGGCTGTCTTGTTTGCAACTGGCTTATGTCACTTAGCATATGTCCTCAAGGTTCATGCATGTGGTCACAGATGGCAGGATTTCCTTCTTTTTTTAAGGATTTTTATGAATCCTTAATTTTATGAATATTTAATGAATACTGAATGAATATACCACATATTCTTTATCCATTCATCTGTGAATGGAAACCTAAGTTGTTTACACATTTTGGCTATTGAGAATAATGCTACAATGAACATGGTAGTACAGATAATCTCTTGAAGATCCTGATTTCATTTTCATTGGATATATATTCAGAAGTGGGATTGCTGGATCATATGGTAGTATAACTTAATTTTTAATTTAATTTTTGAGGAACTTCCATACTGTTTTCCATAGTAACTGTGCCACTTGTGGTTTAGATTTGCATTTCCCTCATTATTAATGATGTTCAATAACTTTTTATATACTTTTTGGCCATTTGTATATTTTCTTTAGACAAATATCTAATAAAGTCCATTTTTCATTTTATAATCATGTATTTTTCTTTCTGCTTAGTGAGAAGTTTGTTTTATTTTTTTATTTTTTTTAATTTTATTTATTTATTTAACTGACAGAGAGAGAGAGACAGCTAGAGAAAGAACACAAGCAGGAGGAGTGGGAGAAGGAGAAACAGGCTTCCCGCCAAGCAGGGAGCCCGATGCGGGGCTCGATCCCAAGACCCTGGGATCATGACCTGAGCTGAAGGCAGCTGCTTAACCACTGAGCCACCCAGGTGCCCTGAGAAGTTTGTTTTAAATATATTTTGGATATTAGCCCCTTATCAGATATATGTTTTGCAAACATTTATTTCTATTCCACGGGTTTCCTTTTTGCTATTAAAATGTTGTAGTACTTAAGCAGCTTTAAGACCTAGCAGTTAGGTGTAGTAAGCTCACTTAATAGTCCTCTATCAAAATGAAATTTGCATGAAGGACTAGAAACTTGTTATTGGTTTAAATACATAGTACCCAATTATTTCCAGTTCCAAAACAAGTCTCATTCTAAGGTACAGTTGAAAAGACTCAAATTTAGACAGTTTGGATAACTTCCAACTGTCATGTAAATAAGTGATGGAAATATGGATTGAACAATAAATCATAAATCTCTCTGGTGAAATTTTCTCAATACTTAAACTAATGTAATGAATAATTATAAATTATGGCTTACAGTCTGTGATTTGTGGCCCCAAGTTGAATAGTCTCACTACCACAAGAACATTCATGATAATGAAAAAGTCATAGGAACTGTTCTTAGAGTATGAGAGTTTCAAGAATTCACTTTACAATCACAGAAACAATTTTTAAAATTTTAATTTCTTTGAAAGCCTCTTGACCTTTTTATGAAACAAGATGTATAACTTCAAGTCTCATGTCATAGGCTCATTTTAAATTGGCAAATTCTGAATTGTTTAAGATATATAATAATAAATAGGCAAGATATTTTTAGCAGAAATCACATTTATACAGTAAAATGATTCATAAAGCCAACTGGTGTATAAGTGGCCAACTTAGATCTGATTCATTTTGAATTTTCTGAACAGATTCAGGTGATGAAAGTTTTGATTCCTCCCATTTTTGACACAGACCATTCATTTCTTTATAAGCAAAATCTGTGAGATGGGCCTTCATATGGATATTAAGTCTCACTTTGACTTCATTTTTCTTTTTTATTTTATTATGTTATGTTAATCACCATACATTACATCATTAATTTTTGATGTAGTGTTCCATTGTTTGAATATAACACCCAGTGCTCCACGCAGTATGTGCTCTATTTAATACCCATCACCAGGCTAACCCATCCCCCCACCCCCCCTCCCCTCTAGAACCCTCAGTTTGTTTCTCAGAGTCCATAGTCTCCCATGGTTCATCCCCCCCTTCGGCTCCCTCCCTTCATTTTTCCCTTCCTACTATCCTTTTTGTTTGTTTGTTTTTAACATATAATGTATTATTTGTTTCAGAGGTACAGGTCTGTGATTCATCAGTCTTACATAATTCACAGTGCTTACCATAGCACATACCCTCCCCATTGTCTATCACCCAGCCACCCCATCACTCCAACCCCCCACCGCTCCAGCAAATCTCAGCTTGTTTCCTGAGATTAAGAATTGCTCATATCAGTGAGATCATATGGTACATCTTTTTCTGATTGACTTATTTCGCTCAGCATAATACCTCCAGTTTCATTCATGTCGTTGCAAATGGCAAGATTTCATTCCTTTTGATGGCTGTATAATATTCCATTGTGTGTGTATGTGTATATATATATACCACATCTTCTTTATCCATTCATCTGTCAATGGACATCTTGGCTCTTTCCACAGTTTGGCTATTGTGGACATTGCTGCTATAAGCATTGGGATGCACATACCCCTTCGAATCCCTACATTTGTATCTTTGGGGTAAATACCCAGTAGTGCAATTACTGGGTTGTAGGGTAGCTCTATTTTCAACTTTTTGAGGAACCTCCATACTGTTTTCCAGAATGGCTGCACCAGCTTGCATTCCCACCAACAGTGTAGGAGGGTTCCCCTTTCTCCGCATCCTTGCCAACATCTGTCGTTTCCTGACTTATTAATTTTAGCCATTCTGACTGGCAAATGACATATCAGATAAAGGGCTAGTATCCAAAATCTATAAAGAACTTATCAAACTCAACACACAAAGAACAAATGATCCATTCAAGAAATGGGCAGAAGACATGAATAGACATTTTTCCAAAAGACATCCAAATGGCCGACAGACACATTAAAAAGTGCTTAACATCACTCGACATCAGGGAAATCCAAATCAAAACCTCAATGAGATACCACCACACACCAGTCAAAATGGCTAACACTTTTATTTTCTACTGAGTTTCAGGCATTGAGTTAAGGAAAGTTTCCATTACTAATAAAATAGCTAGGAACTTAAGAGTTATACTTCATTTTAGTGGGTAAAGATTTAGTATCCTGAATTGTATGTGGCTTGAATTATAATTAAGTAAAATAAATTAAAATTCACTTTTTTAGGAAACCTAGTGAAGGAAGGAAGAAAAAACTTAAGAGTGCCTGATTACAAGAATTTTTATGTTTTCATCTAAAGACAGGAACAGATCAGAATTAATGACCCCAAACCCAGATCAAACAAGTCTGAGACAGGACTGAACCTGATTATAAAACAAATTGTCAAAAGGTAATTAAGTAAGGAGAGAAATTTCTCAGAGTTAGAATAATTTGAGCTTAAAATTTTTATGTTACTTTCAAATGATTCACTAAGCTACAGCAGAGCACTTCTATATGAATATAATTGATCAACCTGAAAGGATGATAGCAATGCCATCTTCAATATGTGTGTATTAGTAGTATAGTAAGTATGTAAATATTTATTGAAATAAATTTATAATTAATGGTATTTTTAATCTTTCCTGAAATTAGAACTTAGAAGATCCATTAAAATATCGGAATATGATAAATTGCAAAGGATAAAATTAAGTGGTAACACTTTACTTTTCAAATAATATCATTTGAATCTTATTTCTTTTTCTGATTGCAGAGATTAAAGAGGTTTTTCTTTGTTTTCTTTTTTATTTTCTTTTATTTAATTTTGTTTTGTGTTTGGTGACTAGATAGGGTTTTTAATCTCCTAGGAAAAATTAGAAGAATTAGTCATTTAAGACAATAAAAATAGCATGGTATCTACTCAGAGAGTGTCCCCAAGTAATCATTCCTGCACAATACTGTTTTCTTCAAGGCAGTGAGAGTTCTATAATTGATGATTTGGGTACAGAATTATTATGTACTAATAACAGTGCATGGCCTATTACCATGTGATATCTCCTGCTGCTTTATAATTAGCTCTGTGCATGGTTTGGACAAGTGGCTGTGTATTTCACAGACTGTTCACCAGGTAGACTATAACAGCTCCTTGGGAGCCAATTAGTTGGGCCTGTCAAGGCCAATTTCAGCAATGTTTAGTTTGTGGATTATTAGCCAAAAGCTTTAATTGTGACAAACATATAGAAGAGTTGATGTGATAGAAAATAATATCCACTTTAACAATATAAATTCTTTTCCATTCATGTTTGTTTATTATTATAACAGAATTATTGCTTAGAAGTCTAAGATTCTGAAATTGTTGGAGTGTTTAGTTGACAATGAGTAATAAACAACAATTCTTATTTTTAGGATAGAATCTTAATTTTGAATGAAAATAAGACAGCAAAGGGAAGTGAGGCTTCATTTGTCCTTTTGCAAAGACAATAATAACAATACTTGTTAGATATATTAACAGTTTCTTTAAGAATTGAATCCACGATAAAGCAAGCAGCATGAATATAAGTCATGTTTCATAATGTATTTTTGTTGTTTTGTTGGTTTTACTTCAAGACTAACATTTTCCACAAATTCGGGGTCATTCTATATGAATGTTAGACCTAAATTTTGCACAAGGCTGCTCTAGTAGAATCTGACAATTATGTACATAAAACAAATATTTTATCAACCCCTTTCTTTTCTAACAGCAAGAAACTGATCCATGAATGTTCTCTGTCTTCCTCTTTATATTACAAATGGAGAGAGGACATATCCACAAACCAGACACCACTCTATTCATAGGGAGAATATTAACACCTACATGATGTGAATTAAGAGGTGACACAAAGGTCAGCCAGCATCAAAAATCCTATATCAAAAATCACCAAATCTAAAATCTCCGGTATTGGACCAATTTACAGAATAAAATATTGTCTTAGAATGTTGCTGATGAATGCAAAGTAGAGATAGTATGCAGGCAATTTCCTAAAGGCATTGTTGCATATTTGAAAAGAAAATGGTTAAACTGTTGACTATAATATGTAAAGGTCAGCTGTATTACTGAAGTTATAGAAAAGTCTATCCATGTCAAATATAAACCAAATGAGTGATGTGATACATATTTACATATGAAATAGTCAAAATGTGGGTTTTGGGATGCCTGGGTGGCTCAGTTGGTTAAGCGTCTGCCTTTGGCTTAGGTCATGATCCCAGGGTCCCGGGATTGAGTCCTGAATTGGGCTCCTTGCTCAGTGAGGAGCCTGCTTCTCCCTCTGCCACTCTCCCTGCTTGTGCACTTGCTCTCAAGCTCTCTCTCTGTCATTCTCTGTGACAAATAAATAAATAAAATCTTTTTAAAAAATGTGGGTTTTTTATAGCACTCATTCTGTAAATTACTGAAATTGTGCAAATTACTATACTTTAATAATTGGAATCTTATCTAAGAAGTTTCTTACCGTAATTCATTTATTGTAAACTAAATTTCTGCAAATAAGAAGACACATTTCATTTGTTTAACCATCTTCTACATTGCCAGACAGCATAATTATTTTTGACAAAGTCATATATTACTTTTCATTTTTCTCTAAAAGAAATTTATAAATAGTACCACGAATTTCATAAAATTCAATAGTGACCACATAATTTTTCTTGGAAATATTCCAAAAATTTTCCTTCAACTGTCTCACTCTTTCATTTCTTAAATAATAATTTTTTGAAAGAATTATGATGTAGTAGTGTTATATCTAGAACACAGGTTTTTAAGTATTAATTTTGGCTATACACAAAATAGAGAAGACAATAGAAGTGTGGGTCAATCATATAAATTGTATTATGTTTGTAAAATTCTGTTTGGAATTAAACAAATAAAAATTATCAATGTTTGCTTTTTACCATTTAGACATGGCACAAAACAATATTTCTTAAAAGAATAATACCCCAATTAAAATAATACCAATTTTGTCATTGTGTATTATTCTGGCTATATAAATTTAATTTTATAAAAGGAATTATAATATATGGATTTTGAACTTCAAACTTATTTAAGCCAATTATATTTATTAAAATATTTTGTGGACAAAAGTGAAAATATAAATTAATAGTGATAAATTGCATTTAATTATTATCCTATGTTTGGATTTCAGTAAAGTTATTAAATGGTAATAACTAGAAAACAATGTTGTGTTATTAAGATGTTAACAAAGATTAAGGAGTATACCTGAATTGCAACTTTAATACTATTAAGTTATTAGTTTAAGACATGATGTATCAAGGTATGCAATATGCTGGTCCACAAAGCAAAACTGCATAAATTGCAAAGAGCTAAAAGCATAGATAAGGTGTACTTCAGCATTTAACAATAAGAAGATATCTAGAAAAACCCAAATAACTTGGAAATTAAGAATCACATTTCTACACAAACCATGGGATTAAAAAGATATCAAGAAAAATTAAAACAAAAACATTGAAACAATTGAATGATAATAAAATTATATAAATGGGTGTTATAAGCTAAACATCAATAGAAACCTATTGTACTAAAACTATACTACTAGAAAATGATTGAATCAACAATCTTAGCTTCTACCTTAAGAGGTCAGTAAAGAGCAAATTAAACACCAAATAAATAGAAGGAGGGGAGACAAAAATTGAAGCAGAAATCAGTGAACCAAAATCAACAAACCCCTAAATTTGTTCTTTGAAAGGTTAATCATGTTGATTAATCCCTAATAAGGTCAATAAGAAAATATTACATATAACTTTGTGTCAAAAACATTCAACAATTCAAATTCAACACACATACACGCACACACACACATACAGAGATAAAAAATTTGAATAGCTGGCTATATGTTAATGTTACCAATTTTGATATTTTAAATACTTACTGCAAGAAAACCCCAGCCCTAATGGCTTTTTCAGTAAAGTCTATCAAATACTGGAGAAGGAAAAAAATATTCTTACATACACAGACATTCACATATATGTTTTATGTTATCATCAGAACCCTGAAACTAAAAGTTGGCAGTCATGACCAGGAAAGAAATGACTCTAATGTTTTTCATGAACACACACTTTCTTATGGGAAGTTTTGTTTGTTTGTTTGTTTGTTTGCTTGTTTGTTTTTCAGTGCAGAAAAGGTGGTTTTATTAAAGCATTGGGACAGGACCCATGGTCAGAAAGAGCTCTGGAAAGTTTTTAAAATAACAAATTCGGTATCTTTAACAGATAGCAAGTTATTCAAATTTCATTCAAATTTCAAATCTCGTGTGTGTGTGTGTGTGTGTGTGTGTGTGTGTGTGTGTGTGTTGAATTTGAACTGTTGAATATTTTGACATAAAATTATATGTAATAGATGGCTATTGTTACCAAAATATTATCAAATCAAAATTTAAAATCCAGATATTGTACAATACCATTACCTAGATTTCCTTTGTGCTTCCCCTTTCCCCTCAGTCTCTATGCTAGATAGTTACTTTCTAATTTCTAGTACTACTGATTAATTTTGGCATTCCTTCAAGTTCATATTAATGGAATTTTATGCACTATTTTATGTCTTTTACTCAGCACATTCATCTATGTTGCTATATTTTTTAGACCCTAAAGCAGAGAACTCAGTTAAGCCGTGCCTATACTTCTGACCTTTAGAGCTATAAGATAATAAATGTATGCAACTAAACTACTCAGTTTGTGGTAATATTTTATGTAGCATAGAATACCAATATTATAATATACCTTCATTTTCTAATTAAAAATTTATTTAAAAGATGATCAACTCTAGTAAAAATATTTGTTTTTTTTTCTCTTCTCATTGAAACATTTATTAGGTAGGATGCTTTGAGTTCCAAAGAATAGAAATGTGATTCATATTGGATTGATCAATAAGGGATTTCATTGGCTCACAGCAATGGAAGTGCAAAGATAGGTTGGAATTCATGCACAATTTGATCAGGATAGCTCTACTACTTCAGTTTTGCCTCCTTCATGTCAACTATTTTCTAATTTCTTCCACACAGTTCATTTCCATTGTTGTCATATTAATTTACTATGGAGAGCAATTGTGTTTTTCTATGCTGAACAATACAGGTATCCTCTGCCTTCTCTAGATGTCATTTTATGTCTGATACCTAATTAACTCTTTAAAAATATATTTATGCTGGGGTACCTGACTGGCTTAGTTGGTAGAGCATGTGATCTTGATCTTGGGGTTGTAAGTTTGAGCCCCACACTGAGTGTAGAGATTACTTAAAAATAAAATCTCTAAAAAATATATTTTAATGCCTTTATTGACATGGTAATAGAGGATGATTAGAGGATCATACACAATGCCATTTTAAGAAATGCTTTTCCAAATTTGTTAATAAAGTTATTTTTTATACTTCAAATTGAGATTTTTTTTAAATATGTAAATAAACTTTTTACTTAAAAAATTCTTAAATTTTTATTAAGGAATATATTTAGATTCAGAGACAATTTGAGGAGACAGTACAAAGAGATTCCATATATACTGAATTTGCCCTATTATTTTTCATTGTGGTAAAAATATATATAAAGTTTATCATCTTAGTATTTTTTCTGTATAGTTTGGTAGTGTTAACAGTATTCACATTGTTGCAACATATATCTCCAGAGCTTTTTTTCACCTTGCAAAATCAAACATCTATAATCACTGAATGATGACTCCTGATTTCTCCATTCCCCCCCCCAGGCCCTGGCAACCACTATAATACTTTTCATGTCTGTGAGTTTGACTATTTTAAATCCCTCATATGCGTGGAATTATACAGTATTCATTTTTCTGTGACTGGCTTATTTCACTTAGAAGTTTCATTCATGTTGTTGCATACAGCAGGATTTCCTTCTTTTTTAAGACTGGATAATATTCTGCTCTATCTATATACCACATTTTCTTTATCCTTTCGTCCATGGATGGATGTTTATATTGGTTTCATATTCTGGATTTTGTGAATAATGCTGCAATGGACATATTAGTACAAATACCTTTTCAAAATTTTGATTTCATATCCTTTGGGTATGTACTCAGAAGTGAAATTGCTGGATTATATTGTAGTTCTATTTTTTTAAAGATTTTATTTATTTATTTGAGAGAGAGAATGAGATAGAGAGAGAGAGCATGAGATGGGGGAGGGTCAGAGGGAGAAGCAGACTCCCTGCTGAGCAGGGAGCCCGATGCGGGACTCGATCCCGGGACTCCAGGATCATGACCTGAGCCGAAGGCAGTCGCTTAACCAACTGAGCCACCCAGGCGCCCTGTAGTTCTATTTTTGAGGATACTCCATACTGTTTACCATAGCAGCTTCATTGTTTTACATGCCTACTGGAAGTGTGCTTGGATTCCAATTTCTCCACATCCTTGTTGACATTAGTTTTTTTTTTTTTAATAATAGTTAAAATAGATGTAAAGTGTGCTTTTGATTTGCATTTCTCTCATGATTAGTAATGTTGAGCATCTTTTCATACACCTATTGGCCATTTCTATGTCTTCTTTGGAGAAATGTCTATTTAAGTCCTCTGCCCATTTTTGAGTTTATAATTTCTGTTGACTTGTAGGGGTTTCTTATATACTTTAGATATTAGCCCCTTATCAGATGTATGATTTGCAAGTATATTCTTCCTTTCTGTAGGTTGCCTTTTCATTCCGTTGATTGTTTCCTGCTGATGCTCAGAAGTTAGGCTTGAATAATCTATTTGCCTGTTTTTGCTTTTATTGCCTGTGCTTTTAGTGAATTTATTGTTGGTCTTATAACTAATATAGAATAAAAAGGCAGAAAAATGGAAAGAATGAAAGGTAAAAGAATATTTAGACACTGTAAGATTTTTACATTTTATGCAAAGAGATATAATGTTGCTTGAAGGTACCTTGTGATAAGTTAGATATGTGCTGTAACGTCTAGTGTAACCATAGGGAAAATAAATTAAACAATGAGGAACAGCTAAGAAGTCGATTTTTTATACATAAGGGAATACTAAATTACTAAAAAAACATAATGCAAAAGAAGAGAAAGAAGAAAATACACATAGGAGAACATCACAGAGGTGATGGGTTCTGAACTAAAACGAGTCAAAAATTAAAGTTAATGTGATAAAATAGTTCAAATAAGAAACAGAATCTGGGGCCGCCTGGCGGCTCAGTTAGGTGTCCAACTTGTGGTTTTCTTCAGATCCTGATTTCATGGGTTGTGATGTTGAGCTCACCTGGAGTCGCCTTGGGTATTGTCTCCCTCTGCCCCTTCCCCACTCCCTCCCTCTCTCTCTCTCTCTGAAACAAATCGTAAAAAAAAAAAACACACACACACACAAACAAACAAACAAAAAAAACCCAGCGACCGTCCAATTGGATAGAAAAGGCGGCCTAAGCTACCATATAGTGTCTACAGAGCCACACTTTAAATGTACAGATCTAGATAGGTTAATATTTAAGGAAGGGGAAAACATACCCCATGCAAGACTAACACAAAGAAGGCCTTAGTAACTGTATTAATATCAAAATAGAATTCAAACAAAGAATAATACCAGGAATAAGGAGGGACATTGAATAATAATAAAGGGTCAGGATATCAGGAAGACATTTCAATTTTCAGTGTATATGCACCAGACTGCAGTCTCAAAACATACCCAACAAAATACCTTATAGATTAAAGAAGCAATAGATAAATGTTCAATTATAGTAGATCTCTTCATTTCTCAGTTTTTATTAAAAATAGATTTAAAAATTAGTAAGAGAACAGAACAGATTACCAATTTACTAATAAAAATTTATTATTTATTAACAAAAAACAAGTTTAGCACAAATTATTAATTTAACCTAACTGACATTCATAGAACATTCTATTTTACAGCAGCAGAATACACATCCTAATCAAATGTTCATAAGCCACACCAAGATAGAACATACACTAATCAATGAAAGAAGTTACCATGAATTTAAAATAATTCAGAACATACAGTGTATCTACTCTAACCACAACAAAATTAGAGAAAAAATAATAGCAAACTAGCTGGATTATTTCCAAGTGTGTAGAAATTTAATAACACACTTTATATGTAACAACGACACATAGAATTTAAAAAGTGGCAATTGGTGTTATTTGAACAAGCAGATGGGATAATTACTTTCAGGACTCATAATCTTTTAATAGTTTTAATTTAATTTTAGGTTATAATAATGGCTTTGATGATAAAATTCTGAAAAAATGTTAGAGATGAATTTTTAAACTTATATGCAATGATAAAATAACGAGTGATAGAATGAGGAGTCAAAAAAATTTGAGATAGGAACAGAGGTACCTCTTGGCTTAGAAATCTTAAACACAGTATTTTCTAATTCTTTGAGGTACATTGTTCTTGATTTTGAGTGAAAGCTGGAATGTTTTAATATTGTAACTTTAAGTCTTTTCTTTATTTGAAGTTAAATTTTTTATTAGTACTTTTATCTTTTAAGTTGAGATAGCTCTATTTTAATAGAGTTTCTCGTTTGAAAATTTGGGTAAAACCATTTATGACATATTTAATACATAACATCAAGGAAAACGTTTCACATTTTTTTATTTCAGAAAATCAGTGAACATTCTCGTATTTTTTCTTTTTATTTTATGAATTTATAAAGTGTCAGTTATCACATTTTAAACAGTATAATTTTGACTTTATGGACACTTTCTTGTTATGATTAAACAAATAGTTTAGTGAAACCACATATCAGTTGTTTATTTTTGTTAAATATGTATGTCCTTTATTAGTTGATAGCAGTAAGAATGTAGTTTTTTGTAACTGAGTCATTAAAAATAAATACAACTGGTACCCAAGTGCCCTGGTAACAATCTGAACAATCAGCTGGCATGTACACCTTGACCCAGTTCACTTCTTGCGGCCTATCATCTTGCTCTTGAGACTCCAAATATCATTTTTAATGTTGAAAGTGTCATGGTAGGGCACCTGGGTGGCTCACTCATTAAGCATCTGCCTTTGGCTCAGGTCATGATCCCGGGGTCCTGGGATCAAGCCCCACATCGGGCTCCCTCCTCCATGGGAAGCCTGCTTCTCCCTCTCCCACTCCCCCTGCTTGTGTTCCCTCTCTTGCTGTGTCTCTCTCTGTCAGTTAAATAAATAAAATCTTTTAAAAAAGAGAGAGAGAAATTGTTATGGTAGTTTTTAATATTTTTAAATGTATTGCTAGACAATATTTACTCTAAAAATGCACATATGAATTAGAATTAATTCTAAACGCTGATTCAAAGTACCAGTAAGTGGCATACTTTTATTGCCTAAAGTCTTTGTAGGTTTGCTCATATCAAGCTCTTGTTATGCAGCCATGTAATCTGATAGTCTTGATATCTATTTAGAATAATTGTAGCATATCAACTGAACTCTATATGAGTAAATCAATTATATCTTGATGTCATTATATATTTATTCATTAGTCTTTTTATTCAGTTTTATTAAACACATCTTACTGATTTTACTGAATGGGTTATATTGACTTCACTAATATTTTTATTTTTGTTTGTGAATGTCACTGGGTGTGCTTATGAATAAAATTGGTTTTAGGGTCTGTTGATTAACCAGGAAGGCATATCAGGAACACCACTAGTAGATTTATTTTAATGACCCTGGGTCTTTTTTATTGATTTAGTTTTAATTATTAAGAGCTATTTTTCATTACAGGGTCAAGTCTCTATGAACTATCAATGACAAAGGCATCTGAGTAATTAAAATAATAAGAAAGAAAACAGCTAGATACAATTAAACATTATTCAATATACAGCTAATTATTGGAAGAGTTTAGAATTTTCTCTAGGATTTTTCCCAGTTTTAACACTTTTACAATACCAATTTTAAAAGATTAGCCATTTGCTTGTCAGATATTTTGGCTCTATGGCTAGTTAAAACCTCACAACACTGGGAAAGAGTATGAAAATAAAATGTTCCATCCAATGGGAATGAAAGCTCCTGATTATTCTTAATGCGGAGATTTAATTATCTTTAAATTTAAGTCATTCTTATTTGAGTTGTTTATATACTTGCCCCCAATTTGGCTTATTTGAAGGTAAAATTGGGCATATTTTTGATGTTCTGTTTAAAATAAAATGAAGTTATTTTGTTGTCTTCACTGGGTTTGAAAGATTTCTGTCATAGTGACCCAAGAGCTTCCCCTAATGACAATCATAACTGATATCCAAGTATTCTGATAGCAATCCAGTTAACAACCTGGTATGTGCACCTTGAACAAGGTCATTTCTATAGCCTAGTGTCTGACCCTCGTGTTTTCCAGGTATCATTTCTGACACAATGACCCTCTTACAGTGGCAGATTCTGACAGAATGAATCCTAATAAACTATGAGCCTCCTTTCTGGAGCTTATCACCAATTACTCATATGAAACAGCTACAAGAATGCAAGTTCATTATCCATTCATCTGTCTATGGACATCTGGCTCTTTCTATAGTTTGGCTATTGTGGACATTGCTGCTATAAACATTGGGGTGCAGGTGCCCCTTCAGATGACTACATTTGTATCCTTGGGGTAAATACCCAGTAGTGCAATTGCTGGGTCATAGGGTAAAGAAGATTTGGTATATATATATATATATATATATAATGGAATATTATGCAGCCATCAAATAAAAAATGAAATCTTGCCATTTGCAACAATGTGGATGGAATTAGAGGGTATCATGCTAAATGAAATAAGTCAATCAGAGAAAGACAATTATCATATGATCTCACTGATATGTGGAATTAAAGAAACAAGGCAGAGGATCATAGGGGAAAAGAGGAAAAAATGAAACAAGACAAAACCAGAGAGGGAGAGAAACCATAAGAGATTCTTAATTTCAGGAAACAAACTGAGGGTTGCTGGAGGGGAGGGAGGTGGGAAGAATGAGGAGGCTGGGTGATGGACACTGGGGAGGGTATGTGTTGTGGTGAGTGCTATGAATTGTGTAAGACTGATGAATCAGAGGCCTACCCCTGAAACAAATAATACATTATATGTTAAAAAAAAAATGTAAGTTCACTGTTCCTGTCCTCAGGCTGCTTACCATCCAGGCGGCTTCCTGATCACTCATTAGTCACAAAAACTTTCTGGTGGCCTCAGGTAGACTAAAACTGACATTAAAAAAAGAGAGAGAAACACACACATACCTTGGAGTTGTGACCTCTAAGGAGATGAGCTAAGAATATTCAGAGTTATGGACAAAGTAATACAAAAAGAAAAAAATAAAAATTATTATTTATAAATTTTTTAGAATAATTGTAGCATATCAACTGAACTCTATATGAGTAAGGTGTTGAAGGGTGTCCTAGGGTTTATAGGGAAGGGATGTACAGATGTGTGTGCTGCAGTGGCTTGTTGTGACTGAACCATGCCAATATTAATTACATTGGAAGAGGAAATAACCAATCTGTATTAGTAATTAGCCAGTTAGAGAAAGTCTTGCCCTTGGCAAAGATGAAGCTGACTCCCATTGTGAAGCTCTTCTGTTTAGTTTTGTCATACACTATATATGATTTAATTGATTTTTATAAACATCTTTAACTTATAATACTGTCTCCAGCTTAAAAAAAGAAAAGTAAAAATCCTCTACTCCTAAATTCTTGTCTTGAAGCAGCTTTCCAAAATTAGTTTCTTTTTTTCTTTAAAGATTTTATTTATTTGACAGAGAGAGACACAGCGAGAGAGGGAACCCAAGCAGGGGGAGTGGGAGAGGGAGAAGCAGGCCTCCTGCGGAGCAGGGAGCCCGATGTGGGGCTCGATCCCAGGACCCTTGGATCATGACCGAAGCTAAAGCCAGACGCTTAATGACTGAGCCACCCAGGCACCCCCAAAATTAGTTTCTTTAAATAAAACAAAATTAAATAAATAAATAAATGAAAGTAATGTTATAAATCTTGGAAAGCAACATACATATAAACACATATTTTAATTGATTTCAAAAATATATTGTGTTCTAGAATCCCTTTGGATAAAAACAATATTTCTCTCTCTCCTTTTTTTTGCTAAAGCAAAGCTTGAATAAAATAATTTTAGAGTTTTAAAAATAATCTGCAAAATGATTTCTTCTTATTTAAAAAATAAAGCACTGACCCTAATTTTAAATAAATTATTTCAAAGGAGGACAGACCAGAAACAACAAAGGAACACAGAACATATCCAAAGTAACAACATAAGGTTAGTGTAATATTCTACCAGAGCATGACAGGAACATAAAAATAAAGATGGATTCAGAACAGTTTAAGAATAAAGATGCAAACACTCAGCAAAATAGTAAAACAAACTCAATAATATGTAAAAAAAAAATAATGCATCATGAAAAAGAGTTTTCTCAGAATGAAAATTTGTGGTAGCTTTTGTTTATTTATTTAAGATTTATGTATTTTAGAGAAAGAGAGAGTGAGGATGAGCAGGAGGAGCAGAGGGAGAGGGAGAGAGAATCTCAAGCAGACTCTGCACTGAGCGTGGAGCCTGATGCAGCCAGATTTCACAACCCTGAGTTCACATCCTGAGCCGAAACCGAGTCCAACACTTAACCGACTGCTCTACCCAGGGGCCCCTATGGTAACTTCTTTTTTTTTTTTTAAGATACTTTTTTTTAAAGATTTTATTTATTTATTTGAGAGAGAGAGAATGAGAGATAGAGAGCATGAGAGGGAAGAGGGTCAGAGGGAGAAGCAGACTCCCTGCTGAGCAGGGAGCCCGATGTGGGACTTGATCCCGGGACTCCAGGATCATGACCTGAGCCGAAGGCAGTTGCTTAACCAACTGAGCCACCCAGGCGCCCTATGGTAACTTCTTAAAGAGATAATAGAACTCATACTTATAATATGAAGGGAATAATTCACATTTACAAGGTGAAAGAAAGAATCATATGATCATCTTAAACAAAAGAGAGAAAGCATTTGACATAATTCAACAACCATTTGTGATCAAAATTCTCTACTAACTACTTTCTTAATCTGACAAAATGTATCAACAAAAATGTTCTAGTAATGTCATATAAAGTGGTTAATGTCCAAATGCTTTCTAAGATTCAGAAAAAGAAAGAAGGTCTGCTCTTACCACTTATATTCAGTATTATACAGTATATTTTGGCCATCAAAACAACATAATAAAATAAAATAAATGCCATTAAGATTGGAAATAATAAAGTACTAGGAAAACAGTGAAATTTAGCAAAGTCAGAGATGCAGAGTTGATGTAAAGAAACTATGTTTTTGTAAATCAGAAACAAACAGTTGGAAATATAGGTTAAAAAAGAAATAGAGGGGTGCCTGGGTGGCTTAGTTGGTTAAGCATCTGCCTTTGGCTTAGGTCATGATCCTGGGTTCCTGGGATGGAGTGCTATGTTGGGGGGGAGTCTGTTTCTCCTTCTCCTTCTGCTCCTCCCTGCTCTCCCCCCACGCCCTGCCCCATGTGGGGTCTCTCTCTCTTTCAAATAAGTCAATAAAATATTAAAAAAAAAGAAATAGAATTCACTAAATTGCACTAAAATAATCAAGAATAAATTAAGCAAAATCAGTCTAAGGCTCTTACAATAAAAATATTTTAATATAGCTGAAGGAAATTAAAGAATTTATAAATAAATGGAAATATATATTTATCAAAAATAAATATTTTAGAAGTCTATTAGGACTTAATGTATTGATTCAACACTAACTCATTCAAAATCTCAGTAGACGTTTTTGGGGAAGGAGAAATCAACAAGCTTAAATAGCCAAGACTTGTTTTTTGTTTTTTTTTTAAGATTTTATTTATTTATTTGAGAGAGAGAGAGTGAAAGAGAGCATAAAAGCAGGGGGAGGGACAGAGGGAGAGGGAGAAGCAGACTCCCCATTGAGCAGAAGCCTGATGCAGGGCTAAATCCCAGGACCCTGGGATCATGACCTGAGTTGAATGAAGGCAGATGCTAAACTGAGCCACCCAGGTACCCCAAGACTTTTTTTTTAATAACAAATAACAAAATTGAAGGCTTTAGACTAAAGGATGTTAAAACTAATTCTAAAGCTAAAATAATTGCAATATAATGCTACTGGCACAGAGATACATATAAATAATGGAATAGAATTAAGAAGGCAGAAATGGGCCCAAATATATCCATTCAGTTGATTTTAAATATATGTTGCAACATGACTGAATAAAATATCAATTTTTTTTAAAAAGCGAAGGACATTTAAGTATATGTATAGAAAGAAAAAAAAAAACTCAACCCCTACCTCACACCATACAGGAAGATTAGTTAAAGATGAATCATCAGCCTAAAGGTAAAAGAAAATTCTAGATCCTTGAAAAGAAAGTTTAGGAGAACATCTTTACAACATTTAAGTAAGCAAATATTTCTTAAACTGTTCAAAGAATGCATTAAGTTTAAGAGAAAATTGATAAATTAGACTTTCCAAAATTAAAACTTCTATTCTTCAAAATACTCTATTAAGAATTATAAGAAAAGGTACAAAGTATTTATAGTATACATATATAACAAATAAATTGTACCCAAAATATATAAGAAATTTGTGTAACTCAGTAATAAGTAAACAAAATAACTCCCCCTCTGAAAACATGAGGAAAGGATTTGAACATATCTTTCACAAAAAGATGTCCAATAGCGTTAGTCATTAGGGGAACAAACATTAAAATGACAAGACACCATCACATAGGTTCTAAAATGGCTTCAATTTCAAAGCTTGAAGTAGTAACAATTGACCTAGATGTGGAACAACTGTACTTTTTGTTCACTGTGCATGGGAGAATAAAACAGTGTAACCAGTGTGGGAAACAGGCTGGAATTATTTATAAAATTAAAACTGACCCTTAACCTGTAAAATAGCAATTTCAATTACTAGGAATTTACCAAACAAACTTGTGTATGAATATAGCAAATTTACTCATGATCCCCCAATATTGGAAATGACCCATATATATCCCTCTATGAGTGAATAATAAACAGGTTGTGACATTTATTTCAAAAGGAAATAAGTAACTTGGCAATAAAAAATAACAAGCTACTGATATATCCAACTTCATGGAGGAATCTCAAAATTATCATAGTAAAGAAGTGAGACACAAAAACGTATATATCATGTGGTTCAATGCATTTGAATTTCCAGAACAAGAAAAAATAATCTCTAATGACAGAAGTCAAATCAGCTGTATACTGGGATAAAAAGTTGGGGGGATTTGCTTCATAGGAGCATGAGGAAACTTACTGTGGTATTGGTAATATTCTCTATCTTTATTGGGTAGTGGTTCCATGAGTACATAAATTTGTGAAAATACTTCAAAATATATATTTAAAATGTGCCTTTATTGGGACGCCTCTGTGGCTCAGTGGGTTAAGCATCTGCCTTCAGCCCAGGCCATGATCCCAGCGTCCTGGGACCCAGTCCTGCATGGGAGTCCTTGCTCAGCAGGGAGCCTGCTTCTCCCTCTCCCTCTGCCTGTTGCTCCCCCTGCTTGTGCTCACTCTCTCTCTCTCTCTCTCTGACAAATAAATAAAATCTTTAAAAAATAAAATTAAATGTGCCTTTGTTAGTGTAAATTATATTGCAAAATGTTGATAAAATATAAATAAAAGCATTAAAGCAGATTTTGTGGATTGACTACTCCAAAACTATTCAGTCTTTTCTCTCTTGACTTCATCTACCATAGATGTTAAATACATAGACTTACTTCTTAGAATTTTCTATAGCTAGGGCTTGTCTTTTGATCTAATTCTGACTAATAAGATATAAGCTGAAGTCATTATCAATTTCCAGGAAAATTTATTAAAAGGAGAAACTTACTGGAAGGACTCCTTCAACCCTTCAACATTTATTGTTGCATCCCTTGCACTTCTGCCTTTTGAATGCGAACATAATGACTGAATTGATAGCAGTCATGGCCGTGAGAATGAAAAATACATGCAAGAGGAGTGGAGAAGAAAAACAGGAAGATGAGGTGTTTAATCACATCTTTGACCAGTCAACAGCCTTACAAGGCTTATCTCTGAACTTATAACTTAACTAATAAAAGATTCTGCTGGTTAGAGGAATTCAAAACAGGTGTGTTTTTTTATTTTGTTTTGTTTTTTATTTTATTTTTTTGCTTGCAACTGAATCCATAACTTCCTGTATAAAGAATGTAGTCTGTGACTCAGCAATCTTACCAGTGACAACTAATATACAGAAAGAAAAAACAATGAGGTTTTGAAAGCTTTTCTGCAATCTCCTATTTTGTTTGTGTGTGTGTCTGAGAGCTATATGGTGAATATATAAGGAGAAAAACAATAACAACAACAATAAGAATGGAATCATGTTCAAAATGTCCATTAAAATAGATTTTAAATGGTTTAGAATTAGAGACTGCTTATTAAAAACTTTAAAGAAGAATCATTTGCCAAGAAGGGAAGAGTGATCTTTCGGAACTTGTGTGCAGATTAATTTCTCTATAAATCAATTATCCAAATACTATGGATTTGTAACAAAATCTCTTGAAGAAAAATTGCACCAGACAAGTTAAACAGGCAAGGGAGACTTTATTCAAGACTATTGCAAGAGGGGAGAGAGATTGAACTCAACTCCAGAGAAAAAAAGGAAGTAGAATTTTTAAATGCTAGAGTGAGCTCATGCAAATGCAATAAACCAGGTTAGAGATGAGGTTGATCAATGTAATGAGGCGTGTGTGTTTGCTAACTTGCCCAGAGACTGGGAGATTAGGCCACTATTTTCCTCAGGGATTACGATGCAAATAGATGGTTCCTGGGTCCTTGAGAAAGATGTTTCTGGGTTATAAAACTGGCAAGAGGTTAAGAGAACATTTACTTCTTAAAGGGGCAGAAAAATATTTACAATTGCAAATTTTCTAAGGTAAATGCTTTAAGAAATATGGTCTGGATACTAGAATCATTAAAAACAAACAAACACACTTTGAAGGGAATCTTGACGCTGTCTAGGTCAAATCCAACTCAGTTTGAGTTGGTGATAGTTCACAATTTGGTCATCTGTCAACACATTCCAGATGAAATGGGGAAGAGAGAAGACTAAGAGGTTTTCTTCATTAAATCATGGCCAGTGTATGCTTCTTACTAGATATAAAATGTACAGATTTCAGCCTGACCTGTGACTTCTTATTTTGAGCATACCTAGGGCATAAAATTATATTTTAACATAAAGACAGCTGATCATCTCTCCTCTCCCAATAGTTGATGGCTAAAATTCCACCTTCAAGCCTTTGTTTTATATTGTATACTTGATATAAATATTCAAACAGTTTAGGAAAAATAGAGCATAGACTATTTAAGGACTTTGTCCCTGAAGAAGGAGTTAAAAAAATACAAGTGTGTACAACGTGGAGAACTAGAAAAGGGAACAAAACACATATGATGATGTTTACATTAAGTTAAATTTTTCATGCCTCCCTCTTACATGATAAAGTATTTCACTCTTGCATGGCAAAACTTGAAATAGGTCCATTCTGAGTCATATAATGTCGGTTTGAAATCATCTGAATTTCTTTCAGAGTTGGCAAAATTCAGTCTCATTACCTGACCTACATTCCCCTAGGTTTTCCAGATGTTCTGTCTTCTTGGTGCCACATTAGTCTTGAAGATGATAAAAATTTTACACTAAATTGATCTCAGAGTACTAAACCTTAGGTTTATTTTTTGTCTCAATTTGTTTGAAGTCAGCAGGTAGTAGAAGTCTTTTATTTGCCAGAAATACGACACTATTAGTAAGAAAATATTTAGGATTTCTTTAATGTGGTGATAGATTATATTATGAGGCTTAAGAGCATGCATTCTTGAATCAGGCTAATTGGATTCAAATACTTGCCCAACTGCTTTGTAATCGAGTGTAAAATAAGTTACTTTAAACTCTCTATGCATCAGTTTCCTTTTTGTAAATAGAGGAAAATAATAACATGCACCTTATGAAGTTGTGGTATTAAATGGGCCTGACACACATTATGCAATACATATTGTTTATTATTAATATTGTCAATGTTATTGTTTCAAATTCTGTGCCTTATGACTAACAAACAATCCTGGTGTACAGGGAAGAGTATAATTCCCAAGGACAATTGGCCCATTTGTTTTCTTTTGCCCAAGCAAAATATGTATAACCTAGTGAAGGCTGCTTTACATGTTTCTTATCATAAAGGGTGGAACAGTGCTGAACCAGCAGCTATTGGAGTCTGGCCTGAATTAGTGGGCTCAGCAAAACTATAGAAGATCTTCTTTTTCTCTCCAGGAATCTCATTATTTTGAACACTGCATAGAGGTATTTTTGTTTGTTTGTTTGTCTGTTTTGGTATGGTATGTGTGACTAATGAGATGGATACAGAATAGAATAAATAAATAGAAAATACAGTCTTTATATTCATCTGTCTTCTGAGTTTTACTGACTGCCAAAGTGTCCAGGGTCAGAAGGTATGGTAAGTTGTTTGAATACCTTATATAATAACTAATACAGTTAATTTTGGATCACTCTTTTCTAAAATTTATTATACAAAACTATTGATTCATGTTTCCTTTTCTCTGCATTTCCTCAGTGGCCAACTTCTTAACCTCCTCACTCACCAGGAGCACAGTAGTTATCTAGTTCTTACTTTCACAATTTGTGTAAATAATTTTAGAGCTGGTAGCATTGAGACATTATGAATAATGAGCCTGTATTTTAAGGATCCACCTGAGAATCTTTCCCCTAGAAGATTTCAGATAAATGGTAAAGTAAAAAATATAGTAAAGAGGGAAAAGCTTCTCATACTTTGAATGCTATATTGACATCTTCTGCATCCTAGATTTGCTTTCTTTTAATAATTATTCATCATTAAAACATTCCAAGGGAAACAAAGCTACCCCCAAATATTATAGTTGTTGCAGATTAACTATAATTTTAAGATGGATAATATCGAATTACCTTCTTAATTTGGTAACTACGATGTAATTTAAAATGTAATTGATTTGTTACTGATATGTGATCTCTTTTCTACTATTATGATGTTTTCACATGCTGAGTGCAAATTAGTAGACTTTTAAAAGATGCAGAACAAAATACACAAGTCAGTCCTGCTTCTTTTTGTTTTCAGTTTTACTCACTTTAGTATGGGTTGGCAAAAATTGCTATTTTAAAATCCTATTAATTTACCTATTAGTTATAGGATGGAACCTGGAATTCCTGTAAGTTCTTTGTTTCCATTAAAATCATTATTTTTGTTTTGCTTTGTTTTTTTAAAATGTAATAAACTTTTTTGTAAAAAAGCAGAATCTACTTATTTTAAAGCAGGAGTGATATAATAGCTTTATCAGAAATATGTACATAATATTGAGATGTATATTATTTCAAATATTTTATGTGCAATATCAAGATAGTTGTCCTTAATATGCAATTTTTTTTTTTTGCAGGCTGTCATTGTGAAGACACTTATTTAACCTTCTCTGTTAACTTCTAATTAGGAGTGTAGATGTTTTCTGGAGATGAAAAGGAAGATCCCTTTAAAGCCATTCAGTATATTCAGTATCATTACTCTTTTGAGACACTTTACAGAATACCTCTTCTGAATAGTGTCTTTTATAAACTTGAATTTGTATTTTTGAGCTCCTGTTAAAGTCCACACAGCACGATATAGTTTTAAGTTAAAATTTTAAGGTGAGAGAAAAAATATTCTTGTCAACAAAATCCTTTCGATAAACAACTTCTAGGAATCCGGTACAAAATGTTAGAAATTTCAGACTATCTAGATTTTCTTCTAGAGAACATTTTTAAGGTTTATATACAGTGTATTTGTAATGAGTTAAGCATACACACCTTTCCATAGTCTTCTACACATAAGTTTACAAATAATTCTATTTTAATGAAAGAAGATGTTAGTTGAAAGAAATTTATACACAGTATAAACTGTTTCAACCAGTTAAGTATGTGGCACTTACCATATGCTTCCACACGTATGCTTGCAAACACTTCTATCTTTTTTTTTTTTTTTTGGAGTAAAATTTGGTGATTCATTACTTACATATAACACCCCGTGCTCATCACAAGTGCTATTCTTAATACTCATCACCCATTTAACCCATCCCCCTGCCCACCTCCCCTCCAGCAACCAGCAGTTTGTTCTCTGTACTTAAGAGTCTGCTTCATGGTTTGCCTCTCTGTCTTTTATTTTTCCCATATGTTCATCTCTTTCATTTCTTAAATTCCACATATGAGTGAAATCATGTGGTATTTGTCTTTATTGGACTGACTTATTTCGCTTTGCATAATACACTTTAGCTCCATCCATGGTGTTGCAAATGACAAGATTTCATTCTTTTTGATGGCTGAGTAATATTCCATTGTGTGTGTGAGTGTGTATACCCTGTCTTCTTTATCCATTCATCAGTTGATGGACATTGGGCTCTTTCCATAATTTGACTTCTTGATAATGCTGCTGTAAACATCAGGGTGCATGTGTCCCTTCAAATCAGTGCTTGTGTATCCTTTGGGTAAATACCTAGTAGTACAATTGCTGGATTGTAGGGTAGTTCTCTTTTTAACTTTTTGAGAAACCTCCATATTGTTTTCCAGAATATCTGCCTCAATTTGCATTCCCAGCAACAGTTTAAGAGGTTTCCCTTTCCCCACATTCTCGCCAATATCTGTTGTTTCCTGTGTACTAATTTTAGCCATTCTTATAGGTGTGAGGTGATATCTTACTATAGTTTACATTTGTATTTACCTGATGATGAGTGATGTTGAGTATCTTTTCATTTGTCTGTTAGCCGTGTGGATGCGTTTTTTGGAAAAATGTTTATTCATTGTCTTCTGCCCATTTCCTAATTGGATAATTTGTTTTTTGGGAGCTGAGATTGATGAGTTCTTTATACATTTTGGATACTAACCCTTTATCAGATGTGTCATTTGCAAATATCTTCTCCCTTTCCAAAGGTTGCCTTTTAGTTTTGTTGATTGTTTCCTTCTTTGTGCAGAAATTTTTATCTTGATGAAGTCCCAATAGTTCATTTTTCTTTTGTTTCCCTTGCCTCAGGAGATTTATCTAATAAGAAGTTGCTACGACCAATGTCAAAGAGGTTGCTTCTTGTGTTCTCCTCTAGGATTTTGATGGTTTCCTGTCTCATATTTAAGTCTTTAATCCATTTTGAATTTATATTTGTGTATGGTGTAGGAAAGTGGTCTAGTTTCATTCTTCTGCATGTTGCTGTCCAGTTTTCCCAACACCGTTTGAAGAGACTGTCTTTTTTCCATTGGATATTCTTTCCTGCTTTATTGAACTGTTGACCATATAGTTGTGGGTCCATTTCTGGGTTTTCTATTCTGTTCCATTAACCTGTGTGTCTGTTTTTCTGCCAATACATACTGTCTTGAGGACTACAGCTTTGTAATAGAGCTTGAAGTCCAGAACAGTGATGCTTCCTGCTTTGCTTTTCTTTTTCAAGATTGCTTTGGCTATTCAGGGTCTTTTGTGGTTCCATGAAATTTTTAAGATTGTCTGTTCTAGCTCTGTGAAAAATGCTGGTGGTATTTTGATATGGGTTGCATTAAATGTGTAGATTGCTTTGGGTTGTATAGAGTTTTTAACAATAATTGTTCTTCCAATCCATGAGCATGGACTGTTTTTCCATTTCTTTGTGTCATCTTCAATTTCTATCATAAGTTTTTTATAGTTTTGAGAGTACAGATCCTTTACCTCTTCGGTTAGGTTTATTCTTAGGGATCTTATGGGTTTTGGTGCATTGTAAATGGGATTGACTCCTTGATTTCCTTTTCTGCTGTTTCATTATTAGTGTATAGAAATGCAACAGATTTCTGTACATTGATTTTATATCCTGCAACTTTGCTAAATTTGTGATTCAGTTCTAGCAAGTTTTTGGTGGAGTCTTTTGGGTTCTGTACATAGAGTATCATGTCCTCTGTGAATAGTGAAAGTTTGACTTCTTCCTTGCTGATTTGGATGACTTTTATTGTCTGATTGCTAAGGCTAGGAAATCCAGTACTATATTAAATAACAGGGATATCTTATATAAGACAGCCCTGTTTTGTTCCTGACCGTAGAGGAATCTCTCTCAGATTTTCGCCTTTGAGGATGATATTAGCTGTAGGTCTTTTGCATTTAGCCTTCATGATGTTGAGGTATGTTCCCTCTATCCCTACTTTGTTAAGGGTTTTTATTAAGAATGGATGTTCTACTTTGTCAAATGCTTTCTCTGCATGTATTGAGAAGATAATATAGTTCTTATCCTTTCTTTTATTAATGTAGCATACCACATTGATTGATTTGTAAATATTGAACCACCCTTGCAATCCAGGAATAAATGCCACTTGATCATGGTGAATGATTCTTTTATTGTACTGTTGGATTTGATCTGCTAGTATTTTTTTGAGATTTTTTGTATCCATGTTCATTAGGGATATTGGCATGCAATTCTCTTTCTTAGTGGAGTCTTTGGTTTTGCTATCAGGGTAATGCTTTCCTCATAGAATGAATTGGAAGTTTTCCTTCCATTTCTGTTTTTTGGAACAGTTTGAGAAAAATAAGTAGTAACTCTTCTTTAAATGTTTGGTAGAATTCCCTTGGGAAGCCATTTGACCCTGGACTTTTGTTTATGGGGAGATTTTTGATGACTGATTGAATCTCTTTGCTAGTTATCAGTCTGTTCAAGTTTTTGGTTTCTTCCTTTTTCAGTTTCGGTAGTTTGTATGTTTCTGGAAATTTATTCATTTCTTCCAGATTGCCCAATTTGTTGGCATATAATTTTTCATAATATCCTGATAATTGTTTGTATTTCTGTGGTGTTGGTTGTGATCTTGCTTCTCTCATTTGTGATTTTATTCATTTGTGTCCTTTTTTTTTTTTTTGATAACTCTGGCTAGGGGTTTACCAATTTCTAGTTTTTTTTTTTAAAGTACCAGCTCCTGGTTTCATTGATCTCTTCTACTGTTTGTTTGTATATCATTTATTTCTGCTCTAATCTTTGTTTTTTCCCTCTTCTGCTGCCTTTAATTTTCATTTTTTGTTTTTTTTCTAACTCCTTAGGTGTAAGGGTAGGTTGTTTATCTGAGATTTTTTTCTTGCTTCCTGAGGTAGGTCTGTATTGATACATACTTCCCTCTTATGACTGCTTTTGTTTGGACCATCGTGTTTTCATTATTTGTTTCCATGTATTTTTTTTAATTTCTTCTTTAATTTTCTGGTTGACCCATTCATTCTTTAGTACGATGTACTTTAACCTCCATGTATTTGTGGTCCTTCCAATTTTTTTCTTGTGGTTGATTTCAGGTTTATAGCATTGTGGTAGAAAAATATGCATGGTATGATTTCAATCTTTTTGCACTTTTTGAGGCCTGATTTGTGACCCAACATGCAATCTCTTCAGAGAATATCCAATGTGCACTTTAAAAGAATGTATATTCTGCTGCTTTAGGATGAAATGTTCTGAATATATCTGTTAAATTCATTGGTTTCAGTATCATTCAAAGCCATTGTTTCCTTGTTGATTTTCTACTTAGATGATCGGCCCATTGATGTAAGTTGGTGTTAAAGTCCCGTGCTATTATTGTATTATTATCATCAATGAGCTCCTTTATGTTTGTTATTAATTGTTGTATATATTTGGGTGCTCCCAAGTTGGGGGCATAAATATTTATAATTGCTAGATTTTGTTATTGGATAGATCCCTTTGTTTTGATATAGTGCCCTTCTTCATCTCTTGTTACAGTCTTTGGTTTAAAATCTAGTTTGTCTGATGTAAGTATTGCTACTCCAGCTTTCTTTTGATGTCCATTTGCATGATAAATGTTTCTCCATCTCCTCACTTTCAGTCTGTAGGTGTCTTTAAGTCTAAAATGAGTCTCTTGTAGACAACATATAGATGGGTCTTGTTTTTTAATCTAAAACCCTATGTTTTTTGTTTCGAGCATTTAGTCCCTTTACATTGAGAGTGATTATTGATAGATAATGAATTTGGTGCCATTTATTACTTGTTTCTGGAGATTTTCTCTGTTCCTTTCTACTCTTTGAGCTTTTGGTCTTTCTTTCTCATTCAGAGAGTTTCCTTACATATTTCTGGCAGAGCTGGTTTAGTGGTCACAAGCTCCTTTAGATTTTGTTTGGGAAACTCTTTATCTTTCCTTCTATTCTGAATGACAGCGTTGTTGGATAGAGTATTACTGGCTGCATATTTTTTCCATTCAGCACATTGAATATATTATGCCATTCTCTTCTGGCCTGCCATATATTCTGTGGAGACATCTGCTGCTAACCTGATTTGTCTTTCCTTATAAATTAGGGATTTCTTTTCTCTTGCTGCTTTTAGAATGTTTTCTTTATCTCTATGTTTTGCAGAGGTAACTACAATATGTCTTGGGTTTAGCCTGCTTTTCTTGATTTTGATGGGAGTCCTCTGTGCATTCTGGATTTAGATGTCTGTTTCCTTCCCCGTATTAGGGTAATTTTCAGCTATAATTTGCTCAAATAAACTTTTTGCCCCCTTTTCCCTCTTTTCTCTTCTGGGACTCCTATGATATAAATGTTATTATGCTTGATGGGGTCACTGAATTCCCTAAGTCTACATTAGTGATCCAATATTTTTCCTTCCCTCTTCTATTCACCTCTATTATTTTCCATAATTTTATCTTCTATATCACTTATTCGTTCCTCTGATTCTTCCTTCCTTGTGTTCATTACATCCAGTCATTTTTGAATCTTGGTTATTGCATTTTTAATTTCAGTCTGACCAGTTTTTAGGTCTTTTATCTCTGCAGTAAGGATCTACCTGGTGTCTTGTATGCTTTTCTCAAGCCCAATTAGTATCCTTATGATTGTTGCTTTATATTCTGGATCAGGCATATTACTTATATCTGTTTCAATTTGATCCCTGGCCATGAACTTTCTTGTTCTTTCTTTTGGGGTGATTTCCTCCATCTTAGCATTTTGTCTAGATCTTTGTCTTCTTCTCTTTGTTAGGAAAGCTTGATATGTCCTGCTCCTGACGGTAATGCCTTTATGAGGAAGAGGTCATATACTCTCCAGGGTCTTGCACTACAGGAAGTGACTCTGGTGTATGCTATGTACACTCTGCTGCTGTGTTTTGGCTGCTCTTTTCCTCAGGTCAGTTGTCTGCAGAGTTTCTGCTTGCCTGTAGTGGGGAATGTTTGGATCATGTCTAGTGTGAGAGAAGTTTCAACTAAGTGTGCTCTGGTCTGCTTGTTAAAGGAGACTTGCTGCTACTTTCACTACAACTGAAGCTTTGCAGCACTCTATGGTCAGTAGATGTGATATGTGCAGGGTGTTTACGCTGGTCTTCTGGGGGAGAGGCCTACTGCTCTTGTTCTCAGGCATACTGTGTGAGAAAAGCAGCACCACCTCACCTCAGCAGGTTTGGTGTGAGTGGCTTAAGCCACCACTGTTGGTGCTGTGCTGCTTACTGAAATTAGCTTATGCTGAGGGGTGGGGGAAAGAAATTTTGCCAGCCTCCTCCCTCACCCCTGGAGAAGAGAGTTCACACCTGTCTGACTGAGAAGCCCTCCCAGAAATACAATCTCCCTTTGTGTGTCCCAGGTTTCCCTCAGATCATTGCCTTGACCTTGTATGTGTTCTGCCCACCTTTCCGCCTGACAGTGCAGTGCACCTTGGGGTCTATCCCAGGAATACTGGCTGAGTTTTAAAACTTCAGACTTTAGGGACCTTAGTGTGGCAGGGACCCTTGCTGATCCTCTGGGGGATGGTCTTACCATGCTGGGACTAATGCAGGTTTGTCCCAGAAGGGTAGTCACATCAAAGTGCAAGGGTGTGGAGTTTGGATTAAAGCTCAGCAAAGAGCCAGTGTTCAGGTTAGCCATCCTCAGCAGGTGTCTATGTATCTATGCTGAGGGGTGAGGGAGGGAAGTGGCACCTGCTGGCTCTTTTTGTCCCCTATGAGGCAATGCCACCTTTCCCAGATGGGCTCAAGAAGAGAGAACCATCTCTCCTAGTGTGTCCCAGGAGATCCTAAATTCAAGCCATCTGCCCCCAGGCTATCTGCCCTCCTCCACAGGAGCACTGCAACACCCTCAGGGCCCCACACCAGCCTTGCCGCAGACCTCTAAATCTCCAGTCTTTGAGCCCCGATGGTTGTAAAAACTCACAAAAATCAGCCCTCTCATTTTCCCAGTCAGTGGTTTTGGAGAAGTGTTTTCCTTTTGTGATCCCCTCTGTGCTCCTCTCTGTCTTGTGCACACACATGGTGTCTGTCTCTCTCTCTCTCTCTCCATGACCAGGACTCCCTCCCCTCCACTGCCCCTGTGATCCGTTTCTCCCCCAAACCGTATCTCTGTACCTCCTACCCTCCACAGTGTGGCCTCTTCTCTCCCTCTAGTTGTGCACTTTGTTCTGTCAGTCCTCAGATTGATTTCTTGGGTATTAAGAATAATTTGATATTTATCTAGCTGTGTTTGACAGATAAGGCAAGCCTAGGGTCCTCCTACTACTTTTCCTTTTTAGCTCCTCCTCTTCACATGTAATAAACTTTTTTAAAAGATTTATTTATTAATTTTAGAGAGGGGGAGGAGGAGCAGAGGGAGTAGGAGAGAGAGACTATCTCAAGCAGACTCCCCACTTGGTGTTAAACCTCACGCGGGGCTTGATCCCACAACCCATGAGATCATGACTGAGCTGAAATCATGAGTCTGCTGCTTAATCCAGCTGAGCCACCCAGGTGCCCCAACTGTAAAAATCTCTTAACTTTTAGATTTACAGACAAGTTGCAGTAATATTACAGAGTTCCTATATACCCATGGTCAGATTTCCCTAGTATTACTCTGGTACATTTGTCATAACTAGTGAACCAGTATTGATGTGTTATTGTTATCTGCAGTTCAAATTTTCTTTGGATTTTCTAAGTTTTTACCTAATGTCCAAGAATACCATCCAGGGTACCATATTACATTTAGTTTTTATGTTTCCTCAGGATTCTTTGGAGTGTGGAAATTTCTCAGATTTCCCTTACTTTTGGTGACCTTGATATTTTTCAGGAGTATTGTGTATATATTTTGTAGAATGTCTTTCAGTTTGGGTTGATCTTATAATTTTTCTCATGGTTATGTAGTGGCTTTGGGTTTGGGGGATGAAGACACAGAGGTTAAATGCCATTCTCAACAGTTCATATTAAGGCTATATAGGCTATGCTATTAACATTACTTATCACGGTTGATATTGATCTTTATTACCTTGCTGGGATAGTGTTTGTCAGGTTACTCACGTGTGAAACTATTGCTCTTTTAGAAGAAAGTCACTTTGTTCATCTGACACTTAAGGGATAAGAGTTATCCTTCACGTCCTAGAGGGGTATTATCTTCAAAAATTTTTTGGAATTCTTTGATGCAGGAAATTTCTCATTTGTTCCTTATTTTTGTTTATTCAATTACTCGTTTATGTCAGTATGGACTAAAGAATATTTATCTTATATTTTGGGTTATAATCCAATACTATATAATGTTCTTTGTTGCTGAGATTGTTCTAGCTTTGGAGCTCTCGGTTCCTGTGTCTCTTTGTTACACCTCCATTGTTGTGATATTTTGTTTGTTTTGTTACCATTCCCTTACTTCCTGGCACTATAAGATGCTCCAGGCTTATCTTTTATATCTCTTACCTTAACACTAGACTCAGCCATTTCTCCAAGGAGTCTGTATTTCTTCTATTGAAGAATGTCATTAGAAACCCAAATCTGGGAACTGAGTGTGTCATCGTTAGCAGTGTCCATGTTTTTAGATTCTGTAGTGGAAAGAGCTGGGAGATACATTTGTGTATCCTAACCTATCTCTCTCTATATCTGTACTTATATTGGGCCACGTATTGGTAAACGCTGAGGCTTCCAAATTTTATGTGGTATGACATATCTCATTCTAGCTGTTGCCACTTGCTTGTCTATAACCTTCCCTTCAAACAGTGAGAAATTTGGATTGTACCCTATCATGTATATATTTTTATTTGTTCAATCCCTATATATATATTTATAGGGATTATTGAATCCCTATAAATATGTATTCATATATTTATATAGAGAGAGAAATATATATAGATTTTCAAAGTTCAATCCATATATATATATATATATTTGTTACTGTTGTTACTGTTGTTTTACTCTGCTTTTGCTTTCTTATCCCATGACTCTCTCCACTTAATCACAGGTATATGGAGGTGATCAGGTTTTGGTGAGACAAACATTTCTGTAGTTTCTTTTTCCTGAGCACTTTTGCCCAATTGAAAGTATTAACTTTGCAAACACTTACGAACACCTTACTTAATTCAGATGTTGTCATAATAGGAGTTATGGTCATACACATTTTTTTCCTGCAATGAATTATAATCATAGTCAAGTAATTGCTCAAATGGCTTTTCAATTTCATCTTTTCCTTTGGTGGTAAAGATGTAGTTGCCTCTTCCAATCTTATAGGTCCCCAAATTACTGGACATTTTTCTTAAATTCCCTTCTCTTCTATTTATAAATCAATGGTTGCTTTCTGTGCTCGTCCCTTGTTTTGTGATGACCTGACACATAATAATAATAATAATAATAATAATAATAATAACAACCCACCACATATTTACAAATATTGTCTTTAAACCTCATTGTAGAGCTACAGTTTCATTAGACAAATGAACTGCCTTCCAAGAAATCACACAAGAGTTTATTTGATGTTTCTCTATCACCTGTTTAAATGTTCTTCTACCTTCCATATCCATTTCTTCAACATCTGTTACTTAGAAGCCATATCTTGCATGATATTTTCAAAGTTCAAACAAAGATTTCTTTGAAATAACGTATCAGTAATTTTGTTTTCCAGTAATTATTTCTGTGTATCCCTCCTCAACATGCTATAATCATAAGAGATTAATTCTCTACAGAAGTAGAGAATGAGAAAGTCAACTAATGTTCCAGGTAGAGCACATGACTTATAACAAAATTAAAAGGTTCACCTTGAGAAAAACAATATCTTCAGGAGGAACTTAGTTTTTTCCTCAAGGCACAAATGGAAACAAAACATTAAGAGAGGTGATTGAGGATAAAGAGTGGGTGTTTCAGGGGTACCTGGGTGGCTCAGTCAGTTAAGGTCTAATTTCCGCTCAGGTTGTGATCTCAAGGTCCTGGGATAGAGCTCCACGTTGGACTCCCTGCTCAGCGGGGAGTCTGCTTGTCCCTTTTCCTCTGCCCCTCCCGCTGCTCATGCTCTCTATCTCTCAAATAAATAAAATCTTTAAAAAAAAATTTTAAGGGGCGCCTGGGTGGCTCAGTTGGTTAAGCGACTGCCTTCGGCTCAGGTCATGATCCTGGAGTCCCGGGATCGAGTCCCACATCGGGCTCCCTGCTCAGCAGGAAGTCTGCTTCTCCCTCTGACCCTCTCCCCTCTCATGCTCTCTATCTCTCATTCTCTCTCTCTCAAATAAATAAATATCTTTAAAAAAAATTAAAAAAAAATTTTAAGTGGGTGTTCAAATATAAGAACCTCTGTTACAAAGGGAAATATGAGCAAGTCTATGAAAGCAGGAAGGGTTGAGAGAGAGATTCTGCTTAGAGTTTGTACAGAAAAGCAAAAAAGTAGGTAACCCCATAGTTTAGTGATGGATTATCTGGCAGGCCTTACTCAGGTAAATGAAGATGTGATACATTTTGAGCTGAGTCATACCAGGAACCAAACAACACGAATATGGGCTATTTCTAGGCTTGCTGGTGTCCCTACTAAGAAAAAGACTCCCTAGAACACCCAAAACTAAATAGACTGGGACAATTTTTGCCCTAGATAGAAATGTTGTGTTTTGCAGGTTTTGATGCATGATTTGCTCAAAAATATTTGTTAGATGACTAAATCTAGGGCAAAATTTAGATTAGAACATTGATGATAATAACACTACATGGAAACAAAAAGTACTGACCTTGCTGTCAGGAAATTGGTTTCTGATCTCAGAAGTGTGATTTCCAGGCTTTCTGACCTATAGTGAGAGACTATACTCTACTGGAACTTTTCACAGTCTGAAAGTGAGCAGAGGAGTTAGATTATTTCCAAGCTTCTTTTTGTTACAAAAATTTTTTAATTTCAATACTTTCCCTTTTATCAGTCATTCACAAGTGAATGACTTTTCTTTCAGTTTTATATTTGTTATGTTTAGGAAATAAAGTGAGAAAGAACTGCAAAATTGGCATCTTTTCCAACCTTCAATTTTCTGCTGTGCAATCCCAGGTCTATCATGGTGCTCTATACCACCAGCAGCAATTAACTTTGTACTAACCAACCCCACTGTTAGTTTGGCATGGAGCTACTCACCTACAGTGCTTCTGATTATTGATGCATTTTCCCTTTTTCAAAATGTCAGACAGTGTTTATGTGTAATCATCTGGTTTACCACCTGTGGCTACTCTATCCACTAGTACAAATGTGGACAGTCACAAATTTCCCTCATTTCATTTGAACCTCTGAGTCTGAGAACAAAAATAGTGTGTCTCTACAATATTTAAATTATGTTTCCTAATTATCTCACTGAATTATGCATCTGGTTGTGATTACTAAGCCTAGGAGGATGCTGCCTGATTGGTGATTATATAGCAATTTTATATTTTTCCATTGATTATGTTAATTTCTTTTATATTATATTTGATTATTGTACTGAGTGAAAAATTGCTAGCACCTGCCTCTCATATCATGAAAAATACTTTGCAAATATGATTGACCTAAAGAGCTTATTTTGCTTGTAGATTTTATATACAACAGTTTTTAAAGATACATTTTTTCATAACAAAATTATCCTTTGGCATTTTTCTTCTCTGTAATTGGTGTATGTATAATTTCAAGTAATGATGCTCAGAGAAGAGGAAAATATTCTCTGTAGGGTAAATAAGCCCTTTAGAACTATGTTTTTTGTCTTTTGTATTTTTACTATATACAACTGTTACACTCTTGCTTCCCTCTTTCTTAGTTTTATATTAATATGTTCCATTATTTTTGATATCTTTTCACTGACATTAAAGTAAATAATTATAGCATTATCCTAAAAATGATATCCTGCATCTACTTATACTCAACAAGTACTTTTCATGTGTTAGTTCATTCATCCATTTTTTCCTCTTTAAATACAAAATGCTCATGAAGCTTAAATTTAATTAAGTCTCTTTTTCTATTGTTTTTGTAGCATAAAAGTCCACGCTCTGGAGACAGACTGCATATCAGCTACAAGGTTCCTCTAAAAAGTAAAATATTAATTATTTCTTTTCCAAGGGTGTTTTCAGATAGAAGTGTACCAAAATATAATAATCTCTTTAAAATGTTCAGCCACAGAAATGTAGAAGTTTAACTTTATGAGACCAGCTATTGTCACATGTGCGTTTGTGTCTTTGAGCAATACTGGGAAGTGAAGATGATTTGTTGGCAGTGTTGCCTTCTCTTCTAATTCCCCCTGGTTTCTATCACTGTCTCTCTTTTTAAGCTCCATTCTTCTGCCCAACTCCGAGACTAAATAATTTAAGGCTTAGGCATGCCCCAGTTTCTAAATAGTGTTTCTCAAAGGAAGCTTCAGGGACAACCTGCATGAAAAAACCCTTTAATGTTAATTTAGAATAAATTGTGGAGTCTACTCCAAACCTACTGAATTAGAATATCTGTAGAGGATGCCCAGAAATTTGCATCTTTATGAAGTATCACAGATGCTTCTTAGGCACAGTGAATTTTGAGAACCACTGTTCTATGGTAGAAGAATTTATGAAGAAAAACTGGAAAGCACTTGAATCACATGTTTTTGGATTTTGTGTTACCATGCTTGTTATTCGTCTCATCCTGATCTTGTAATCAATTTCCAATATATACTCTTTACTCTGCGTCTCAGACCTAGTTTCCAAATTATATTCCAGAGCTGATAAATAGAATGTTTTGTAAAATTAACATTTGAATCTGATATTTGATTGTCTATTGCTTTTTCTACTTGTCAAGATGGGAAGCCACTTACTCTGTCTGTCTCTATTACTAGTAAGATTATTTTTGTTCCTATGTTCTTTGTTTTATGCAAGATTTCTTTGACTCTATTTGGGTACTATGTGTGGATTCCCTGTCATTAACTGTATTCCTGTGTTGGGGCATATAATGATTTAAGTTTGTGATTTAAAAAAAATCTAAATCAAATTGTTTTTGTTAACAACCTTATATTTATTATTATATACCCCAAAATATAACATGAACTTCTGCAATACAGTATTGTCAACTATAATCAGTAGTTATACAATTTTTCCTCAGAACCTACTCATTTTTTCTTTATTTTTAAGTTTATTCATTTATGTACTCTCTACATACAACATCGGGCTCTAACTCATGATCCTGAGATCAAGAGTCACCTGCTCTTCTGGCTGAGCCAGCCAGGCACCCCAGAATTTATTAATTTTAGAAACTGAAAGTTTGTTTCCTTTGGCCAACATCTCTCCATTTCCCCCAACTCCCAGCCTCTGGTAAACAGCATTATACTCTCTTTTTTTAAGAGTTTGGCTTGTTTGGATTCCACAAATATGTGAGATCATACAGTATTTGTCTTTATCTGTCTGTCTAATTTCACTTAGCATAATCTTTTTAGGTCCTTTGATGTTGCAAAAGCAAGATTTCCTTGTTCCTCATGGCTGAATAGTATATGTAATTTTTTTTCCTGGATCATATGGTGGTTCTACTTACAACTTCTTGAGGAACCTCCATCCTGTTTTCCAAAGTGGCTGTAGCAGTTTACAGTGTATATGTAAACAACAGTGTGAAAGTGTTCCCTTTTCTCAATATTCTTGCCAACATTTCTTACCTCTTGTCTCTTTGACAATAGACACTCTAATATGTGTGAGGTGATCTCACATTGTGGTTTTGATTTGCATTTCTGTGATGATTACTGATGCTAAGCAAGCACCTTTTACTGTACTTGTTAGTTATTTGTACATCTTCTTTGGAAAAATGTCTATTCATGTTCTTTGCCCATATTAATCCCTTATTAGATGATATATATGGTGTGCAAGTATTTTCTTCCATTCCATAAGTTGCCATCTCATTTTGTTCATGATTTCCTTTGCTGTGTAGAAGCTTTTAAGTTTGATGTAACCCCACTTTTTTATTTTTTGCTAATGTTGCTTTGGATTTTTGTTGTCAAGTCCAAAAAGTCATTGTCGAGACTGGCATCAAGGAGCTTACCCCCTGTTTTCTTCTAGGAGTTTCACAGTTTAGGTCTTACTTTTAAGTCTTTAATGTATTTTGAGTTGATTTTTGTGTATGGTGTAAAAGAGGAGTCTAATTTTCTTTTGCATGTCAATATCCAGTTTCTCAGCAGCAATTATTAAACAGACTATTTTTTCATCATTGTATATTCTGTGTTTATCTATTTGTTTATTTCTAGACACCCAATTCTGTTGCATTAATTTATGTGTTTGCTTTTATGCCAGTACAATACTTTATAAATTACTAAAGCTTTGTAATATAGTGTGAAGTCAGAAGGTGTGATGCCTTCATCTTTGTTTCCTTTCTCAAGGTTACTTTAGCTATTTATAGTCTTTTGAGGTTCTATATTAGGATTTTTTTAGGATTGTTTTACTTTCTGTGAAAAATGCCATTGGAATTTTTAACAAGATTGCATCAAATTTATAGATTTCTTTGAGTAGTATGGAGGTTTTAACAATATTTATTTTTCCAATACATGAGCATAGAATAACTCTTTTTAAAGTTTTTGTCTTTTTCAATTTCTTTCATCAATGTTTTATAGTTTTCAGTGTACAGATCTTTCACCTCTTTGGTGAAATTTGTTCCTAAGTATTTTATTTTCTTTGATGTTATTGTAAATGGAATTATTTTCTTAATTTCTCTTTTTTTAAGGTTTTATTTATTTATTTGCGAGAGAGAGAAAGTGCATGAGCAGGGGGGAGGGGCAGAGGGAGTAGCAGGCTCCTCACTGAGCAAGGAGTCCAGTGCGGGACTCAATCCCAGGACCCTGGGATCATGACCTGAGCCAAAGGCAGATGCTTAACTGACTGAGCCACCTAGGCACCCCTAATTTCTTTTTCTGATAGCTTATTTTTAGTGTATAGAAATGCAACTGATTTTGTATCCTGCAACTTTACGGAATATATTAGTTCTAACAAGTTTTTGAAGGAGTCTTTAGGATTTTCTGTCTATGACATCATGGCATCCACAAACAGATGATTTTACTTTTTCTTTTCCATTGCATGCCTTTTTTCCCCCTTTTTCTTGCATAATTACTCTAAGACTTCCAATACCGTGTTTTATAAAAGTAGCATGACTAAGCTTATTTTGCTTATGATCCTTGAGGAAAACCTTTCAGCTTTTTACCATTCATTCTGATGTTAGTTGTGGACTTGTCATATATAGACATTTATTATGTTGAGGTACATTCCTTCTGTACCCAATTTGTTGACTGTTTTGATCATAAAGGGATGTTGAATTTTGTCAAGTGATTTTTCTGCATCTATCTAGATGATCATATAATTTTCATCCTTTATTTTGTTAATATGGTGTGTCACATATATTCATTTGCATATGGCAAACTATCCTTACATCCCTGGAATATAATCTACCAGATATTTAAGGAAGAAATTATAGCATTTCTCTACAATTTCTTTCAACATATAAAAGCAAAGGGAATACATTTTAACTCACTCTGTGATGGATGCCAGTATTACCTGCATACCAAAACTAGGCAAAAAATTTACAAGAAAAAGAAAACTATAGAGCAATATATCTCATGCACATAGATGCAAAAGTTTTCAACAGAATATTAGCAAATTAAACCCAACAATGTATGGAAAGAATTATACACCATTACGAAGAGGGATTTAGCCCCAGGTATGAAAGACTGGTTCAACATTTGAAAGTCAGTTAATGTAATCTATTTATTTATTTGAGAGAGAGAGTATGTGTGCGAGAGAGGAGAGGGGCAGAGGGCAAGGGAGAGACAGAATCTCAGCAGACTCTGCACTGAGTGGGGAGCTGATGTGGGGCCAGATCCTATGACCCTGAGTTGATGACCTGAGCTGAAACCAAGAGTCAGACATTTAACTGACTGAGCCGCCCAGGTGCCTCTAAATATTCACATTTTTTATGGATTTTTTTCATATGTTTTATACTACTGCTTTGGAGAATTATTTTTTTCATTTAATGTAAAATAAGAATATCTTATTTAGCTATGATCTTGAATGACCAGAGTGCATATTTTCTTATCTTGAACATAAATGACAGCATATTTTATGACTATTTTCTAGGTTACCAGGATGATACTTGTGTAACATTCAAGGCTTACTATGAGAAAATACACTGAAGAAATGGACAATGTGATGCTTTTATTCAACCAAGGTAAGAGGAAAAACTGGAATATTGCTCTTTCAGAAACTATTTACTCTGATCAATATTAGCTGAAAAATATATTTTACCTCAAAATCCAAATATATATTTTAAGCTTATTTTAAATATATTTATTTCATCTTTAAATATAAAAACTTGGAAAAAAACTATGTTTTTCAGGAATATCTCAGTGGCTGGAATTGAGTTGATTTTAGAAGTGGAAGCATGATTCCTGTGTCCATTCTTTAATATATATTCTTCCCAGTTGACTAGGAATTAGACTGAATCATATTCCTACAGGGATAATAGAAATTCTTCTACAAAGTTCTTGGTGGAAGTTTTTAGTATGTTATGGACATGCAAGGTGAGATTTGTCATTTCATAATACTAGGTGTGGCAGGAAAGAAGAAATGTTAGTTGATTATTCATATAGTGTTCCAGGTGGCATCTTATGATTATGATGGTAGCAACACCCACCCTGTAAGTGAAACTAATCATGGTTCCATTACTTCTGGCCATACCAACAAGAGGACTTGGGTGATCTCTGAAGAAAGGTACTGATTAGAATTCTTTTTAAGAGCTCTTACGATAGGGGCGCCTGGGTGGCTCAGTCGTTAAACATCTGCCTTTGGCTCAGGTCATGATCCTGGGGTCCTGGGATCAAGCCCCACATTGGGCTCCCTGCTTGGTGGGAAGCGTGCTTCTCTCTCTACCACTCCCCCTGCTTATGTTCCGTCTCTTGCTATTTCTCTCTCTGTCAAATAAATAAATAAATAAAATCTTAAAAAAAGAAAAAGAGCTCTTATTATAAGAAAAGATCCTTAGAATCCTTCCTAGTCAAATGTAAGTCCTTTGAGTTTATTTCATCCTCAGATCTACAGAAATGGGGCTATGGAGGAGTAGGGAGGATTATAAATCATAAACACCTTTGTGAAAAGTTGTGTCTTGGGGAAGGGTTCAGACAGTTATCATAAAGGAGTTATAATTAATGGCATGTGCTGTTTTTGAATACTTCCAAGTCCCTATCTGTGAACTTTGTGATTTAAGGTTAGTTGAGGCACCATAAAACAAGTTTTAAAAATATTTCCATGTTGTCCTTTCTCTTTTAATTACCAGTGTCATTATGACAGTACCTATTTTAATATTTTACATTGCAAATGTTCAGCATTTCAGAAATGTACATTAATAGATTTTCTGTATGCTAAACTGGGAAAATAGCCAAGATTTATTACACTGTTTCCCAACTCTAACCAACACACTGAGACATAGGCAAACTTTTTGTGAATCTGTCTTCTTTGATTACTGGGGATGATTTTTTTCTTAAGCATTGTTTTCAACCTGTCAGATATTAAAATAGGATGTAGGTAAATACAGCCCTCAAATGCATGATTTTTTGGTCTAATGATAAGATTTTATTTTTATAGTTCAAATTATAGTCATTTGAATAAATACATGTAATATACAGTAGGCACTTACAAATGGCCTTCTAGATTATTAACATAGTAAATTAGATTTGAAACCTTAGGTTATTATGTGGGTTGTTACTTCTATGTAATACTAAGAAAGACTCTAGAACATACCTAAATGCTGACCTTTAGTTAAAACTATGTCCTTATCCTGAGAACATCTGCTCTAACAAGTGTGTGTCTTTTAGACAGACCATTAACATTAGTATGAAATTGTAATGATTTAGCAGGTGGCAAATATTAAGTTGCTTAATTTAACTCAATTGTGGAAATCAAAAACTATAAATAGGATTCTTTAATGACTTTCCAGTAATTGTGCTAAATGACTAATATAACATTAGCCATTTTTCAGATTAAATTCAAGTGGGAAAACTTGAATGTTTACTACTTTTAAAAATCTCTTTTAGATTTAGTGTTAGATCCATGTATTTCTTTCTGCAAAATAAATAACCATTACACCACCTCATAACATTTCCTTGCTTTCAAAATTATTGAACGAAATGTAATAGATCAAACTATGATCTTATTTTCTGCTAAATTTCACATGAGGTACTCAAAAATTTGTTAGGACATCATATCATTTTTTAGTATTTTGATTTATACTACTATGGTGTATAATTATTTTTTATAATATAAATCATAAACTAATATTGTTTTTTTAAAGATTTTATTTATTTGACAGAGAGAGAGAGAGTGAAAGAGCACAAGCAGGAGGACAGCAGAGGGAGAGGGAGAAGCAGGCTCCCCGCTGAGCAGGGAGCCCCACTCAGAGCTTGATCCCAGGACCCTGGGATCATGACCTGAGCCGCAGGCAGATGCTTGACCATCTGAGCCACTCAGGAGCCCCCAAAATAATATTCTTTAGCATAAAATGTAACAATATTGGGTTGCAAATAGAATGAGAATATACATGTATGCATATTGGTATATATATGCAAAATATACATTTACATATATAGTTTTGTATATTTAAAACTATATAAATTGTATTTTATTACTCTAATATATAACTATCTGCAGTTTATGGCTTTTGACTCAGTTACTTGTGATATTTATTTAAACTCACCTGTGCAACACCAGTTTTATTCATTTTAACTCCATGTGTTATATCATTGTAATTATATATCTCAAAGCATGTTCAGTGTACTCTTGATGGACATGTATACTTTTTTTCAATATTTTGCTATTAAAACCAATACTGCAATCAGCATTCTTTTTTAATATTTTATTTATTTATTTGAAAGAGAGAATGAAATAGAGCATGAGAGGGGGGAGGGTCAGAGGGAGAAGCAGACTCCCTGCTCAGCAGGGAGCCTGATACGGGACTTGATCCTGGGCCTCCAGGATCATGACCTGAGCCGAAGGCAGTTGCTTAACCAACTGAGCCACCCAGGCACCCTGCAATCAACATTCTTATCCATCATTTCCTTGTGCACCTATGTGAATTTTTCTGAGATATATATTCAGAAGTGAAATTCTTGGAATGAAAGATATGTGCATTGTTAATTCTTTCTACCTGTTGCCAAATTGCTCTCCTAATTGGATATATCAATTAACAGCTCAGTTGGCAGTACGGAATTCCAAATTTTTACTATCTCACCAGTGCCTGGTAGTATTAGTATTGCTTCCTTCTTTCTTCATTTATGACCTTCCTCTGTCTATTCTGCTCTTCCTACTATCTTTCTATTTCTGTCTTGTTCTTCCTTTAATAAATCATACTATTCTTGTGAATGGATGGGAAAACATATCTCATTGTAGTCTTAATTTTTATTCCTTAGTCCATAGTGAATTAAAGTATCTTTTTAGTATTTTTTTATTAATTTTTCTCCTCTGTAAATTACTTGTTTCCACATCTTTTGCCCTTTCTCATATTGGGATTTGGGTTGAGTTTGTATGGATTTGTAGAAGGCTTTTTTTCTATTTTATATATTATGTTGCTCAGTTTTACATAGGAAATGTCTCCTTAAATATTGACTTATATTGCTTGTTTTATAATGTACTTTTGCATGCAGAAGTTTTCATTTTAATACAGTAAGATTATTGCTCCTTTGTGCATAATTTCTACATTTCATCTTGTTTCAGTATGTTCCCCAATCCTGGAGGTCTACAGGAAGCCCCTATATTAGAAATATTATTTTAATGCATTTTACACATCAGTTTTAGGGTTTTGTAATACATTTCAGAGCTGCTAAGCCCACAATATTTTTGTAACAGAAAGTCTTGGGGAATCTACAATATGAAAATCTTCCTTATAAATCACTCGGATAAAGGAAAGGAAAATGTTGTCTTTTATTTTAGAGAAAATCCACAGAGCTTTATAATTTGATAATATTATATGTATTTTTCATCTATATGTATAATTCATACTAAAAAAAAGTAAATGCCAACTAAAAATATTTTTTCCTGCCAAAGAATAAGGATTTGGTTGAAACACTGCATTTTATTAGCAAACTCTTATCTTTGAAATAGAGGTTTTATCTCACATTCTGGTGAAGTATTACAGATTTCAAATCAGCATAGGCTTAAAACATTTATCAGTTGATTAAATTCTAATTTGAATATTTTTTCTTTCTATATTAAATAGAGAACACATAAAAACATTTTTTACTATTCTTATTGTTTGCAAATTACTGAAATAAGTTGACTATTCACTGAAAATAATTTCATCTGCTTAAACAAGAAAAATGCAGAAATAATTAATCATCAGTGGACTACAAAACCTACGCTTTTCAATACATCACTCTTAATACAGATAATTTCTAAAACAGTATGTATATTCATTTTTACAGAGTTCTAAAACAAAAAATAAAACTAAAAATTTTAGAATTCTCAATAAAATGTTCACTGAAGTAAGTATAGAAATACATAGTTCTATAAATTCAATTCATATATTTTTTAGATATGTGCCTAATTTACATTAATGATTCCAAAGCCTAAACATGGTACTTATATGTAGATTTGTGAGTTTCCATTAAGTTATTTAGAGTAAAAATCTAAGAATTTTAGAAAAGATTGCAAACTGAGAGGCTACTTTAGTAACTTAATGAAGAAGAAATCCTGTATTAGTGGTTCAATATTTTTTTCCTGCTTAAGGATTTAGTCTTGAGGATAATCAATATGCAAAACCAATGGATGAAATTTCAATGTTTAAAACTTGAATGAAAGGTTAGACAATTGCAAGACTTCATGTTTTACTAAATGCATCTTTTAAAATAGTTATCTACTTAAAGGTATCCATAGTCTGGCACTTGGGTGACTCAGTTGATTGAGGGTCTGACTCCTGGTTTCAGCTCAGGTCATGATCTTCTGGTCTGGAGATGGAGCCCCACATAGGGGGTACCCCGCTCAGCAGGCAGCCTGCTCCCCCTCTCCCTCTCCTTCTGCCCCTCTCCCCCACAGGCATACTCTCTCTCTCTCTCTCTCTCAAATAAGTAAACAAATCTTTAAAAAAGTATCCGTAGTCAATTTAATCTTAATGTAGGATTTAAAACACAAAAATATTGATTAATCTTAATCTTTGTCAATAACAGTGCATAAATGTATGTATATATAAGAACTTTTTGTTTTATTTATTACTTGTAAATCATTCATATACTTATTTTCAAAATAATAAACATTTAATAATCCACTATCCAATATATGAATTAGAATATTGCCAGTATTTATAGATACCTATATACTCCTCCCCTAAGCTGCCACATGCACCACCCTTCCCACCATGGTAAGCACTATCTTGTTTAAATGTTTACCATTCCCCTTTCTTGTTTCTCAACAATCATCACATATTTATGCATGGTTATACAATATTTTAGTTATATATACATTTTTAGAGATATGGAATATGGGACAATATATAATCTACTTAGATTTGTTTTATTCACCCAATATCCCAATATTTTTTTCTTAAAGTCCAACCATGGTGTTGCATTTCATTACAGCCTTTTATTTTTACTGCTATACACTGTTTCATTCTTTGACTACACTGTAGTTTATTCATATTCTGAAAGTGGATGTTGTATGGGTTTTAAGGTTTTTCTATTATGAGAAGTGGTTCTTTGAAATTTCTCCCAGTATCTCTTTTTTTCATGAAGTCAATTTGTCTGATACTAGTTTCATTATTTTAAAATTAAAGATTTTATGTTAAGATAATTATGGATTCACATACTATTGTAAGAAATAATTGAGAGATTCTGTGTATTTTTTTACTTTTTTATTATCATTTGTATTGGTCAATATTTATTTAATTTTAGGTTTACATCAATGTCAGTATGGATTAAGATGGTTTCTCTTCACATCGTATAAATCTTTCACCTTTTACTAAAGATTTCCACGGAGAGAAACGATTCTGAGTCTTAATCCAATTTTTTGAGGCCTTGTTTTCTCAACAAGGCTATGTATAAGGTTCAAATAAAGATCTACTAAATTTCACTGTGTGGTAAACCCGGCTGGTTGATGATAGATAATCTCTTTAATCTGATGTTATTTAAATGAAAAAAAAAAGAAATATAATTTCACTAGCTACCTTAAACAAAGACCTGTTATTCTAACTGTAAAACAAAATAAAATACAAGTAAAATATCTACAAGATAGCAGAGGACAATCTTAGGGTAGGCAGACATTTTTGAAATTGGATACAAAAATGCTTTTCCAAAAAAGGAAACCTTTAATGAATTGGATTGCATTAAAATTAAGATCTGTTCAAATATTTAGGACAGTTAAAAAGTTTGAAATACTGAGAAACATTTTGTGATACATATACCTGACATAGGTCTTCTATATAGAACCCATATATAATTGATATCAATTAATTATAAAAGACATGCATAAATTAAAAATATCAAAATACTTTGACATGTCATGAGATGTATTCAAATGGCTAACAAATATACAAAAATATACCCTAATTACAAGGATTCAATTCAAATTTAAATCTAACCTATAATGAGATACCAGTAATGCCTACCAGAATGACTAAATGAATTTTTTCTTCTAATTACCAAGTGTTTTCAAGAATATAATTTGACACTCAACCGATTGGATGGCTCAGTAGGTGGAGCATCTCACTCTTGATTTGAGCTCAGGTCATGATCTCAGGGTCGTGGGATGAAGCCCCACGTTGGGCTCCATTCTCAGCGTGGAGTCTGCGTGTCCCTCTCCCTTTTCTTCTTGGGCTCTCTCAAATAAATAAATAAATAAATAAATAAATAAATAAATAAATATCTTAAAAAATAAAAAAGAATGTAATTTGTAATTACATATGCTATTAATAGAGTGTGAATGGAGATGTTCACTTTGGAAGTACCAACTAAGGATCAGCATACATATATATCAGCAGAAATTCCTCTCCTGGTTACATATATAAGAGAAATATGTACATATGTGCAATATTAGACATGCGCAAAAAGTACATGGAGGCATTATTTGTAATAGCTACTACAACCCAAATGTATATCACATGTTTAAACATGTATGAAATGGATATACTCATACAGTTATCTACTTTATGGTAATAAAAATGAACATGTTAGAGTTATGTAAAACAGTGGAGTGACTCTCACAAACATAATAATGAAAGAAATTAGGAAAACACAAAAGTACTTGTGCAGTGATGATATTTATCCAAAGTTCGAAAGGAAGCAAAATGAAATGACTATTACTAATCAAGATAATGGTTGCCTTTATGGAGGGAGAGAAGGATAATGATTGGAAGAGGGCAGGAGGGGTCTTCTGAGTTGCTATTGCTTTTTCTATTTCTTGACCTTTGACAGTTGTAGTTACAAAGATGCGATGGTGTTGTGGTAATCCACTGACCCATATAGTTAATGAATTGTGCACATTTCTCTTTGTATTCCATGCTTCAAAAGCATTAAGTAATGTTCTAAACATTTTAGAAATTGGCCTCATTCATTCATGCAAGAATTTAAACTTATAATTTTCATCCTTAAAAAAATGACAATTTTCTTTTATGAAGAAGCTAAAACAATTTATAATCACACAAACAATAAATAAGTCATAATGATGATTACTATCTTGTCTATATTGTCATCTGATTTATTTTTAAAAATTAGTTGCCTATCTTGTCATCTTCATTTGCATTTGTCTGATTATTGATAATACTAAGAATGTCTTCATTCATTTACTTCACAATTTCATCACCTAATATTCTAGCTATTTAGAGCTTTATGTAAATAGCATGTATTTGGATTGATGTATGCCTGTCTATCTTCATAGGACAGTTAAAAAGTCTGAAATACTGAGAAACATTTTGTGATACATATACCTGACATAGGTATATGTATATGCACATCAATGTGAAGTTCACAAAGGATGCCTCATTTTTTATTTTAATGTATGAATATTCATGTTTTTGCTATATTTAAAACTAGCTTTACTACCAAAAGTGCTCCTTTATTTATAAAAAAATGTTTTCTCTTAAAAGAGTTCACCTCAGAGTTGTAGACAAGTCATAATAAATATGATTGGAGGGGTGCCTGGATGGCTCAGTCTCACTTCAGCTTAGGGCATGATCCCAGAATCGTGGGATCAAGCCCCACATCAGGCTTCTTGCTCAGCAGTGAGTCTTGTTTTTCCCTCTGCCCCTCCATCTGTTTGTGCTCTCTCTCTCTCTCAAATAAATAAATAAAATCTTTTAAATAAATAAATATTGGAAAGTATCATCAGGAGATTCTAGTATGTATTAATAAAAATTTTCATAATATAAATAAGTTTCACAAAACAAATCATATAACATAAGTAATACATCATATAATAGTGGGAACGACCAATCAAAATATTGCAAATGCAATTTGCAGACTAATATTCAGACTAATAAAATGTAAGGTTAACTCAAAGCTCCCACTACTATTTTATTTAGAATATAAGCCAAGCCAACAAAATTGATAAGGTGCCTCAATTCCCCTGGTTTCTCCAGCTGAGCTGGCTGTGAACCAACACAAGCTGATCACAAGGTGATTCCATTTGTTTGAGAAACAAATGTTACTAAACCCACCAACTGAGGGTGGACAGCAGGCAAAGCAAAGAGACAGCTGAATGAATCCCTTGTTGAAAAGGGTAAAATGAAAGTTTTGCCAGGTAAGTGGTTTACTTCCACCATGCAGATCTCAAGGTGCCTTTATGGAGGGAGAGAGGGATAATGATTGGAAGAGGGCGGGAAGGGTCTTCTGAGTTGCTATTACTTTTTCTATTTCTTGACCTTTGACAGTTGTAGTTAAAAGATGTGATCGTGTTGTGGTAATCCACTGACCTGTATAGTTAATGAATTGTGCAGGATTTTTGCTTGATCTTGATTTGCTGTTTCTCCGAATCATTTAATTGGCAATGAGATGGGATGTCCTTAAGAAGAGGATCTTGAGAAACTGCTCTCTACCTTAGCAAAAATGTTGCTTTGAATATTAGTTATTTCTGTTGGATGTGCTGGAAATACATAAGAATAAGTGTAGAAATATAGGCTCTGTGAGAGATGGTTAGCTGTTTTAATAAGAGAAAGATGGAAGAAATTTCTTAGGAATCATCCCTTGATACCCCATAAAAAACTTACTAAAATGTTAGAAGAAAAGCCAGATATTTTTGGGAAGAAATGTCACAAAATCAGAAAAAGTTTTGAAAGAAATAGAATCAGAAAAAAGGGCAAAGTAAGCAGTACGACCACTACAAGAACTGTAAGCAATTATAATATAGTATTACTTATGATATTAACAGTTAAGCAGCATTAAGCCAATCACCATCTACCTAATGCAGCAGATGATTGGTTTCCAGCAGCTATGCCTTTTATGTTTTTAGAGAAAAAAAACATAAATAGAAGAAATGGAGAAAACAAGGTTACAGTTCCAGAGTATGTGTCAGACCAATTTATAAGATCCGGGAAAATTGTGCCAAGACCTAGGAAAGAATCTCCAAGATTATTGACTTTATTAAAAAGAGCTGATACAGTCTTTTGTTTTTATCAGTACCAGAAGTGATAGCTATAAGAAATATAATCAGAAATATAAGGATTCTTTCAGATCCTGGATGCAATAGCTGCCCATAAGAAAGAAACTCTCTTTTAAATTAGGTATATGAAGCACTGATGGCCAGCACCTAATATGAACTGCATAGCAACTAGACCTTGGGGAAAAATATAAGAGGCTATCAAATACTAACTAAATTCAATTTGATTGAATGGAAATATAAGCCTTAAACTAAGCCAACATTCCAAAGATCATGACAAATAGGAAAATTTCTAATAGATTATATCAGATTGAATCTACAAGAAAGGAAATTATTACCAAGTAATATTTATTTCAGGAATGTAATGTTGGTTTCATATTTGAAAATTAATAACTTTGGTCTAGCTGGACCTTTGATCTAGATAATGAGAATACTCACATGATAGATAAACATCAAGATAAATAGAGAAATGGCCATGGGTAAATGAATTTGATTTATATAAAGTTTATTTATGATGAATTATATTTGGCAAATATATCGTACTGATTATGTAGACTGGTAAATGCTGCCTAGACCTGCACTTGTTTAGTTCTGAAAATTAATAATTTAATAACTTCTGTGTGACATCAATTTAAAAACTCTATAGTGAGAAAAAGAGAGTATCAATCATTCTTGATAGTGTTGTGATGGGGTTAAAATAACCTTGCCACCTGATATACACATATTCATTAACTGTGTGAAGACAGAATTATTAGTTTGCTTTATTATTATTGGAATAATAGTATGAGCATTTGTTCATATACTCATATTGATACCAGCCATCAATTATTTGACTTGCAAAATATTCTGTTGCATTTGTTTTTGGAAACAGACATGCATAGACAGCATTCAGACATTACCAACTTTCAAGATCTTTATTTTGCAGTTACATAATGAAGTATAGAAATGAGTTATCAATAATGCAGATCAGGTTCCAAAAGTAATTACTTTTGACTTTCTCAACTTGTTACACCTCATAAAACACATTCATATAAATATAAAATAAACAGAAACTACTATTCAGATACCATATTCTTCTTTATAGAAGCAGATCATCCTGCTGACACTGCATTCTCAAAAACTAATGAAGGGCTCTCATGGCATTCCTATTTAAGTTTGTGAATGTGTATATGTATAGCTAGAATGGAAGTGAAGCCAATAATTAAAAATAAAGAGAATTCTAGAAACTTGAAAGATTAATCAAAAAGAACAAGGAGAAGCTTTTAAAATGATAATAAGACAACTCAGTGTTTTAGCTTCACTTCCATGTTTCCCAAAATTTGATCAGCAGGACATTAGAAATTCATATTCTAGACACCTTCCTGGTCCAAATTCATTTTAAAACCATGGAGTCATTTGGGAGTAATAATTTCTGCATCTTTAATTAGCCTCCAAGTGACAGTTTTTCACAACATACTTTGAGAACTACTGTTCTTTCTTGATATTAGAAAACTTCTGTTTCTGTTTTCGAGAGGAATTTTTTTAATGCTCAACAGCTGACATCAAAGAGTGAAATGGACAACAAAACCTCTATCCCATTAGAAAGAGTCATTTTTGGCTCATCATTATTAAAGTTTGAGTAGAGATCACTATATGTGATGACTTAATCACAAATAAACTCATAAATAGAAGAAGGAAGACTCACTGGCATTTGAGTTTTATGAAAAAATATGTGGAATGCATAGGTGTCTATATAATTCTACTGTTTTATTGGAGATGGCAATGAGCCAGAAAATAAGATGTAATGATTGAGGTGACACAAAAATATCTCTGTTATCATCAAACTTTCTAGGGTATGGTTTCATGTGAATTTGTCAAAAATTATCATGTTTAAGCATGCAACTTAGAACTCCAGATGCAGAAAGAAAACAGTGAAAATGTTTTTAAAAAGTGTGGGAGGGGTATTCCAGTTAATAACACTGTGTAATAATGAATCACAATCCTCATTTTATTATTTTCATGGTTTTGCATATCAGGATTTGAGCAAGGTTTCATCTAGATTTCTGGCCCAAGAACTGTCATGCAGTTAATGAGGTAGTATCTGGAGCTGAAATGGCAGAGGTTTAGGTGGAATAGATGTATGCAGGCTGGGCATTTCTGTCTTTGTGTTGTCTTAGTTCTTCTCCATTGATTCTCTCCTCTTTTCTGTTTTGGATTTTCTTACAGCATAACCACTTCTCGTGAGGGAGATTACTTACACCAAAGGTCAGGAAAGAACAGCTCAAGGAGCATTGCCAGATAAAAATAAGACACAGTTAAATTGAATTTCAGATAAACATGAATAACTTTGTATATATATGGTCTGGACAATATTTGGGATCAAATTACACTTTAAAGAAAAAGGTATTTGTTTATCTGAAATTCAAATATAACTAGGCACCCTGTATTTTTATTTACTGCATCTCATAACCATGGACCAAATCTGGATGGTCTTCTGTTTTCGTAAGTAAAATTTAAGTGGGACACAGCCAAACCAAATCATTTAGGTTTTGTCTATGGAAGGTTTAGTACTGCAAGAGCAGAGTTGAATAGTTGCAGCAGAGACCACATGCCTGGCAGAGTCTAAAATATTTACCATCTGACCTTTTACAGAACAAGGTTTGCCAGTCTCTGCCTTGTAAGGCACCTTTCCGGTAAGAAAGGTCAAAGCTATATCTGCTTTCGTAACTAAACCTGGGAGGTCTCATAGCTCACTTCTGCCAAGACTAAGGTGAGAGAAATTAAACTTCAGTTTGCAGAAAGGAAAGGGAAGTTTCCAGAAAAACGACAGGAAGTATTTTGCAGCCCCATGTTAGAAAATACAAACTTCTACTACTGGATTGTGACTCCTTGTCTTAAGACAGCATTCTGAAAAAAAATGGAGCAATTTACAAACAAGAAAAGTGATTTTTTTTTAAGGTTTTATTTTCTCAGTAATCTCTACACCCAATGTGGGGCTCAGACTCACAGCCCTGGGATCAAGAGTTGCATGCTCTACCAACTGAGCCAGCCAGGCACCCCAAGAAAAGTGATTTCTATTTGAAAGTTTTCCTCCATAAGAATTTGAAGATGTGTGGATTAGAGATGTTTCTGATATAATTCATTGTAAATAAAATAAAATATAGGATTGCTTTTTAAATAAGGCCTCAACTTAAATTTACTTCCCAATTTTACTTTAAGAGTAGAGGAGAGACATATCCACAGTCTTAGGGAAAATGTCAAGTTTTCACTAATACGGGTTTCCTGACACTTCTAATTTGCCTACCTAACGAACACTAGTCATATCTTAAGTTACTAAAAAATTTAGCTTGGACTTAATTCAGAATATTTAAAATAAATGTCAAAAATATATTTTTTCTATTTTTATATTTTTCTAAATTAATTTGTATAAATTTAATATGTATAAATTTAACCACACTTAAATCAAGTTTATATCTTCAAAAACTAACAATATGTTGAATTGCAGAAAGTATTAAAGTAACTATAAGATAATTTAGTTGATTTATAAAACCAATGAAGATGTTAAGTCATAAAATTTTAAATTATATAACATTGTTATTTCCATATGGATGTTTAATGCTTTGACTTAATCCAGATGTCTCTTCATTGTTTTTAATCTTCCTATAAACTCTGAATACTGTGTATCTAAAATAAATATTCACATTAATTATATAAAATGATCTCATTTTAATGTTTAATAAATACTTGCATATAAAACAGATTAAGAACTGTCAAACCATTGAGACAATACAGAACTTAATGCACTTCTATGTCATGTGATTAATAGTAAAAATTCTAAATAATTCATGCCCAATTTTAAACATGCAGTGTATCCACTGAACACAATGCAAGCTACTTACCTATCCAATTATTTTTAAGTTAGTAATGAATATAGTAAGAAAAATAATTGGAGGTATTATAATTTGTAACCAGTAGCTCATGTTGATTAACAATAGAAAAAAGAAAATGCTAAGATGCAGTTGTATGTGATTATCATTTTGATTCCCCAAAGCAATTTATCTAACTAATTATATGGAAAATTATTATCTTCAAGTAAACATAATCATCTACATTGTGTGCTGCTATTATGTCAGTTGATTCACATATCTATATACTTAGGATGGAAAACTGAAGATTCCAGTGTCATATCAATTACTCAACAAGTGCATATAAGTAATACATCCCTCAGAAATGTCATCAAAACTCCCACACAGATTAATTTTCTAGATACCTATATTTTAAATTGTAATTTTTTTACTTAATTCTAAGAAATACAGAGTTTAAATTCAAGATTTTCATTTTTTTAACTCTTTTTGACCATTTAGAGATTAATGCCACAGACATTCAAAAGATGGTATTACTGCTCTTATACTTTGTGATAATAATAGATTACTACTTGGGGCGCTGGGTGGCACAGTTGGTTAAGTGGCTGACTGTTGGTTTTGGCTCAGGTCATGACCTCAGAGTTGTGATCTCAGGGTCATGAGATCAGCCCCATGTGGAGCCCTGCATGGGGCTCTGAGCTCAGAGTGGAGTCTGCTTAAGTTTCTCTCTCTCTCTCTCCCTCTGCCCCTCCCCTGCTCGCTTGCTCTCTCTCTCAAATAAATAAATAAATCTTAAAAAAAATAAAAAACAATAGACAAGTACCATTATTCTGTATAGGTAATATGCCAAACAATTTATATGTCATTAGAATATCTATAGAATATGGGTTATATTACAAAGTCTTTATTGCAGAAGGAGAAACTAAGTCTCATCCAGCTTACATAGTTACCAAGTGATCAGGCTAGTATTTGAATTTGTGCCATTTGGTTCCAAATCCTCAGCTCCTCATTACTTCTAAGCATTTATCAAATACTGAATTAGTATTAAGAACACAAACAAGAAAAATTAAGTCCTTGAACTCATAAAGTTCTTTCACAGTATAGTGTTAGAAATAACATTAGTTAATAAATGATACAATAAATAGAATAATGAACAAAACCTTATGAGATTGCAAAGAGAAAAGGAATCAAATGTATGGCAACTGAACTGAGTTTTATAATTAGTATCTTTCCAGCAGGTAATAAGAAATATTATCCATAGACAGAAGAAATGAACATGTACAAAGTCATAGCAGTATGACATTTTTTATTGACCCTACACCTTTCCCTCTTTGCATAATTATCAGAGTATACCTTCTAACATTCTGAGGTAATTTTTATGATAGCATGTGTTAAGCAATATTTTAATTGTGCATTTCTCTGTCATTTTCAACTACTAAATTATTAGGTACTAGATACCGAGTTCTACATCTTAGTTATCAATCTCTAACTTATAATTTAGTGCTTAGCTATAGCAGAAGTGCTCAAGAAAAGTTTGTTGACTAAGTGAAAGAATTAACAATGGAGACTGACACATTTAAGATGCCTAGTTGGTATAATTACTATATTAAAATGTTACATTTAATGGTCAATTATTAAGGTAAAAAATCTGAGGAGAGAGAAACATTTATGGAGGCAGGATTCAATTATTTTAGTTAGATAAAAGGTATCTTGATAACACACTGTATTTTTTTTTAAGATTTTTAATTTATTTATTTGACAGAGAGAGAGAGACAACGAGAGAGGGAACACAAGCAGGGGGAGTGGGAGAGGAAGAAATAGGCTTCCCATTGAGCAGGGAGCCGGATGCAGGGTTCAGTCCTGGGATCATGACCTGAGCCAAAGGCGGACACTTAATGACTGAGCCATTCAGGCGCCCCAACACACTGTATTAAATACTTTTCTAAATTTTACAGGAAGGGAGTGAAAATAGAATCAGCAACTACTTGCACTCAAACTCTGTATTGTATATAATTAACTTTTTTTAGTTCATAAATCCACTTTCCAAGCTGATTAAAGGTTGTAGATCCATTCTTAATGTTTGAATTGTATAAAATACATAAGATTACAAAGGAAAAACAATTTTGTAATATAGTTACATATAGCTATTTTGTAATATAGTTCTACATCTGTCAAATAAGCTTGTTCTGTTTTATTATAAATTTGTCCTTATTAATTTATTAAATAACAAGATCATGTAGCTGCCCTAATTATACCTTCAAAATATAATTAGTATAAATGATATTTTGACATATCTACAAATTGTGCCTTCATGAGAGAAAGACAAAAAACAAAATAAATGAAAAGCCACACCAATAACAAGCAAAAGAGAAAACAAAAAGAAAAAAAAATTCTTGTGGGTGCTTGGGTGGCTCAGTTGGTTAAGCGTCTGCCTTCGACTCAGGTCATGATCCCAGGGTCCTGGGATCGAGTCCCGCATCTGGTTCCCTGCTCAGCCGGCAGTCCACTTCTCCCTCTGCCCATCCCCCACCTCTCGTGCTCGCGATCTCTCTCTCTCTCTCTCTCACACACACACAAATAAAATCTTAAAAAAAAAAAGTTCTTGCTTATCTCATCTCAGAAATTCAATTTTATCAGAAATCCATGACTTTATTGGTACTATCTATCAACTAGCAGTCACAATTAAGTTATGTGAGACAAATGTGTTACATAAGGTTCCACAAATGACACCAGTTCTTATCACTTCCCTTACCATATGTTTTTGAAGTCCACTCTTATTCTAATTATTGCCTTGAGCATGTGACTTGCTTTGGCCATGGGGTTTTTAGCAGATGTGATAAAAATAAAGGCTTATGGAAGCACATGTATAATTGAATTTGCTCTTTTTTTGCCCTTCTGCCATTGTCATAAGAATATGCCCAGGTTAGCCTGCTAGCAGAGGAGCTATGTGGGATGGCCATAATTTACTTCAGTAGTCCCAACTGAGGCCATCCTAAATGAACAGACAGCTGGCCAAATCCCAGTGTGTAAACTAACCCAGCCAAGGTCACAAAGCTGCCTCACTGACTTCTAGATGACACCAGAAATATGCGTTATAAGCTCTGTTGCCATATGCAATCATCATTTTGGCGAGAAGAAATCAATCCCCCTCTGCACACTTCATTTAATGTTGTGTCAAAATGAGAGCTAGAGTAAAATAGAACACTTTTTTTGATTTGAAATATTTATGTATGTGTGATATATGTATACATGTATGAAAACTTTTATTTCTTATTTTTCATGAAATCTTATTCTGCACATAGTGATTAACAACCAATGAAGTCGATCCAGCACATAGTAAGGATTCAAAATTACATATTTCCTAAGAAATTATAGAATCACTTACACTTAGAAACATATTTTAGAGTATATATGAAATTAATGATGAACAAGGGCCATCTATAGTAAACTTGATTAATCCCTCCTTTGAGGAAAGAACTGGTGTAACACTATACACTGTAAAAAGGCATATGAAAAAACATAGCAAAAAGGCACTCATTTTCAAGGAGCTAAATATTTACAAAAGATGTAAATAACATGTAAAAACCATGTGACTCTAACTTATATTTACTCACATACTATCCTACTAAGAAATAATTTCCCTTAATGCCCATAATTTATCATTATACCTAATGATAAATTACTTAAATGCACTTCACATGTCCTGCTTGATTTTTAATTAACATCAAAAGCAGATTTCTACATCTTTTAGTCCAACATTTTAATTTTATTTTAGAAAGAAAACCATCTAGCTGTAGCAAATAAAATACAGTGCATGCTAAGTCAAGTATATCTGCTCTGCATTTTCCAAAGAAATTATTTTTCATCATCAGATATGGGTATTATGCAAAAAGGAAACATGATTAAAATACAGTTGCACCCGGTGGCCCAAAGAGAAGAAGCCAGTCAGTCAGAAACAAAAATAAAAATTCCAAAGAACAAAATGAAGTTAAGAAAGGATTAAAAAAAAAGTTGGTATTATATAAAACAAACCCATGAGAATATCAAATAGTTTGAATGCTAAGCTATCCATCTACAAAAAAGAACTTTGGGATAAAAAACAAGACAAAACAAAACAAAAACAGTAACTAAACTTTTCTCACAGTCAGAGAGATCTACTGAAATAGTTTTAATATTATTCAACAGAGTAGTTAAATTACTAAAATCGTGCCTTTTTTCATTCTTTTAAACTATTATCACTGACGCCTGGAGTCTTATAGCTTTATTATAAAGATGAGATTGAAACTTCAGTTGACCTTTGAACTATGCAAGTCCACTTATTCACAAATTTTTTACAGTACAATACTGTAAATGTATTTACACTTCCTTAGGATTTTCTTAATAACATTGCTACCCTAGTTTACTTTGTTGTAAGACTATGGTATATAATACAGATAACATATAAAATACGTGTTAAACAACTTTATATTTTGGTAAGCCTTCCAGGTAACTGTAGGCTATTAATAATAAAGTTTTTGGAGAGTCAAAAGTTACACAGGGATTTTCGACTATGTGGGGAATCATTGCCCCTAGCCCCTGCATCTTTCAAGGGTCAACTGTACAATGAGCCATTTGAATGGGTCGGTAACCAAGTTCCATTTAATCTCTTTTCACTCAATCAAAAATTTCCATAAATATTTCTTGTACAGCTACTGTTTTCCAGGCCTTGCTCAAGTTGCTGGCGACAAAACAGTCAATAAAGTCGATGACATATCTACTCTCATGAGACTCACTATTTAATGGAGACAGACAAAACAGTTTAATAAGCAGAATGAGAAATAAATGTTTTGTCCATTAGGGATAAATACTCTGAAAAAAAAATAGACAAAGCTGAAGACATAGAATGTAGGGGATTATTATTTTATATGGAATTACTATTTTATTAGTAATAATCACTCTGATGAAGTAAAATTTGAGTAGAGAATGAAGGATACATAAAAGGAAATCATGTCCATATTTGGGTCTTATGGGTTGAAGTTTGTCCCCAAAAACTTATGTTGAAATTCTAACCCTCTGATACCTGTGAATTTGATCTTATTTGGAAATAAAATCTTTGGAGACATGATCAAATGAAGATGAGGTCATTCGGATGAGCCCTGGTCCAATATGGCCAGTGCTCTTAAAAGAACAGAAGACAATGGCACAACAGCAAGAATGCCATGTGACAATAGAGGCAGAGGTTTAAGTGCTGCAGCTGCACACCAAGGAACCCCAACAGTTGCTGAAAACCACTAGAATCTTAGAAAAGGGAAGGAAGTAGGCTCCCCTAGAGTTTCAGAGAGAGCCTGAACCTGCCAATACCATGATTTTGGACCTCTAGACTCCAGACTGTGAGACAATAAATTGCTATTGTGTTAAACCACCCAGTTTGTGGTACTTTGTTATGGCAACCCTAGGAAGGAAACTAATACGATGAGAGAAGATAATTACAGATTAAAGAAACAGCAAGTGCAAGGGGCAAGTTATAAATATTTCAGCAGAAAGAAGAGTACAGCTAAGATAGTGAAGGATACAGAGAGGGCTCATGAATGAAGACCACTTCTTCAATCAATTTCACTAATAGCCAAAATGTTACTTTGTAATTAAAAAATAATCAATATTAGGAAAATACGACACTGTACTAAAAAAAGCCTAAACTCATCTGTAAATTTGAGTGTTTTCATTATTAAGTGTGATAATGAAAGAACACTAGAAAATTTAAGAAAAAACTATAAAAAAGGAAAATATTAAATCTCCAAAAAATTAAAAGACATAATATTTTGCAGTAAAATTAACAAACAAAAATATTAGATATGACAAAATAAATACATTTTATTAAAGAAAATTATAAAATTTAAAAAAAAATCACATACTATTCACTTGAGGTAAAGATATTGCCTACTGATAGCCAGTTTTCCTTGGTGTCTTAGGCACATGACAAGTCTAAATTGGTCCAAAGTTTAAGCAAATGACCTAAACAAGGCAAAACAAAAATAATCATTAAGATTTTTTATCTAAACCATGGGATGAAACTCATCCCCTCTTTGTTAGTAAAACTCTACGGGAAAAAATAAATCAAACACCTATTGACCTTAATGTATTCCTTAAATTCATTTCCTGCTTTATTTTTCTCATTAGCTCTTACCACTTTTTGTTTTATGTATTCTCCATTTGCTAAGTAGAGGGGAGAGGGGTTTTACCCATTTTGTTCATTGTATTCTCCAGTGCTGGAAGAAATTCTCTACTAGTGCTAGTAAGAGATTCTCAACAAATATGTCTTAAAAGAATTCATGTTATAACTTGCATTGTATGTGTGCACGTATTAGCAGGTATTTAAAGGAATGCATCTATTTTCATGTTAGAAATGTATAGGAAAAAATAATAATATTTTCCTTAGATATTATTTGTCCTTAGATATTGTTACCCAGGGAAATTATTATACTCATTTCTTCTTTTAGGGAAAAAATGAATCTACAAAATATTGCATTAAAAGTTGCATTTATTATGAGCACTTACTTTACTACCTTATCACAAAAATTTTCAGTATATTTTGGAAGTTTCTCTGGAATTACATTAAGTGAAACTTTCCAAACTTTTTATGTGCACAAGTTAGGGAATATTGCATATGCCATTAGGAATGGTGACACTGATGGGTTAATAGGAATCATAAGGGTATATTAATACTGAAAATTTATAGGCTATGAAGCACTTTATGTCTACCTTTCTATGTGCTCCCTAGAGTAGAACTCCATTAACAGCTTAAAATTGTTTTTCAATTTTTTTGCAATTTTTCCCCATCAAGTAGTTATTTTGCCAGTTTCCTATTACTGTTTTTGAAGTGGACACATAAAGTATGAAAAACATAAAAATTTAGGGAAATAATCTATGGGAATGATTTTTATTCAAAATAATTGCAGCAGCAGCCATTAAAGGAATTAATTTTGTCTATCTCTATCCAGATTTTGGGAAGACTGTTTATCCTGTGAACACATTCTGTTAGATTTCACAAAATAATCATTAATTTGATGCTTTTATTTTCTTGTAAGGGTTTTTTTTTTCCTTTGCTTTTCTTTTCTTCTTTTGTTTTTCTTTTCATTTTTCTACATGTTTATGCGGAAACCAGATGCCTTTTTCTCTTTGATTGTATCTAACTGCCTTTCTGCAATGATAATAAATAGAACCCTCAAAGAATAGCCTTTTCTCAAGAAAAGGGGTGATGAATTAAGTGGTGTGATAAAAATCAGAATATAGGTACTCATATAGCATGGCTTGGCCTGGAAATGAATGATCTTTAGGGGTGATAAAAATTTTCAGTGTCTTGATGTGGGTGGCATTTACACAGAATGTGCCTATGTTCCTGTACACTCAAGTTTTATGTACTTTTTATAAATTACACCTCAATAAAAATAATTTTAAAATAAATACAGAACTAATTTTATTTCTTAATCATTAATCATTCTGTGTGTCTGTTTTCATAATATTGGATCACCACTATGCTGAATTAAGCAGAAGCAGCCTCATAAAAGTAAGTCATGATGAACAGAATAGCAATGTGCTTTATGTTCATCCCACAACATTTAATATAGTGATTTTCATATTCATTTCATTGGAAACATTTCCTCACTCATATTTGATTTCTTCTTTGACCCATAGGTTATACAGGTTTGTGTAGCTCAATTTCTAAACATTTCGAGATTTTCCAGTTAGCCTTCTAATGCTGCATTCTAGTTTGCACATATTAAGAGAACATACACACAAGTAATTTCAAAATTTTGATATTGGTTGCTACAGGTTTTATATTTGAAAATGTTAATTTCAACATGCATCTGAAAAGATGATATTTTGCAGATTTTGGATATGGTGTTTCATATACCTCAAATACATATTGTCAACATTTAACCATGTTATTTAAATTTCTTTGTTTTTAATGATTTATTTGTTTGCTTGTATTATCAGTTTTTAAGAGAGGTCTGTTAAAGTACTTATTGTGGAATTTTCCTCTTTAGCATTATTCTGTCAAATCTTCATTTTTTTTGAAAAATAGTCTTATTAAGTCTATAAAATTTAGGATTATTACATCTTATAGAAGCAATATTTGAATCATAATAATACATCTCTTTACCACCTGTATTTTTTTAGCTTTAAATTTTATCTAATATTTAGATGGCCATCTTTGCTTCCTTTTAGTTAATGTTTGCATAATACTTTTTCTGTATATTTATTTTCAGTTTTTCTGTACCCTAATATATGTGGGTGTGTTTTATAAATAGCATGTATGTTTATAAATCGTAGTAAATGTGGTTTACTTTCTCATTAATCTAGCCTGAAAATTTATGCACTTTATGAAGAATTTAGAAAATCTGCATTTAGTATATTTGCTCATAGTTTCATATTTAAATTTATTATCCTGCTGTTTATTTTCTATTTGTCCAATATAGTCTTTGTTATTTTATTCCTCCTTATTTTCTTCATAGTAATAATATTTATTTTTCTTATTACATTTTAATTCTGTTTTTTTTCTGTGCATATCGAATACAACTGTTTTAATGTGTACCCTGGAATATTTTATTTATTTGATTACGAATGAGCTTAACAATATTTTCCTAGGTTTAAGATATTCACCCCTTTTTGTGTATGTGTGAGCTGTCTGTTCATATCCAGATGTCAGCCATTTTGTGTTAACTTATAGATTCTATTTTTAAATATTTTAAAACATCTTTATCAGGGGCTAAAACCTTTTGCCATTATATAAATCTTCAGAGAAAGATTTCTTTCCTTGTAGTTTTTGTAATTGAATTTTTAAATTTAATTTTGTAAAGAGAAATATGAATTTCCCTGAAGTTGTAAGAAATAATACAGAAAACTTTCATATCATATACCCTTTATCCTGTTTTCCTAATGGTAACATCTTGCAAAACTAAATACAATATCACAGCCAGAATATTTGAAACAGTCCACATAGTTTATTTAAATTTCCTTAATTTAACATATACTCCTGTGTGTGTGTGTGTGTGTGTGTTGTGTGTGTCTTTAGTTTTATGTAACTTTATTACATTTCTAGATTCAGGTATCTACCACCACAGTCAAGATATTGAAAAATTGTATCATTACAAATTTCTTCCTATAATGATTTTATTTAAAAAAAAATTTAGAGATTTTATTTATTCATTTGACAGAGAGAGACACAGCGAGAGAGGGAACAAGCAGGGGGAGTGGTGGAGGGAGAAGCAAGCCTCCCCCTGAGCTGGGAGCCTGATGAAGGACCTGATCCCAGGACCCTGGGTTCATGACCTGAGCCAAAGGCAGACGCTTAACAACTGAGCCACCCAGGCGCCCCTGCAATGGTTTTACAACTACACAAAGTAACCTCACCTCCATCATCTGTCCCTAATCTCTTGGCTTTTTTTTACTCATCACAATTATCTTGTGATTCATCAAGTTTTTGAAAGTGTCAAGTGTATTTTCTCTTTTTCTTTCTCTTTTTCTTTTTCTTTCTTTCTTTCTTTCTTTCTTTCTTTCTTTCTTTCTTTCTTT
>NW_027397069.1:21310095-21352361 GCF_003265705.2 Callorhinus ursinus | reverse complement strand
TTTCTTTCTTTCTTTCTTTCTTTCTTTCTTTCTTTCTTTCTTTCTTTCTTCTTTCTCTTTCTTTCTCTCTCTCTCTCCCTCCTCTTTCTTTAGGGAGTATTAAATAGTATTTCATAGTATATATGGATTTACCATCGTTTGTTTAACCATTCAACCACTAAAAGACAACTGGATTTTTTCCAGTTTTTGCCTATTACAAATAAAACTGCTGTGGATATTCATGGACAGGTTTTGTGTAAAAACAATTTTTTTATATCTCTGGGATAAATGCTCAAGTATGCAATCATTGAGTCGTGTGGTAACTGCATCTTTATTTTTATAGGAAACTTCCAAATTGTTTTCTGTAGCAGCAGTACATTTTACGTTCTCGCCGGCAATATATGAGTGATCTGTTTTCTCCTCCTTCTTAACTGCATTTAGTGCTGTCATTATTTAGTACTGTCACTGAAGTTCTGGAATCAGGACAAAAGGTACTTACCTGGTAATTTGGAAATGAATGGAGTCTATAAGACAAAAAGCAAACAATCGTATAACATTTAGAGTCTAGTTGATAAAGTTGTCTTCTATAGGGATATGTTAACAACTCTGGAACAACTATATGTGATTTTTTTTAAATTAAACAACTAAATAAATGAATAGTGCGTAGCTCAGCTAGGATTCTCACTGTTGGAGTTGGATGGGTTAGAGATAAGCAAGGGAAGGAGGCTAAGATGATCTGTTTGGTAATGGATTAGGGTAGATGACATCAGCATAAACTCATGTTTAGCTTAATATGGATTCAGATGACTACATATAAAAATATTTATAGATTGTATACATATGCAGGATAGTATACACATATATTTTCTTGTCTGTCAGTTGAAAAAGTAAAGAAGCAATGCTATCCCAAGAGCAACAAGCACAACTAACACTCAGAAGCTGGTTTCTAATACCATTCCCCAGTAAAGAATATCAAGGCCCCTTAGAGAAATGGCTTGTTCTAGAACTGGAGTGGGATATGTACAGGATAAGCCTGGCACATCTTGTGCCAGAAGAAAGTCAGTACTCAAAGAAAATTTAAAGGATGAGTGTATGTCAAAGAAACATAGAAGGCAAATGAATGAGATTCCAATGGCCAAAGCTAGAAATAATTTAAGCCTTGAAATAAGTATAGTAGAACCTTACCAGATGATCAAAAATTAATAACAGTGACACTGAAGCTCCATTTTTGTGTGTGTAGAGAAAGGCACCCTTGAAAGAGTATTGGAATAGAACAATTGTAACACATTTCAGCATAGGAGAAAATGGCATTTTTGGGTGGGGAGAATAATATCCTTCCAAATTCTACCTGATAAAATTGACTTAATGGCTTTTTACAGTGCACCAGTAATGTAATTACTACACTTCTCATAAATTAACAATGCCAGCAAAATCATACCAGAGAAGAAGACCTATTACAACTTTCTACTTTCAACTACCCCAACCTATAGGAGCAGGGATTTTATTAGTGTCATGGCAATAAGGCTTTTGAAGTCTTTAAAACTGGAAAAATATATGTTAAGTAGATAAATCCAGCAAAAAGTCTTGAAATAATATATTTTCTATACTAGGTAACTTTATACATTTTAGAGGAAGCTTATTCCAATTTTTTTTAACTAGGTAGGCTCCACACCCAACATGGAACTAGAACTCAGAATCCTGAGATCAAGAGTTGCATGCTCTACCACCTAAGCCAGTCAGGTACCCCGGGGATGAAGCTTATTCTTGAACAAAAGAAATTATCAAGCATAGACAGAAGAAACTTAGGTTGTTAAAAGTCCATGAGAATCCCGATAGCAGTTTTAAGGATAAGTAAGTTGGAGAAAGCACCTCAAATTACTTTAAAGACCATATAGAAATTGCCTTAATTCCAGTACAGACATGAGGTCCTTTCAGAGAAATTGAAAGCCTTATAGAAAATATCTACTCCAAGTCAATTAGCTCTTTATTATCTGCTAGTAACTTAAAGAAGGCAATGTGTTTTAATCAATCAAATACGTTGTACCTGTAAATCCATACAAGTATATTAAACCAATACAATCAAAATTCAGACTGCTGTAGAAAAGTTATATCAATAAGCTCTACAGACTGGGTTCTCAGTCTTTGACTCACAGGCCAACCAAGGAGTCCTAGGATTAAAAAAAATTCCTCCTTAAATATTACTAGAAAACTAATAATATATACCCTAACTTTTTTACTTCTATTTCCATTTTGTTCTTTTGTAATAACGCATAGCATTCATGGATATACAAACAAGCAGAAGAATCCCTCTTCAAACATGTAGTTTTGAACTAGTCTGAATAAATTGAGCAGGGTAATTTTCATGTAATGCACATACAACAATAAATGCACAACTTCCTTTTAGTTGATAATCACTCTTTGTGGAAAAAACATGCAAACCAAGGTGATTGTCAGAGGTAGAACTCTAACAAACAGCAAAAATTCCAAGAAAATAGTTCATCCATAAAATAGTTCAATTTAGCCAGACAAATTATATCTTGCAGAATACTTGTACCATTTCACTCTTTGTGTGATATATAATGCTAAGACACCTGCATTAGCTCCTTTGACTCAGGTGTCCCCCAAGCCAAAAACCTGATTCCATTATTAGCCTGATAACTGTCTCTCCTATAATAATACAGCAATAATGCTTTGCTTATAGGCCACCTATCCATGAGAACTGGTGTCTTTGTCCTATTACATGTTGAGATTAAAAAAAAAGAAAAAGAAAACAGCATGTTAAGAGGCAAGAAAAGATAAGTTAGACCTGTTTTAATTAACACATTTAGTGAAGACTCCTCAGGAAATTTGGTAGAGGAGGACGCCTGGGTGGCTCAGTTGGTTAAGGAAATTTGGTAGAGGATCATGTAGATAACTGTGACAGCATTTCTATCAGAAATCAACAAGTGCAAAGGCTGTGACCATGGGTATTGTTTTGAGAAGTATCAAGTAGGTCAGTGAATATGAAGTGAATAAACAAGGGGGAGAGTGGTAGAAGATGACCCCATGTCATATAACTAGTAAACTGGATTTCACTTTGACTTCAAAAGGCAGCCATTGGAGCTTTTGAACAGAAAAATGAATAATATCATGTGTTTAAAAAAAAAAAAAGCTATTTTGGATGCACTGTGAGAAAAGTTTCTACTTTCTGTCTCTGCCCCATCTGTGTGTGTGTGTGTGTGTGTGTGTGTATAGATAAACTCATATATATGTATTATATATAAACTCATATATAATATTTTATATACATAAAACACACATGTATAGGGGCACCTGGGTGGCTCAGTCGTTAAGCGTTTGCATTCGGCTCAGGTCATGATCCCAGGGTCCTGAGATCGAGCCCCGTGTCGGGCTCCCTGCTCCACCAGAAGCCTGCTTCTCCCTCTCTCACTCCCCGGGCTTGTGTTCCTGCTCTTGCTCTCTCTCTGTCAAATAAATAAAATCTTAAAAGAAAAACACACACACACATGTATAAAACATATATATATATAATTTTTAAAATATATAATAATTGGTGGCCTGTGTTTTTAAGATAAATATTCTGAATGTATGGCAATGCAAGTGTTTAGAATGAACACTAGTTACATCAACTAAATGAATTAATAAGCAAGTGAATGAATGAACAAATAGATTAATGAATGCTTTGGAGAGTATGTTCATATAATATAAATATTTTGTGGTAGAGATGAGCACAAGATACATTATGTTTTGGTTAGTCAAGTATTGCTAGGCAATTAGTTTGAAAGAATAATTTGCCTAATTTACATATATTTGCACTTGGAGTTTAGGAGAGTATAAGTACTGGCACAGAAAACAATTAGCATGCTGAATTTGTTTTCAGAGTCAATATTTACTGCAGAACACAAATTAAGTCACATTTTAAACCAAGAATTTCTATCATGTGCTTAATAAGAAATTCTCCAACAAATTGTTTATGAGTTCTTGCTTTAATGTATCTGGATGAACTGATATACTATATTTGAAAAACTTTCCTATGTCCTGTGTCTGAACTGTCCTTTGTCTTCAACCACTACTATATTTGAGCAAGTAAATTGTACTACTTATTTTTTTGTGAACTATCCATTTGATAATATCTGATACAATTACTCAAACTTCACCTTCTAATTTTCTTCCTTATATAAGGAAAAAAATAAGATTAAATTACATACCTAAAATTACAAATACAGACCTTTTCAATACACAATTCTCATAAATCTGTCACAAAATACATAAACAACCATACTTTTTAAATCAACTACTTGATTATAAATATACTTATTATGTCACTTTACATTAAAATACATTGCTTTGCTTATATGTCTGTCACTATATACTATACTGTAAACCCATAGAATAAGTGCTAATATTTTTCTTGCCTTTTTATCTTGTACATCTGCAAATTGCCTGATCTAAGGTAGTAGCTTAGTAAATTTTTAATACTTTAATTGTTATGTCATTCAAATTCCATAATATTCACTTCTTTCAAGTTTATAACTCAATGAATTTCAGTGTATTTATAGTTCTGAAACTATCATCACAACCTAATTTTAGAACATTTCCATAATCCTAAAAAGAAAACTTGTGACAATTTACAATCACTACCCATTCCCACCCCTCAGTAATAGAAAGACGTTTTCTGTTACTATAGAACTGGCTCTTTTGGTTATTTCATATGAATGGAATTTTTCAATATATGTTTTTTGTTCATTGTGCTTCTTTTACTGAACAACGTAATTTTGAGGTTCATGCATGTTGTCACATGTATCAGTTCTTCATTCCTTCCTATTGCCAAATAATATCCCACTGTATGGATGTACCACATTTTGTTTATCACCCATTGATGAGCCTTTAGGTTTCCACTTTGGGCAATTATGAATAAAGCTGCTGTGAACATTATTGCACAAATCTTTGTGTAGACATATGTTTAATTTTTCTCGGATAGATACATAATAGTAGAATCTCTTGGTCATATGGCAATCTATTTTTAACTAAATAAGAAATTGTCTTAGTATTTTTTAACAATAACTGCACTAACAATGTGTGAGGGTTCCCATTTTATGCATCCTTACCAACACTTTTTATTGTTGGTCTGTTCATTATAAAAACCCTCAGCAAAGTGGGAATAGAAGGAATCTTTTTCAAACTTATAATGAACATCTATAAAGAATCTTCCAGTGCCATCATACCTAAAGATGAAAGACTGAATTATTTTCCCCTAATCTCAAAACATGACAAGGATATACTCTCATTATTTCTATTAATCATTTTACTAGAGATTCTATATAGTAGTGCAATAAGTGAAAAAAAGGGATTAAGGCATTCAAATTGTAAAGGAAGAAGTGAAAGTCTTAATAGTCAGATGACATCGTTTTCGTAGAACGTCCTCTGGAACATTCAAAAAGTTAAAGCAACCAAATAGTTCAGCAAGTTTATAGGAAATGTATATATTCAACATACAAAAATAAATTTAATTTTTATAAACTGTCATTAAAGAGTCAGATTTTAGAATTCAGAAAATCACCAGATAGCATAAAAATTATGAAGGACAAATCTGTCAAGATATATGCAAAAATTCTATTCTGAAAATTATAAAAATTTGATGAGATGCATTAAAGGACACAAATAAATTAGATATACTGTGGTCATGGTCAAATGATTCTATATTGTTAATATATCAATTCTCCTCAAATTAATCTATAGCTTTAAGGCCATTCCAATAAAATTCCACTGCTTTTTTCCTCAGGTTTTTTTTTGGTCGAAGTTAACAAATTTTAAAATGTATATAAAATTCATAAAATAGAGGACAGCCACAACAAATTTGAAAAAAAAGATCCATGTTAGGGAACTATGATATCAAGACCAATTTTAAAGCTGGCAATAATCAAGATGATGAGATATTGGCATATAGACAGAATAATAGGTCAATAGAATAGCAAAAAGAGAGCCTACAAGTAGAACCATACATATATGTTAAACTGATTTTTGAGAAAGTACAAAAACAATTCAGTGGAGAAAGAGTAGTCTTTTATACAAAATACCAGCAGAAAGATTGGATATGTACATGCAAAAAAATACATACATATCTACATATATACCTCTATCCATTCATTACAACATATACAAACATTTTTCCTCAAATGTAGCAAAGATCTCACTGTAAAATTTTAAGCTGTAAAACTTCAGGAAGAAAGCATAGGACAATTTTTGTGACATTGAGTTAAACAGATATTTCTTAGGTCTGAAACAAAAAAGTACAATTCATATAAAGATAATTGATAAATTAGACTTCATCAAATTAAAACTGCTGCCTTTTTAAAAAAAGATTTTATTTATTTATTTCCCAAAGAGAGAGAGAGAGAGCGAGTGAGAGAACACAAGCAGGGGGAGTGGCAGGCAGAGGGAGGGGGAGTGGCAGGCAGAGGGAGAGGGAGAAGCAGGCCCCCCATGGAGCAGGGAGCTCAATGCTGGGCTAGATCCCAGGACCCCAGGATCATGACCTGAGCCTGAGCCCAAGACAGATGCTTAATCAACTGAGCCAGCCATGCTCCCAAAACTGCTTCTCTTTGAAAGACATTTTTAAGACAGTGTACAGGCAAGCTGCTGTCTGGGAGAAAGTATTTTTAAATCACTTACCTGATACGGTATTTTTACCCAGGATTTGTAAAGAACTCTCAAAAATCAATAGAAAAAAATGTGAAAACACAATTAAAAATATCCATAAAAATTTACAGAAAACAATGAACAAATGTTTCTAAACAATAAATATAAATGACAAATAAGCACAAAGAATGTTAGGTCACAAATAGCATTGGAAGTTTTTTTAACAATCTGAAACACAAGAAAGAAATTATTTTAAAATTGAATTTACATGACTGTTTTAGAAGTAATTTCAGTAAACTTTTATATTAACATTATTCTTCAGGATTTTGTACTATTTCTGTGTATTACTTCCTTTGTCTAAATTTTGGTAATTTATATTTTCAAAAATTCCATGGCTTACACTGTTTTGCAAGTTTATGAGCCCATTAAATGAATTCTCTTTAGTTTAAAAAAATCACACTTAACCGTCCTTATTCAAGTATTTTTATTTTCTAAACTTTCTGTACAATCAATATATCTGAATACTTTGTAAGTATTTTAATAATTTTTATTTATTTTTGTTTTTTAAAGTTTATCTAATAATCTCTATACCCATCGTGCGGCTCAAACTCATGACCCGAAGATCAAGAGTTGTGTGCTCTTCTGGCTGAGCCAGCGAGGCACCTCTTAATAATTTTTAAAAATAATATCTTAATATATACTTAAGAGGTGACTAGGTGGCTCAGTAAGTTAAGCATCTGACTCTAGGTTCAGCTAAGGTCATGATCCTTGGGGCTCTAAAATTGAGCCCCAAGTCGGGCTCTGCACTTAGCACAGAGTCTGCTTGGGTATCTTTTTCTCTCTTTCTTTCTGCCCTTCCCCCGTCACACTCCCCCCCCAAAATAAATAAATACATCTTTTTAAAAGATATATACTTCAAAGTTATTTATTTTATGGTAAACTTAATTATATTTTTACATTCTACTATATTATAATATTTTCTTATCTATAAATTAACAAATATAGAACTTTCATTTTCTTTCAATAAAACATTACCAGCATAGTACCTTCCTATAACCAAAGGTAACACCAATGGTAATTATTTAGGGATGTCTAAATATCTTAAACTTTCTATTTTTATTTTAAGTCAGGGACTTTATATCCTTTTTTAGTAAACAGGTTTTTAGGTGTTCAGCCAATGAAAAACTTAGGTTGAAATTGTCACATTCATTCAGATATTGCCATACTCATCAAGGATCTTATATTGACATATTCCAGTTTTTTTAACTTAATATTCAGTATGAACAAAAACAATCTCTTTCAAATGAGTCATAACAGTTTTGGAAAAGGATCATCAGCAATCAGAGCCTTAGGAACTACTTTTGGATAGTGAGCTACTTCAGAGTTAATGAAACACACTTTATGAAGCAGACCAAAGTATACCAATTACAATACTCGGAAAATGCATTTTGTGAATTGCAATCACAATATCATTATTTTCTACTTTACTTTTTTCATTGGCATGAAAACTAAAAGAATATCCTCATTAACACGTATTGCCATATATTACACTCATTAAAAGGTTATAACATTTATGATTTCTGAAATTTATCTTAAATAATATTTGTTTCATCTTTTCTCATGAGGAGAAAATAGTTTCTTGGAATGCTTATAATTATTTTTTCTTAACATGAGCATGTGCTATAATTTTAATTTTTACTTAAAAATATACTAATAGAGAAAAGTGTGTCTCAAGCAAAAAAGAATGGTAATCACAACAGTGTCTAATGTTTTGTAGATGTTAGACTAACTCCTTCTGTCTGTATTTCATTAAGAAACCATTTTTTTGTGAAAATTCAATTTCCGTAAAATTATCCCATCCCAAATCGGGTAATAAAAGATAAATCAATCTACTATATAGTTTTTAAAGTAATATTTATTGGATAGTTTGTAAAAAAATTGTATCAAAGAGAGTTTGGTGTATTATTATACTCCTTTTGCTTAATGCTCTATTGGGCAGAGCAATTAAGCAAAAGAAGTATAATAATACACCAAACTCTCTTTGATACAAAGAGCAGTTAAGCAAAAGGAGTATAATAATAGTGCAGAGGGCCACAAACCAGTCAGGTCATAGTAGTCATTATTGTCAATATGTAATAACATGAATAAAGCTCAAACTTCCAACTGTTTTATGAAAATGTGAAATTGCATTTCTTTAAATAAGTTATCATATGTCAGCTATTGTCAGCTATGTCTCATGATTGTCAGCTATGCATCAAAATTATCCCATATTTTAGTATCAGGTTTAACACCTACATTAAATGCAGCATGCCTAGATATGAATATGCTCTTGTGTTTTTGAGGTAGAAATTGACTATGCTGACCTTATCCTATTTTAAAATCAACACATGTATTGCAACCTTAACACCATCATCAACTAACACTTAAAGGCTTTAAATAACATATTTTTGAAGAGTGAATGAATTCCGGTGCAAGAGCTTGAGTAATTGAATCTGAATCGACTGGTTTTATTGGTTGGGAAAAAAATAGAGTTTGTTATGACAACTCAATTTAAAATTGTCTAGTTAAGTGTAATGTGAGAATCGCTATTACAGACTTTGTCTTCAGGGCTTATTGCAGCTTTGTAAAAAATTCTTTAGGCTAAAACTTAATGGATGTTTTCGATGAATTTGTTAATTTACTATTCTTCAATTTAACAAAGCAGTATATTAATGACTATGAGCAATTTTAGTTTAAGAACCAAACTTTAAATAAGTGGCTTAAAGGAATAATTTCCACTCGTCTTTTCTGTCCCTTTTTCTAATTTCTCTATCAAAGCTGAGCAGTATCTCGGGACTGAATTGCCAAGCAATGTTGTGATAAAAGAATGAAAGCCTTGGGATTGAGAGTAAAATAATTCAGTTCCTTTTAAAACAGGCAATACTTCAGAGCCATCAAATCTAAGAAAAAATGCAATGATCTATCATGTAAAATTAGCCTAATTCCATGTGAACATGAACATTATTTTCTCATTTCTCTGAATAGGTCATTATTTTAAATTTAATAATTTTAAAATTCCCAAGAACACCATAGAAATTGATTTTCCCCCCTTAAGATCCCTTTTTTGAAAGAAAACGATTCATGTATAATGATACTTGTACTCCTGTCTGATCCAATTTAACTTTAAGAGGAATTCATTATTCAGTGTAGTAGGTTCTATTTAATATGGCAATTCTTCAATTATAAAAGGAAACTTAAACAGGTCTTGTCTTCTCAACTCTAAAGTCTCTGGAAATTTTTACTTGTTAAGTGTGTGATTTTTTTCCTTATAGAACAGTCCCTATTATTTCTCTTCACCAGTAACTGGATTTTAGTGGCTGCTTTGATTCTAAAATGTCATGGAAATAAAACTTAGTTATGTTAACTGAAAAACAGAGGAACCACATTTTGTACAAAATGAACTTCATGTAATCATAATTGGTCTTGCATTTATTGCTACATTCAGGCTACAGCAGAATAGCATGCTGGTTATTCTATAAACCACATCTTTCAATATAATCTCCATAATTTTTATTTCAAACTCCATTTAGTAATACATAGAATACTTGAGGCTTCTTAAAAGATGTAATTTATTTTACTATATGTGATTTTATTAGTACTCTCATTTTAGAAAAAAAAAGTAATGCTAGCCTATTTTCCATAATATTGTTACCCACATTACCCATAATATTAATTTAATGACATTTTTACTTATGCCACTAGATTTTGTCAGAATTCTGCAGGAAAAAAAAAAGTATGACTTTAATTTCTATGTATATTTTTCAGTGCAACATTCAAATATATTTAAAACAATATGATGGCAAGTAGAATCCTTTTTTTCTTCACTTAATACTTTTAGAGTTCTTTAAATTTAACTTGATATATTTATTCAGATGTATACAGAGCTGACTCAACAGCACCATTTCTCGTTACTTTCGTAGAGGGCATTCTGCTTAAAACCTAGTGCTTCATTGTTAAATGAATGGATATTTGGGCACATTTTTAACCACATTCTCTTTGTATCTGGTATCAGTCTGGTATCTATCTATCCATCATCATCTACCTATCATTTCCCTTTCCAGCCATCTATTTATTTATTTATTAATTTTTGGAGCGGAAATGAGATTAGATCGCAATAAATTGCTAGTGATGTATATGGGTTATTTTCAATAAAACATTCCATTTAATAAACCATTTTATCCATTCAATTACTAATTCTAAAAAATCACACACTGAAAGAGAAAACTGCTGAAACTGGAAATTATTGAAGAACCTTCATTATTGCTATAAGATATTCCCTAGAGAATGGGTAGAAATATACTGATAGTGAAATCCATTTGACAGACTTAATTTCTCAGGTATTATAATTGGTAACATGGACACTTTATGGAAGATCAGTGTACAATATAATGAACTGTTCCTAAGGAATATGAAACTAGATTTTCTTCAATGCAACAAGCAAAACTCTAATAAGTAAATAATGTTGGTGACTTAATATCTCTGTTATGGACAGAAATTTTTTGCCTCTCCCCAGTTTGTGTGAAGTTTTCATTTTTTTTTGTTAAAAGATAAACGGAGACATTTAAAAATTTTTTAAAGTTTGAGAGAAATTCATCTGAATTGGGCAGCATCCAGTCTAGCAGATAGAAAGGAGCTGTACAAAACAAAAAACTTTTATAGGCAGCAGGGAGCAGGAATAAGGAAATTACACTAAGAAAAAAAAGTGGGGTATTGACTACTGCAAGGTCACTTTAGGGGATGGCAGGGGTCTATCAGGCAGTGCTTATCAGGCAATTCCTGATTGATTTAAGATTCTATTTCTGGGCATGCAAAACCTATAATATAGTCTTGGTTTGGTGACTTAGTTTGGGGCTTAGCATTACTGACTCCATTTGGGGACTACTGTCTTATTTTTAGCACCCTAATGTGATGGTTCTTGAGGTAGAGCCTTTGGGAGGTTTTTAAGTTTAGATGAAATCATGAGAGTAGAATCCCCACAATGGGATTAATGCTCTTATCAGAGAAGGAGGAGAAACCAGAGCTCTTTCTCTTTCTGTTTGCCATCTGAGTTCACAGAGAGAACCAGCCTTTGGCAAGAAAGGAAGAAAGCTCTCACCAGAACATGAACATGCTGGCACCCTGATCTAACTTCCAGTCTCTAGAAGTGGGAAAAATAAATTTCTGTTGTTTAAGCCACTTAGTCTGCGGTTTGTTTTAATAGATGAAGCAGACAATCTCCAAGAGTAACTTTATTTTTCTTTAAAATCGATATAATATCTGTACCCATGACCGACTTCCAGGGATTATATTACAAATATCAAATTAGTAAATAATTGAATTAAAAAATTGAAATTATGAAGTTATATTCATTTTTGAGTTTAGGTCCTTTCACTTGAGTTGAATCATCATTGAATTGATAATGCTTAATGTCATTCAGAACATTGGTGAATGATCTAGGAGATGGAAAAGGAGTCTAAATAAAACTTAAATGTAAAAAAGTTGACTATCTATTTATAAGCTTTCTTTTGGTTATGAAACTACCATTTAATTTTCCCTATATTGTTCTCTATTCTAAACTTCACCAGCAACTTTTAGCCTACCCCTCACCAAAGTATTCCAGCTATTTATTTATTTAATCTCTGGTAACCCTTGTTTTCATCACCTCAGTTTCAGTCAGACCAAACCACTTATTTAAAAAACAAAGTTCTCTCAAAGGAATTCTATTACCAGATGTTTTACATAAACAAGGTAATTTGAGACCGTTGCAGATGGACTAGATGAATACTAATTTATCTGCTCTTCATCATTACTTATTTTATTGGAAGGGAAGTATAAGTAATCGCTCATTAAAAAATAAAATGTAAATATGTTTTTAGGATATTTCTTTAAATGTTAAACTACTATTTAAATAAGAATGCAAATTGGAATAAATTACTATGGAGAAAAAGTAGAAAAAACAACTAAAGTTGATGAATGCAGAAAGATCCAGGAAAGAGATAAAATGACAGTAAAACATAGCAAACAAAAATTTTTAAAAAAAAAGGTCACAGAAGTATTTTGGATATCCTCAGTTTACTCCTCTATATTCACTTTCTTTCTCCATACTTCACCTTGTCTCTGAGCACAAGTTACCTGACCTTTGCTTCAGGTCTCTTGCACTCTAGTTCCAAGTGTGTTAAAAAGGAAGGGAATGGGAAAAATGGGGTTAGTATAATTATTGCTCTGGATAAGTACCTGCAGTATTGCAATTGTCAGGCAGTTTTTCTCCTGTCAGAAGGCCCTCTCGCCACAACTATTTCCTTCAGGTGAGCCTAGTGTAGTGGAGCACTTCACTTATTACTAGTTCCAGGATAATACACTATCACTTGTCATTTCCTCACATCCTACCATATCTTTGAAATCAGTGCTATTACAATTACTAAACTTTCCTTAAGTATTCAATTTGAGGGTCCATGTCATTCATGTGGACATCCTGTCTAATACTATAGATGGATAATGAGTCATGTCAAGGAGGTGAAGTCACGGAGCAAACTCAATCTTGTTTGATAAGTAAAGATATTCAATGTTTTATTTTGTAACTATCACTGAAAATAAAATAATACTGAAAGATTGGCTATAAATCAGTGAATAAAATATATCAGAAAAAATCAACAAAAGAAAATATAAAAATATTAAAAATGAAATATGGGGTCAAAATTTTTCTACATATCTGGGAAAATGGAACAGGCAACATGAGATAAATTGTTGACATAATTAGATAACATGTGGTTGGGTCTATGGTAGGGATGTTAGATTTAACAAATACAAATGTATACACACAATTAAATTTGAATTACAGATAAATAACAAATAGTTTTTTAGTAAAATATGGTCCATCAAATGTTAGTGCTTAACTGAAATTCAAATTTACTTGGTGTCTTAGTTCAGGCTGCTATAACAAAATACCATAGACTGAGTGGCTTGAACAACAAACATTTATTTTTCACAGTTCTGGAAGCTAGGAAGTCCAAGATCAAGGCACTTGGCAGACTCACTATCATTTGAGGTCCCGCTTCCTGGTTCACAGGTGGTATTCTTGCCGTTTCTTCACATGCAGAAGGAGCAAGAGAGTTCTTTGGGGGTCCCATAAGTGCGCAATCTCATTCATGAAGGCTCCACCCTCATGACTTAATCACCTCCTTAAGATCGCAGCTCTAATTACTATCACATTGGGGTTTCAACATATGTATTTACAGGGAACACAAACCTGGACATTTAACTGGCAACTCCAGCAGGAGATACAATATATGTGTACTGCCGACCCCATATTCTATGAATGCTTATTAAAATGCCCACACCAGAAAACAGGTACTTCATAGTCACAAGGGATTGCCATCAACCCAGTAGAGATCAGTCTCTTTAGTAATTCTCTTTAATGTGCTGTTGTAAAAATATGGCCCTGATTTTGGGATGGAGGCTTTACATTGGGTCAGTGATAATTTGACCTCACCAAAGTACAGCAGACCATATAAACTACTGATGGCAAATTAATTAAAACAAACTTGCTCAGATTCCCCAGTAAGACATAATTCTCAAAAGAACACATGAGTTAACTAGAGACAGATTGATTTTATTGATTCTGGGATGATTGGAAGCAATTATTGTCCTCACTGAAATAGGAGGATTTTCATTTTCTTCCACTGTTTGTGATAGTTCTTCCAATGCCAGCTCCCCACATAGACTTACTAAGTATTTTATAGAACATTATGGTGTCCATCACTGCTTTTTAATACCTTACTTTACAAAAAACAAACAAAAACACCTTACTTTACAGAGTAGATAGTAAAGCAGTGGGATACTTTTATTTTTTTTAAAGATTTTATTTATTTGAGAGAGAGAATGCACATGAGAGGGGGGAGGGTCAGAGGGAGAAGCAGACTCCCTGCTGAGCAGGGAGCCCAATACAGGACTCGATCCTGGAACTCCAGGATCATGACCTGAGCCGAAGGCAGTCGCTTAACCAACTGAGCCACCCAGGCGCCCAGCAGTGGGATACTTTCTAAGAATCTCACATTTTTCTATAAACAGCAACATGAAAGGCAATTAGTCTTAAAGTTGGCGGGATGCACTATTGAAGGTTAATTTATGATGAAAGTATTACACAATATCTTACAAATGTGGGGTGTTTTCCTGTCTAATTTCATGTTTTCTATACCATGACTGAGAATGTAAAATTTGTCCAATAGCATAATGTACAGCTAGTATATATATTTTTGTTCAAATTCAGTTAGGCTCCCTTTACTTTTTGAAGACCTAAAACAATGGATTCTTTCTATAAGCTACTAAGGGAGTAAGTTAGAATATTGGAGACAAAATTTGGTAAAAGGCTCTTTTATCTGGCATCTCTTTAATTTAATATTATTAAGATAATATCACTCATGTTTTGAACAGGTGTTACTGTTATGATTTTATTTCCTTTCCTGGTGAAGCCTTACTCTCCACAAACTGTAAAATCCCTCTTATAATTTCAGTCCTTCTATCTTAAAATAAAAAGATATAAATGGTGGTTATCTCATCTTCACTTCTCATACAGTTGAACCTCCTCCATCTTAAATAATCAAAATAATTAAAGTGACAGCATCGAGCACTTTTCCTTTCTTATTTGAGGCATAAGGGAAAGACTTCCTCTGTTGTCTTACAGAAATATAAAACACTGTCTCCATCTTCTATACTCAAAGCCATTGCAGAGAAAAGACCCATTTATATATATATATATATATATACACACACACACACACACACACACACACACACACACACACACATTTTTTGGTCTTATTTGAGGTATGAGAGATAGGCTGCTTCTATTTCTTCATACAAATATGTACACGTTAAAGAAGCAACCACTTATTAAAGTAAGCAGAGTAAATAATAACACTTGCCCTGACAGTAATTCGCTTGTTATGACTTATCTACTTTATCTTGAGGTGATGTAATAGCATAAATCTCACGTACTGTGTTCTCATGTTGAAAGACATTATAAGCTAATAGTGTTGATAAGCCATAGGATTTTTCAGCGGGATTCTCCATGAATCTCCTAGAGCAGCTAATTAGAAAATAAAGGGGTAGAATTTAAGATACTACTTAAAATAAACTGAATGACAACTTGAGGGAGAGGATGTTTCTTTCCTGTGATTCTGGGTTCTGCTAAATTGAAGGGTTTAGCTACCGCTCCTGGTTTACATGCTAGAATGATTAGTGTTTATCTGGGGGTCCCTGTACAACTGAGTAAAGGCAAAGATAAGTTACTGTGTTACTAGGGCTATTTATCTTGACTATTGAGGGAAAATAATGTCACTGTGGGACAAAGGTGTATGGAAGCCAAAAGTAAATATGGAAACTGAGGGTTTCTGTAGCACTTCTTGTATTTGTTCACAAGGTTTAAAATAATAAAGCTTTACTAGAGTTCTGCACACGCATCACAACAAACAAAATTTCTCTGTCCCTTTAGGGACTAAGCTTTGAGTCACACTTTTGAGGTAACTCACTTATAGCAAGGAGTACACAGAATAGATAGTATAGAAAGATCAATCATCAATGGCAATAACGCCCTTGTGATTAGTTTCAGAAATAAAAATATTGAGATATTAGGCCATATTCATTCTTTGTTTTGCCATATAAATTAACATATCTCAGATAACTTATTTTTTCCATGATTCTTCCATCCCCTGCAATTATGCATAAAATGTTATAATGGGCTGCAAAGTTAAGCTTATTTCAAAGGTTATAAAGTATATTTATGGAAAATACAAAGCAGAGAAGGAATGAACATCAGAGCCAGTTATCTGAAACATGACACTACATGATGGCTTACTTGATGCTGGAGCTGGTGTTGCAGTGTCTTCTTTTTGGGGTTGGTTAATATTTTGGGACTTTTTATGGGACAGCCTACTTAGGTTGGGGAGGGATCATTTAAAGATGTAACACAATTGGATAGAAAGATATGCATGTGTGTTTGTGTGTGTTGAAAGGAAAAAAAAATCTGGACTACAGAGAACATTTGCAGTTATATATTTTTTAAGCTTTCTAAGGCCATACAAATATCCATTTGAGAAACTACCTTCTTACCAGAGTGTAGTCTTGATTTGTTAAAAGTATAATCAAGATGCTGTGCTTTTCTCTCTCCAAATGAGATGCCTGTGACTGAAGTTAAGATAATCACTCTATCTCTTATAAGGTGCTGAACTTTAGCTGGAGTGATAAAAAAGGAAATGGAGTGTAAATTGTTATTACAGCCTAATTGTCCTGAATTGCCTTCACTCCTCCAGTGGTTCTTGTTTTGCTTCCAAGTCTTGATCTCCACTCTCTACTTTTACCAGCTATGGTTACTTCAGCATATTTATTTTTTATTTAACTTAGTCAGATGCAGATTCTGGTTTCTGCAACCAAGTAATGCAAACTGATGCAACCATAGTAAGGAAGCAATAATCCATTCATATTTTACTATAAAGTTGTTATTTTAACAAGTATCAGTATTGAAAATCATTCATTTCCTTTAAAGATCTATGAATGAAGGTAGTATAGTGTTTGTTACTTTTACATATTAATATAGTGAATTTTATTAATATTCTGAAAGCTATTCTTGAAATGATTTCCATTGTGAGGAAGTGTTAATATGGTAATGATTAAGTAGTTATGCATTCAAAATTGAACTGTGTGTAAGTTTTTTAAAATTATTTTTGGTGCTATTGTTAATTTTATGAGATTTTGAAATGAATGTTTCCTAATTTTTTATAAGTATATATTTCTATATTATTATCTCTTATTACCTTGCATTGATTATCATTGAAATTGTCTCTTCTATAGTTTGTTTTATATTGTCCCACAACTTTTGAATACTCCATTCTGTTTTGTTTTTCCCATTCTTTTTCTATTTCTGCATTTGAGGTAATGCAGAAATAGAAATTTCTATTAATCTATCTTCAGATTCTCTCATTTTTTTTCCTTCGGCTATGTCAAGTGTACTGATGAACCTTTTATTAAAGCTACTCTTCATCTCCATAACATTTTTTTTTATTTTTTGGAGATTAGTATTCCATTTGAATTTTTCTTATTGTTTTCATCATTCTGTTGAACTACTTATCAGATCTTGCACATTGTTTGTTCCATTGGAGTCTGTAACGTATTAATCATAGTTATTTCAAATTTCATTAGGTCTAAATCTTATTGAAATCTGGTTCTGATTTTCCCCTTCTTTTAGATTGAGTCTTATATTATCTTTTTGCACATCTCATAGTATTTTGTTGAAAGCTAGATGCATTAATAAGGAATAGATAATGATGCAAATATTTTGAATGCTTGAAGATCATTCCTGTCCTACTGCTGGGCATTGGGTGGATTTGTGTTAATCTAATCAGAATTTGGGCTAGGTTTGAAGTTTGTTGTCAGGTTTACCCTCAGTGTGCCACAAAATTTAAATTCTCCTAGGGATACCTACTGTTCAGTTTGTAAGCTGGTTTGTCAGAGTTGTTTGGTTTTTTCCACTGTCTGCTCACTGAGAGAATTTGTCTCTTTCTACTTTCCCAGCAATATTGTACTGTTATTTAAACTCCGTTCGACATGGTGATGGGAACTGAGGAAAGGAGTATTCTCTGTTGTGCTGATTAAGCCTCTGTCTATATTAGGCACAGGGAACCTAGGTGTTATATTATGTGACTTTTCAAGTGTTCTTGCCTCCCAACTTGCAATAATGCTAATGCTAGCATATATTTCCTGCTCCTCTCCAAGAGTAGAACTTCTTTTATCTTTTTCTTCCCCTTGTTGAAATGGATTTCTACCAGTACCATAAGTGGTCTTTTTTGTTTTGTGTTGCTTTATCTTCCCCCCCCACCCTCTTCTGTTTGTAGATTAAGGTGTTTATTCCATCACAGAGTTAGATGTGAGTCTAACAATGGCTGCTGCTCCCTTGGCACAGTCAGCACCAGGAAGGAAGCTTACTTGGAATTCTCCCTTGTTCTTTCTGTGAGCACCTAGTTGATGTCATGAAGGAAACATCTCCAAAGGGAGTGCCAACTTATTTATATCTGTAGGCTTGAAGGACAGTTTCTTGATCCTATCTTCTCAGTTCTCAGATGGGTTAAAGAAAAGTCATTTAAGTTTTTCTAGCATTTTGCTGTTTCCTTTACCTCCAAATTAAAGCAGGAAATCTCATTGTAGTCAAAATTTTTATTTCTCTTGAATAAGTAGTTTGAGTAGTTGAGTAGTTGAGTAGTTTTTTTGATTGCTTACTTTCTGTATGGTTATCTTTTTTGTGTATTGCCTATTCATTGTGGGGTCCCTTTTTAAATCTAGGTTATCTATCTTCACTTTTTGATTGTAATAATAACAATACCTTATATATTTTGAATACAGACATTTCGTTTGATATAGTTATTGTATATCTCCTATCACTCCAGGTTTGCATTTTCACTCTTTTAGTCATGTATGTTTTCTTTTGTTTTTTGTTTATTTAGTTTTTTCTGAACAAAGTGGTTAATTTTAAAGAAATCTGATTAAGCATTCTTCTTTGTTAAACTTATTTCTCCTATTTAAAATAATTATGTCAAATTCAAACACCCTGAAGATTGTCTCCTATTGTATATTTTATTTTTTTTTAAGATTTTATTTATTTATTTGACAGAGAGAGACACAGTGAGAGAGGGAACACAAGCAGGGGGAGTGGGAGAAGCAGAAGCAGACTCCCCACAGAGCAGGAAGCCCGATGCGGGGCTCTATCCCAGGACCCTGGGATCATGACCTGAGCTGAAGGCAGACACTTAATGACTGAACCACCCCGGTGCCCCCTATTGTATATTTTAGAAACTTCATTGCTTTACTCTTTGTTTTTGCTCATGATAAATATGAAATAGGCTTTCAAAATATGGTGTGAGATAAGGTTTTAGGTTCATCTCCCCCATATGAGTATCTACTTTAATATGCTCAATTATATTTCAGTGTCTCCTTTGTCAAAGATAAACAAACATAATTTGCATGTGTTTGTTTCTGATCTCCCTCTTCTATTCCATTTATTTTTATGTACAATATTCTTACACCAATAAACACTTTTTACTATAATACTTCAAAAATACTTTCATAGCTATAGTCAGTATCATTCTTTTTTTTCATAACTTTAAAGATTTTAGCTTTTTTAGCTCATCTATAAAATACATCATTTCTGTTAATGTATTTTTTTATTTTTGGAATTTCTAGTTAATTTTAAACTGTTTTTTTCAAATTTAGAATACTATATATAAAGAAAGAATACAATTCTCAAATTCATTTTGAGTTAGAAAATTTTGGTAGATAATTTCTCTTTATATTGACTATATTATTAAAAGTTATTAAAGTCTTTTTTCTCCCTCACATTAGTAACAGGACCACCTGTGATTCTGTTTTCATAGTCTGTGTATTTTTTCTGTTACTTTTTTGTCATTCCATCCTATTCCTGAACATTACTAGTAATTTTGAATGATATTGAATACTCCATTTGGAAAATTCTGGCTAATATGAATGATGTTATCCTATTAAGAAATAATTTAATTTTTTGGACTAAATATAGACAGAGCACTTGAGCAGACAAGGCTTATTTTCAAGTTTATCCACAGTTAATTGGGAATAGGCTTAAGGTTTTATCTATTTCTTGTTTACTTTTTGGAATATAATCGTTTATACATCTCAACTGTAGGTCTGAATTATTTTCTAGAATCCAAGTTTTTTATAGAACCTGAAACTTCCATACTAAGTATTTGCTTACATTTCCTACCAAAATTTCTATATTTCTTTAAACTTCCTAGAAGCTTCTTTCTGCTTGGTTAATGCACATATCCATGGTTCAGCAAGGGGAAAATGCCTTAAAGATGACTTGGGGATATAATGTTGGACTCACTTCTTGGTGGATCCCTTATTCTCTAGTATTTTTGTTAACTTTGAAATCCAAATTCTATCTGCCATAGCCAGTGAGATGCCACAAGCTCTAGCATCTTATTTTGTACTTGACATCTGAGCTTTATGTCTCCCAATTACTAAGTGCTCAAAAGGAAAAGAATAATAATCAATGTTGAGTCACCTTATTGTGTTTACCTTTTCCCCAAGATCTCTATATTTTTTCTATGGTTATTTGCATCTGATATTTCCTCCACTTGGGACCCTCTTCTCCTAATTGTGAGTACATTTTCATTCAGTCTCAGCCTCGGTGCTCCCTCTTTAGAAATAACTTATCAGATCACTGAGTCAATAGTAATAATTTCTTACTGCTACCTCATCACTCTTTTATTTTCCTCATGAAATTTATCACTAACTAATTTTTTTCATGTCTTGTTTATTTTTTGTACATGTCTCTATCTCTGACCATGTTAAAATAAACTGAAAGGCAGTTCTTCTCTCTCCTGTTCTCCATAATATTCTCATTGCTTGAAACACAACTGATACTAAATAAGCATTTTTTGTATATTGAAAGAACTCAAGAGAGAAGTAATCATGTTTTCTGCATCTGTTGCCTCTCTCCTCAGCTTCTCATGGTTTGGTACATTCTGTTTTAGCTGAAATGCACAGATCAGAAGTCAGATAATTCCTTTGCAGTGCCTGAAGAAATACTAACATGCCCCAGTTATTTGGACATTTGACAATATTTCTCATAATTCATCTGTAAATCAGCATGCAATATTTTCTATAATATATGTTTTAAAATGAAAAAAAAAAACTCACAAAAGGAAGATCAAGTTTAACGTTAAAGTAGGAATTCAGTATTAATAATGTCCATAATTTCTAATATGTTGATATTCATTATAAATTCTTAATATAGGATCAGGGTTATTTCTTATGTAAGTATGATCTATACTTATGTCACAAGTTATTAGAAAATTTAACACTAATTTCTTAGAATAGGTGTTTGAAGAGAGAAATTATTTTGTATACTCAAAATTTAGGTAAATAAATATCCATATGATCCATTCATTTATGTTAAATTTGCTTCAAATTCAAAGTGTATATCAGTAGGGAAAGTCCCCAACTAAGTTTAATTTTATTCTCATGAAAAAAACAAATACTCAAACACTCTGTTTTAGTTGAAACAGCCCCAAAAACCATTATAGCATTAAATATTTTATCTTTCAATTTATTTTGGTTATACTCTTTAAAAACACATGTTTTTAAATACTTGAAATTTATTTTGCATTACTTAGATGTTTTCCTAGATTCTTTATACTTGCCATGAAATGAACATCATAAAACATCTGTGTACATAATAAAGTAGGTTTTAAAATAGTCATCTTAGATAAACTTCACTATCACAGTCATTCTCTCTAAATATTTTTTTAAATATGTGTTAATCAACTTTACAACTACTAAGAAACAAAAGCTATGTATGCTCAAATACCAAAATATCCAAGTGTCTAGATTTAAAGCAAAAACCAAACCTCTGACAGAAAACAATGAAATAATTAAAAATGTGCCTCCAGCTTTTGGAATATTTTTCATGCATCAGTAAAAATCTTTTCAGCAAAGAAATAGAATAAAACATAATTAGAAAATAGCAGTCAATACTCTTGGAAGTATTTCTGTTTATCACCATTAAAATGTTACTAAGCCTAGAGACAAATGGTATGTGAGTGTGCATTTGTCAGATAAGAATTCTGAATAATTAGTGCTCTTAAGTTTAGCATAAATAGCCCAAGGGAGTATTTGAACACAAAATAAGTCAAGAAAGAAAGTGTAGGAAAAAGAAAGGAAGTAAAATAATACCATTAGGCTAATACATAATAATTTAGAATACTTTTTCTACTTTTCGATTTATTTAAAAAGGAAAACAAATAATTTTGTGTGGGGCGGGTGGGGGGGATACATCCTGTCCTTACTCCACATAACAAAGCTAATACATTTTAATGAGTTTATATTTGTGTATGTATACATATGTAATTTTGAACCAATTGGTTATTTTTAAAAGAAAAATTATCATATCCATTCTAGACATTTTTATTTATTCACATAACACCATTAATACCATCAGCAAAACAGATTTGAATGATATTAGAAAGCAGCAACTTAATGGCTAATCTGACAAAGCACCAAAATGAACCTTTCAGTTCACTCCCATTCTTCCTTTATGCACCTCATTTTTTATCTTTAAATTTTCTATTGTTATGTTAATCACCATACATTACATCATTAGTTTTTGATATAGTGTTCCATGATTCATTGTTTGTGCATAACACCCAGTGCCCTCTTTAGTACCCAACACCAGGCTAACCCATCCCCCCACCCCCTCCCCTCTAGAACCCTCAGTTTATTTTTCAGAGTCCATCGTCTCTCATGGTTCGTCTCCCCCTCCGATTTAATCCCCTTCATTCTTCCTCTCCTGCTATCTTCTTTTTTTTTTTTTCTTAACATATATTGCATTATTTCTTTCAGAGGTACAGATTTGTGATTCAACAGTCCTGCACAATTCACAGTGCTCACCATACCACAAACCCTGGCCACTCTCTATCACCAAGCCACACAATCCCTCCCACCCCCCCAACATTCCAGAAACCCTCAGTTTGTTTCCTGAGATTAAGGATTCCTCATATCAGGGAGGTCATATGTTACATGTTTTTCTCTGATTGACTTACTTCACTCAACATAACACCCTCCAGTTCCATCCACGTCGTTGCAAATGGCAAGATCTCATTCGTTTGGATGGCTGCATAATATTCCATTGTGTATATATACCACTTCTTCTTTATCCATTCATCTGTCGATGGGCATCTTGGCTCTTTCCACAGTTTGGCTATTGTGGACATTGCTGCTATAAACATTGGGGTGCACGTACCCCTTCGGATCGCTACATTTGTATCTTTGGGGTACATACCCAGTAGTGCAATTGCTGGATCGAACGGTAGCTCTATTTTCAACTGTTTGAGGAACCTCCATACTGTTTTCCAGAGTGGTTGCACCAGCTTGCATTCCCACCAACAGTGTAGGAGGGTTCCCCTTTCTCCACATCCCCGCCAACATCTGTCATTTCCTGACATGTTAATTTTAGCCATTCTGACTGGTGTAAGGTGGTATCTCATTGAGGTTTTGATTTGGATTTCCCTCATGCCGAGCGATGTTGAGCACTTTTTCATGTGTCTCTTGGCCATTTGGATGTCTTCTTTGGAAAAATGTCTGTTCATGTCTTCTGCCCATTTCTTGATTGGATTATTAGTTCTTTGGGTGTTGAGTTTGATAAGTTCTTTATAGATTTTGGATCCTAGCCCTTTATCTGATATGTCATTTGGAAATATTTTCTCCCATTCTGTCGGTTGTCTTTTGGTTTTGTGGACTGTTTCTTTTGCTGTGCAAAAGCTTTTTATCTGGATAAAATCCCAATAGTTCATTTTTGCCCTTGCTTTCCTTGCCTTTGGCGATGTTTCTAGGAAGAAATTGCTGTCGAAGAGGTTGCTGCCTGTGTTCTCCTTTAGGAATTTGATGGACTCCTGTCTCACATTGAGGTCTTTCAACCATTTGGAGTCTATTTTTGTGTGTGGTGTAAGGAAATGGTCCAGTTTCATTCTTCTGCATGTGGCTGTCCAATTTTCCCAACACCATTTGTTGAAGAGACCGTCTTTTTTCCATTGGACATTCTTTCCTGCTTTGTCAAAGATTAGTTGACCATAGAGTTGAGGGTCCATTTCTGGGCTCTCTATTCTGTTCCATTGATCTATGTGTCTGTTTTTGTGCCAGTACCATACTGTCTTGATGATGAAAGCTTTGTAAAAGAGCTGGAAGTCTGCAATTGTGATGCTGCCAGCTTTGCTTTTCTATTTCAGCATTCCCCTGGCTTGTCGGGGTCTCTTCTGGTTCCATACAAATTTTAGGATTATTTGTTCCATTTCTTCAAAAAAGTGGATGGTATTTTGATAGGGATTGCATTGAATGTGTAGATTGCTCTAGGTAGCATTGACATCTTCACAATGTTTGTTCTTCCAATCCATGAGCATGGAACGTTTTTCAGTTTCTTTGTGTCTTCCTCAATTTCTTTCATGAGTATTTCATAGTTTTCTGAGTACAGATCCTTTGCCTCTTTGGTTAGATTTATTCCTAGGTATCTTATGGTTTTGTTTTCAATTGTAAATGGGATTGACTCCTTAATTTCTCTCTCTTCTGTCTTGCTGTTGGTGTATAGGAATGCCACTGATTTCTACACATTGATTGTATATCCGGCCACTTTACTGAATTCTTGTATGAGTTCTAGCAGTTTTGGGGTGGAGTCTTTTGGGTTTTTCACATATAGTATCATATAATCTGCAAAGAGTGAGAGTTTGACTTCCTCTTTGCTGATTTGGATGCCTTTGATTTCTTTTTGTTGTCTGATTGCTGTGGCTAGGACTTCTAATACTATATTGAATAGCAGTGGTGATAGTGGACATCCCTGCCGCATACCTGACCTTAGGGGGAAAGCTCTCAGCTTTTCCCCATTGAGAATGAATTTCGCTGTAGGTTTTTCATAGATGGCTTTTATGATATTGAGGTATGTACCTTTATCCCTATGCTCTGAAGAGTTTTGATCTAGAAAGAATGCTGTACTTTGTCAAATGCTTTTTCTGCATCTATTGAGAGGATCATACGATTCTTGCTCTTTCTTTTGTTAATATATTGTATAATGTTGATTGATTTGCAGATGTTGAATCAACCTTGCAGCCCAGGGATAAATCCCACTTGTTCATGGTGAATAATCCTTTTAATGTACTGTTGGATCCTATTGGCTAGTATTTTGGTGAGAATTTTTGCATCCATGTTCATCAAAGATATTGGTCTGTAATTCTCCTTTTTGATGGGGTCTTTGTCTGGTTTGGGGATCAGGGTAATGGTGGCCTCATAAAATGAGTTTCGAAGTTTTCCTTCCATTTCTATTTTTTGGAACAGTTTCAGGAGAATAGGTATTAATTCTTCTTGAAATGTTTGGTATAATTCCCCCGGGAAGCCATCTGGCGCTGGGCTTTTATTTGTTGGGAGATTTTTGATGACTGCTTCAATTTCCTTAGTGGTTATAGGTCTGTTCAGGTTTTCTATTTCTTCCCGGTTAGTTTTGGTAGTTTATACATCTCTAGGAATGCATCCATTTCTTCCAGGTTATCTAATTTGCTGGCATAGAGTTGCTCATATGTTCTTATAATTGCTTGTATTTCTTTGGTGTTGGTTATGATCTCTCCTCTTTCATTCATGATTTTGTTTATTTGGGTTCTTTCTCCTTTCTTTTTGATAAGTCTCGCCAGGCGTTTGTCAATCTTGTTAATTCTTTCAAAGAACCAACTTCTAGTTTTGTTGATGTGTTCTACTGTTCTTTTGGTTTCTATTTCATTGATTTCTGCTCTGATCTTTATTATTTTTCTTCTCCTGCTGGGTTTAGGCTTTATTTGCTGTTTTTTCTCTAGCTGCTTTAGGTGTAGGGTTACGTTGTGTATTTGAGACCTTTCTTGTTTCTTGAAAAAGGCTTGTATTTCTATATACTTTCCTCTTAGGATTGCTTTTGCTGCATCCCAAAGATTTTGAACAGTTGTGTTTTCATTCTCATTGGTTTCCATGAATTTTTAAAGTTCTTCTTTAATTTCCTGGTTGACCCATTCATTCTTTAGTAGGATGCTCTTTAGCCTCCATGTATGAGTTCTTTGTGACTTCCCTCTTGTGATTGAGTTCTGGTTTCAAAGCATTGTGGTCTGAAAATATGCAGGGAATACTCCCAATCTTTTGTTACCGGTTGACACCAGATTTGTGACCTAGGATGTGATCTATTCTGGAGAATGTTCCATGGGCACTAGAGAAGAATGTGTATTCCATTGCTTTGGGATGGAATGTTCTGAATATGTCTGTGAAGTCCATTTGGTCCAGTGTGTCATTGAAAGTCTTTATTTCCTTGTTGATCTTTTGCTTAGATGATCTGTCCATTTCAGTGAGGGGGGTGTTAAAGTCCCCCACTATTATTGTATTGTTGTCAATGTGTTTCTTTGCTTTTGTTATTTATTGCTTCATATAATTGGCTGCTCCCATGTTAGGGGCATAGATGTTTACAATTGTTAGATCTTCTTGTTGGATAGACCCTTTAAGTAGGATATAGTGTCCTTCCTCATTTCTTATTACAGTATTTGTTTTAAAATCTAATTTGTCTGATATAAGGATTGCCACCCCAGCTTTCTTTTGTTGTCCATTAGCATGGTAAATTGTTTTCCACCCCCTCACTTTCAATATGGGGGTATCTTTGGGTCTAAAATGAGTCTCTTGCAGACAGCATATCGATGGGTCTTGTTTTTTAATCCAGTCTGATAGCCTGTGTCTTTTGATTGGGGCATTTAGCCCATTTACATTCAGGGTAACTATTGAAAGGTATGAATTTAGTGCCATTGTATTGCCTGTAAGGTGACTGTTACTGTATATTGTCTGTGTTCCTTTCTGGTCTATGCTGCTTTTAGGCTCTGTCTTTGCTTAGAGGACCCCATTCAATATTTCTTGGAGAGCTGATTTCGTTTTTTCCAATTCCTTTACTTTTTGTTTGTCCTGGAAGCTTTTTATCTTTCCTTCTATTTTCAATGACAACCTAACTGGATATAGTATTCTTGGCTGCATATTTTTCTCATTTACTGCTCTGAAGATATTCCAGTCCTTTCTGGTCTGCCAGGTCTCTGTGGATAGGTTGTTGCCAAACTAATATTTCTACCATTATAGGTTACATATCTCTTCTCCCAAGCTTCTTTCAGGATTTTCTCTTTGTCTCTGAGACTTGTAAGTTTTACTATTAGATGTTGGGGTTTTGACCTATTTTTATTGATTATGAGAGGGGTTCTCTGTGCCTCCTGGATTTTGATGCCTGTTTCCTTCCCCACATTAGGGAAGTTCTCTGCTATAATTTGCTCCAATATACCTTCTGCCCCTCTCTCTCTTTCTTCTTCTTCTGGGATCCCAGTTGTTCTAATGTTGTTTTGTCTTTTTGGGTTTTTTACATTTTTTTTAAAATATATTTATTTAAGAGAGGGAGTGAGAGAGAGAGAGAGAGCAACAAGTAGGGGGAGCAGGAGAGGGAGAAGCAAGCTCCCCGCTGAGCAGGGAGCCCGATGCGGGGCTCGATCCCAGGACCCTGGGATCATGACCCGAGCTAAAGGCAGATGCTTAACCGACTGAGCCACCCAGGCGCCCCTAATGTTGTTTCGTCTTATCGTATCACTTATCTCTCGAATTCTGCCCTCATGATCCAGTAGTTTATCTCTCTTTTTCTCAGCTTCTTTATTTTCCATCATTTGGTCATCTATATCACTAATTCTCTCTTCTGCCTCATTTATCCTCGCAGTTAATGCCCCCATTTTTTTATTGCATCTCATTAATAGCCTTTTTGATTTCAACTTGGTTAGATTTTAGTTCTTTTATTTCTCCAGGAAGGGTGTCTCTAATAACTTCCATGCTTTTTTCAAGCCCAGCTAGTGTCTTTAAATCATGATTCTGAACTCTAGGTCCGACATCCTACTAATGTCTGTATTGAGTAGGTCCCTGGCAGACAGTACTACTTCTTGTTCTTTTTGTTGAGGTGATTTTTTTCATCTTTTCATTTTGTCCAGAGGAGAATAGATGAATGAGAGAACAAAATGCTAACAGGGTAACAGTGTCCCCAGAAAATCTATTCTAAACAAATCAGAAAAGACCTGAAACCAGGGGAAAAGAAAGGGAAAGAAGAAAAAAGAAAGAGAAAAAAAAGAAAAATACAAAAAAAAAGAAAAACAGAACAAAACAAAACAAAACAAAAAACAGAATATGATCAAATATGATCAGGCTAGTGCATAGATCAGTGCCACACACTAGATTTTGGGTGTATTTTGGTCTGTTAGAAGAAAGTGCCTCCTAAAATTTTAAAGAAAGAAAGACTTATATGTGTACAAAATAAGGGTTGATACAATGAAGGGATGGAATATGAGTGTAAAGATGAAAATCATAAAAAATTTTAAAAGTGGAATTGATAAGGTGGTTGAAAAAGAAAGAAGAGGATAAAAAAAGAAAGAACAAAAGAAAAAAAAAAGAGGAGAGAATGTGATCAGGCAGGAGACTAGAACAAAGCCATACACTAGAGATTTAGGGTATAGTTTGATATATTAGAAGAAACTGTATCTCAAAATTTTTAAGAGAGAACAACTTATATATATATATGCCAAAAATAAGGGTAACTACTCTGAAGGGATAGAATATGACTCTAAAAATGAAAAATAAAATTTTTTTTTAAAAAAGGGATTGATAAAATTTTGGTTGAAAAAGGGAAAAAATATTCAAAAAAAAGTTTAAAAAATTGTACTTTGAAAGACTAATGAATCATGGTTAAAAAAGCCATGAATTATATATGCAATATTCCCCTAGCGCTGGAGTTCTGCCATTCTCATTGATTGGTAAACTTGGTCTTGGCTGGCTGTTCTTGCTGATCTTCTGGGGGAGGGGCCTGTTGCCATGGTTCCCAAATGTCTTTGCTGGAGGAGGAATGAATTGCCCCGCCCTTGCCGGGATGGGCTAAGCAATCTGCTCGTGTTTGCTCTTGGGAGCTTTTGTTCCCTGCAAGCTTTCCGTACAGCTTTGGAGGACGAGAGTGAAAATGGCAGCCTCCCAATCTCTGCCCCAGAGGAGCCGCGAACTCAGGGCCCCACTCCTCAGTGCGCCCCCAGAGAAAAGCTGTCAGTCATTCCTGTCTCCCCGGTCTCCAGCCGCACTCTGTGCTCACCCGCCCCTTGACCGAGTATTTCTATCTCTGGCACCCGACTTGGTGTGGAGTCGCCAAACCCAGCAGATTCCTGCAGTGCGCTCCCATGCTGCTCCTCCCCGGGGGAGGAAGGGGAGTCTCCCCAGCTCTGGTGCTTGTTGGGTCCCTACTTCCAGTAAATGGTCACTTTTCTGTTTATAGACTTGTTGCTATTCTTTTCTTTGATCTCCTGTTGAGTTCATAGGTGTTCAGAATGGTTTGATCCCTATTCGGCTGAATTCCTGAGACCAGACAAAATCCAGGTCTCCTAGTCCTCCGCCATCTTGCTCCACCCTCCTTTCTGCACCTCATTTTAACAAGGAATATTTTCCCTCCCTCCTGTAGGGAATATTTTTCATTCCTTTATTTTTCAACTCAAAGCACTTAATCTCATTTTGCTGAGCAATGTCTACCTCCTTTACCCGCTGGTATAGAAATATATCATTGGTCTTCCTTCTCCTAGAGTTTTCCATTTTCTCTATTTAAGAATAGAGAAACTTGTATTCTCTATTAGAGAATAGAGAAACTATTAACAATAAAGAAACTATTTAAACGTATTGTGTCAGGGCGCCTGGGTGGCTCAGTTGGTTAAGCGACTGCCTTCGGCTCAGGTCATGATCCTGGAGTCCCGGGATCGAGTCCCACATCGGACTCCCTCTCAGCAGGGAGTCTGCTTCTCCCTCTGACCCTCTTCCCTCTCATGCTCTCTGTCTCTCACTCTCTCTCTCAAAATAAATAAATAAAATCTTTAAAAAAATAAAAAAAATAAACGTATTGTGTCAAAGCCATTAAATTCTACTACTTCCTTATGAAGTTTGTTTAGCTACATTTTTGAAAATTGTCTCCCTTATTTTTCCTATCCATGTGATACAGAACTATAACCCTGCATAATTAGAGTTCTAGTTGGAATTAGCTGAAGATCCTTTGCCTAGTTAGAACAGAAAATTAAATTTATTAAAAGGTGTTAGTTCACAAAATTTCCAGTAAAAATAACTCCAGGCGTAAAAGCTCAGAATACTCTGATCAAACTAAGGATGGAGTCTTCCGGACAAGTGCCTCTGTCACCCCTACCCAGAGCCAACACTAAATGTGAAGAGTCTGCTAACTCAGGTGACTCCTAGGACCCTACACCACTGATAGCTACAAAGAGAAAAGATATTTATTAAGAAAGAATGCCCTAAGCAACTACCTCTTAGTCTCATATCCTCATGATTTAATTATCTTTTGAGTGGTATTACTTGTTGGAGCTTAGTCACATCTCTGTACCTTAGCACTAAGGTAAAATGAGATCTAGATCTTAATGGAGGTAGTAGGACACATAAAGAGGGAAGTTTACATTGCACAGTATTTTAAATTGTTGAACAAAGACAGTTGTTTCTGATGGCCACAGAAAGTCCTTCCATATAAGTTTTGTTTGATTTTAAACAGCTTGTCAATTCTGTTTTTATAAAGGTTTTTCAGTGAAATAAATATGAGAAGAGGGTAGATTTTTTCAAATCCTTCTTATAGTGGTTATGTCCTTTATTAATTACCCATTATTGAAAAACAAAAGCAGTCTATAACTTTTGTCAAATAAAAACATACTGGCAACCACTACTGTATTTTTTGCTTCTATGAGTTTCACTATTTTAGATACAGCATATCAGTGGACTCATGTAGTATTTGTGCTTTTGTGACAGGATTTCATTTATCATACTGTTCTTCACGTTCATCCACATATAGGATTTCCTACTTTTTTTTAAGACTGAATATTTCATTGTATGTATATATCACATTTTCTTTATTCATTTATCTATAGATGGAAGGTTGGGTTGTTTCCATATTTTGGTATTTGTGAATAATGCTACAATTAATGTAGGGGTGCAGATATCTCTTCAAGATTTCTTTTCAAAATTTCAATTATTTTGGATTCCCAGAAGTGAGATCGCTGGGTCATATGGTAGTTCTGTTTTTAATCTTGAGAAATCTCCAAAATGTTTTTCAAAGCAGCTGCACCATTTTGTAGTCCTACCTACAGTGTACAAGTCTTCTAATTTCTCCACATCCTCATCGACACTTCTCAGTAACTGGGGTGGAAGGTAGAGGGAGAAAATGAGTTGTTGTTCAATGGGTGTAAAGTTTCAGTTATCCTAGATGAATAAGCTCTAGAGACCTGCTGTAGGACATAGTGTCTACAGTTAACATTACTGTATTGTACACCTAATATTTTGTTAAGAGGGTAGATTTCATGTTGTGTTCTTACCAACAAAAACAAAAACAAAAGTAAAGTAAAAAGAAAACAAAGGGGTACAAGGAAACTTTCAGAAGTGATGAATACATCTCTAACCCTGATTGTAATGATGCCACCATGAGTGTCTGCATATGTCCAAACTCATCAAGTTGTATACATTAAATATGTGCAGTTTTTATGTATCAATTAAACCTCAATAAAGTTGTTAAAAATCTTTTAACTAGCAAATCAGAACCTAGATAAAAAGGAGATTATAATCACAAAAACTATTTCAATCAGGAGAATGCTCCCATCTTAGAAATCTGCAGGAATCTCAGAAAAGGGATATAGCTTTCCTTTTATAATGTAGGGAGAGGTAAGCAAAAGTTTTAGCAGAAACTCTTAAGGGAAATTGGGTAAGCAAGAGGAAATGATCAGTGGAGTCTGACAGTAAAAATGTCTCACTATGGTCAGCCTGTTCTCAGGATAAGCTGATAATGGTACCACTTTTTAGTGCTTGTTCAGGCTTGGGGGCAAGTTGATACTTAGAAAGCATAGAAGCCTGGTTAAAGTTTGGTCAGGACAAACCAAAGGATAAGAAATGAGTGGCTGAACATTGGGTCAGTTCCCCTGTTGTTTAAAGACAGACAAAAATCTGTCCTTAAACATTATGGAGATGACATAAGTCATTTCAGAATTAAGATTGGTACAATCTTTTTCAGTGATGGGCTGCCCTTCACATTCTTGTTGGTTCTGAAAGATTAGTTATATAATCTATTGAGGATGCTGTTGAACTGACAGCTGTTGGAAGGCCTTAGAGATCAGGTATTTAAAGAGAGGTGTATAAAAAGAGAATAATTACTAAAGTTTGACTAAGGGAATAAAACCAAGATTTGTGGTTTTTGGAGGGACCCAGTTGAGATGATTCTGAGATAAAGTGCTCAAAATATCTCTGAATGGTAGTGTGAGCATGACAGTGGTAATCTGATGAATTTCTCAGGCCATAGTCTAAATATTTTTGGTGATGGCATAGACACTAGGGAGATTTTGTGGAACATATGTATAGCAGTTGCTTCCATACACTGCACAAGTAACACTTTGAGAAGCAATAATCATGATTAATGCCAGATGATTGTAGAGAACCTCTTGCTTTATTTCCTATAGTTCTCTGCCAGTGATGTTGGTGGTATTAGTTAAGACTGTCCACAATCCTGATTATTTGGAAACAGAGTATGGAACATGCAAAAGTTTTGGCAAACTGCTTGAGTGGCCCGTATAGCAGCAGCTCCAGGCATTAAACTTACCCTCTGTGATCTGCTGAAGCAATCAAATCTTTTAGGTTTCTTCCCAACTGCTTAGCCTCTTGTTCTAAGAGTTCATGAGAACCTGCACTGTCTTTCTCAAGGAGATGGGAGCCATTCCTTTCAAATTAAATCATCAAGGAAGACACAGCCTCAATCTCCTCATCTCTGTGGGTGGGTGAGAATCTAATTTAGGTAGGAACCTTACTGCATATTGTAAAATTACCTCCTATTGCGAAGATGCAAGAAAATTTACTTTTCAATAAAATATCTAGAAAGAAATTTCACCAAAGAGGTAAAAGACTTATACTCTGAAAACTATAAAACATTAGTAAAAGAAATTGAAGATGATGCAAAGAAATGCAAAGACATTCCATGGGTTGGAAAAACAAATATTGTTAAAATGTCTATACTGGCCAAAGCAATCTACACATTTAATGCAACCCCTATCAAAATACCAACAGCATTTTTCACAGAACTAGAGTGAGCAATCCTAAAATTAGTATGGAACCACAAAAGACCATGAATAACCAAAGCAACCTTTAAAAAGAAAAACAAAACTGGACATATCCCAATTCCAAACTTCAAGTTATATTACAGAATTGTAGTAATCTAAACAGTATGGTACTGGCATAAAAATAGACACGTAGATCAATAGAACAGAATAGAAAACCCAGAAATAAACTGATGATTAAATGGTCAATTAATTTTTGACAAAGCAGGAAAATATTCAATGGCAAAAAGACAATCTCTTCAACAATGGTGTGGGGAAAACTGGATAGCAATATAGAAAAAAATGATTCTGCACTACTTTTGTTCACCATACACAAAAATAAACTCAAGATGAATTAAAGACCTAAATGTGAGAACTGAAACCATAAAAATCCTAAAAGAGAGCACAGGCAGTAATAAACGTTGCCGTAGCAACGTTTTTCTAGATATGTCATCTGAGGCAATGTAAATAAAAGCAAAAATAAATCATTGGAACTATATAAGAAAAAAACAACTTCTACACAGCAAAGGAAACAATCAACAAAACTGAAAGGCTAACACTAAATTGGAAAAGATATTTGCAAAGGACATATCTGATAAAGGATTAGTATCCAAGGGGCCCCTGGGTGGCTCAATCGGTTAAATGTCTGCCTTTGGCTTAGGTCATGATCTTGAGGACCTGGGATCGTGCCCCACATCGGGCTCCCTGCTCAGGTGGGAGTCTGCTTCTCCCTCTTCCTCTGCCCCTCCCCCTGCTTGTGCTCTCGCTTTCTCTCTGTCAAATAAATGAATAAAATCTTTAAAAAAAAAAAGATTGTATCCAAAATATATAAACAACTTATAAAACTCAACACCCAAAGAACAAATAATCCAAATAAAAAATGAGCAGAAGACATGAACAAACATTTCTACAAAGGAGACATAAAGATGGACAACAGACACATGGAAAGATGATCGATATCACTCATAATCAGGGAAATGCAGATCAAAACTACAGTGAGTTATAACCTCACACCAGTCAGAATGGTTAAAGTAAAAAACACAAGAAACAGTAAGTCCTGGCGAGGATGTTGAGTAAAAGGAACCCTCTTACACTGTTGGTGGAAATTCAAACTGGTGCGGCCACTCTGGAAAACAGTATAGAGATTCCCCACAAAAGTTAAAAAATAGAACTACCTTATGATGCAGTAATCATACTACTGGGCATTTTCTTTTTAAGATTTTATTTGTTTATTTGAGAGAGAGAGAGAGAATGAGAGAGAAAGCACATGAGATTGGGGGAGGGTCAGAGGGAGAAGCAGACTCCCTGCCGAGCAGGGAGCCCGATGCGGGACTCGATCCAGGGACTCCAGGATCATGACCTGAGCCGAAGGCAGTCGCTTAACCAACTGAGCCATGCAGGCGCCCACTACTGGGCATTTTCCAAAACACATACAAAACACTAATTCAAAGGGATAGGGATACATGCCCTCTTATGTTTATAGCAGCATTTTTTACCCAAATTATGGAAGCACCCCAAGTGCCCATCATTAGATGAATGGATAAAGAAGTGGTATACATATGCAATGGAGTATTATTCAGCCATAAAAACATGACATAAGTCATTTGCACAGGTATTGATGGAGCTAGAGAGTATAATGCTAAGCAAAATAAGTCAGTCAGAGAAAGACAAATACCATATTATTTCACTTGTATGTGGAATTTAAGAAACAAAACAAACAAAGGAGACGAACCAAGAAACAGATCCTTAACTATAGAGAACAGATGGTTACCAGAGGGGAGGTGGCAGGGGTTGGGGGTGAAATAGGTGATGGGGATTAAAAAATACACTTATGATGAGCACTGAGTAATATCTAGAATTGTTGAATCACAGTATTATACACCTGAAACTAATATAACACTATATGTTTTAAAAAAACAAGTTTACTTTTTCTTTGGGTAAGGCCAGTTTTCTTTGGGGAAGGCAAGATGTCAAAAGTTGTCAGCAGATTTGCACACTTGGCTAAATTGGATTATGGGTGGTTGAGAAACGATACTAGACTATTTAAAATGACAGCATTTTAAAACTAAATATAGAAGGAAATATTATAAAAACCTTAGCTCTTTTAAAAGTGAGACTTGGTTCTCTTAAATAATCAAGTGTCATAAAGCCAACATAAAACAGAAAATTTTTCTGATCTGACATACAATCTTTGACTTTAAGGAAGTTGACTCAGGAGGTAAAGAAAAGCCATTTACAACCAAGTATTATGAGAAGACCAATAATCCAAGAAAAATCTGCCATTTTAACATAGACAAAATCATATTATAGTTTTATATCAGTATGCTATTATTTCTAAAGCTTCTTCTAAAAAATCCTTTTTAAATCATACAAATAAATGAATATGAATTTTACCCCCAAACTACTCATTTTGACCAAAAGAAAAAAATTCCTATTTCACAAACCTTCTATAGCTTTTCATATCTATTTAGATTTTCTCCTCCATATTACCTTTTGTCATTCTAGATCAGCCAGTTATTTTACTTTAAGACCACATTATTCTCCTTTTCCTTAGCAAAAACATATTTGGCATACCTTGTATATATAGTTGCTCCCCTTTGCTGTTATACAATTCCTATGAAATGCATCTACTTGGGTTATGTATTGCTGCCATCAATTGCAGTAACATGAAATGGCAGATGTATCGAATGCCCTAAAATAATTATATTTGAATTGTTAGGCAGCTGGTGAAGTTGTGGGAGAAATTTTGCACCAGATGCCTTTGGGAACTTAGTTTTGTTATGAAATTTCATGTGAAGCTTTGTTATTTTTTGTACCAGACTGGTAAATAAAGCTGTTTTTTGTTTTGTTTTGTTTTGTTTTTTCTTTCTTAATTTTTATTCAAGAGCAAACAACTTTTAATTAAATTTATTTTGTATCAGTGTATAATGATCTTTTTTTTTAAAGATTTATTTATTTGAGAGAGCGAGAATGAGAGAGAGAGAGAGTGTGTACATGAGGGGGGTAGGGTCAGAGGGAGAAGCAGACTCCCTACTGAGCAGGGAGCCCGTTGTGGGACTCGATCCTGGGACTCCAGGATCATGACCTGAGCTGAAGGCAGTCACTTAACCAACTGAGCCCCCACAGGCTCCCCAGTGATCTTAATTAGATAAAGGTGCTTAAGATTAGATATCTTTCTATCATATTTCCATGTAAAAATAACTCTATTTTATTTATCTACATCTTTTACTCTGATTCTACTTCTTTTCTTGGCAGCACAGTACCTTGCAGGCATTGCTTAATTATTGACATAGAATCCTTTATAAAAGTTCATAGGAAATTTCATCAACTTTTTTGTTGTCTAAATATTTAGTGAGATTTGTGAAACCAGTAGTAACTTCTAAAAAGATAATAGCATTGATGTAAAGTGTATTTAATACAAATGAAAGGACATTTTATTGTGATTTGCAAATATAATAAAGTAATAGTAATGTAAAAGTTGACATAAAGCCTATTAAATGTAATAAGATATTTACTATATGATCATGTTGGCTATATTTTCTAACAAGGAAAACATCCCCCAGCCTATTTAGTATTTAAACCAATATGCTTAGCCATAGTGTCTCATCTAGTAAAAGGCATACAACCCCATTTATCTTTAATGGCACCCATTCTACTCTTATAACTTCTGATAACTCTTTTACTTTTTATAGCTTTCCTAAACTACCAAGAATCTTTTCTGAAGTATGATGAAATGTGAATTTGGCTTCCCTTGATATTTATGTTTTAGTTTAAACGTTTCAGATCTAAACTAAATGAGGATTAAATGAACTATTGGATTAACACTGTCATTTATTTTAGCATGAGGTATGCTTTTTAGTCAGCATAACCAGTTAAATAGGAATGAGTATTAGTTAATATATATAATTTCTATTTTAATATAGCAAGCTGGAAAATATTTGCACCATGTTCAGCTTTTTTTTTTTAAGATTTTATTTATTTATTTGACAAAGAGAGACAGCAAGAGAGGGAACATAAGCAGGGGGAGTGGGAGAGGGAGAGAAGCAGGCTTCCCGCTGAGCAGGGAGCCCAGTGTGGGGCTCAATCCCAGGACCCTGGGATCATGACCTGAGCCAAAGGCAGACACTTAACGACTGAGCCACCCAGGCGCCCCCATGTTCAGCTTTGTTATTATAATGTATATAACCATATTAAATTTTAAACTTTCATTCTCTGTGAGTTTATTAAAACACATGCTTATTCTGATAACAGCAAATTCATTTGTTTATCTCTGTGAGTCAAGTGGTGCTTTGCTTGTTTTGGCTTACATCCTTATCCCAGATTAAATCCATTTGAGAGCCAAAGATGAATGATTAAAAAACAAACACTGAACATATTTAGCAAATCATAGCTGTATTACAAATTTGAGGTAGATGAAAAGAAATTGGAAATGTATTTGGGGTTTTTACAAATAATATATCAAAGTAGTTTTTTATTTGCCTGTTGGTTTTAAGTCTGCTTTCCCTTTCACGAAGTGATTATGGTGAAACTATGCTTAAATCTTATACTTTTTTTCTACATCTGTAGCTGTCATTCCTCTGTGAAAAATACTTTTCATTCGTTATTTGGGTCTATTTGATTGCCATCTAGTAAAACTCTTTGTAAAAGGCAAGATGAAGACTTACTATATTCTTATTATTTCCCAACTTTCAGAGTAAGAAGTTGATGTAAACACTACTTCAATATTGGAAAATTAGATTTTCAACTTTTTTTCTCCTTTTGTAGTATTATTATAGACTCATGGACTTTTTCGAATATTCAGTATATTTCATACACTTACATCATTTTTTAATATAAAATTTCCACTAGTTAAACTGTATGAGACATTTAAACTTGCTCCTTTTTTCCTGGTGACAAGTCCTCATTAGTTTTGCTTCCTGGCACAAGTTGTCCCAAACTCACTTGATTCATTTTCTTCCCCAAATCTAGATTGAGTCATTTCTCCAAGGAGGTTGGAGTGTTTCAAATGTTTCCTACTTTTTCTTTTCAATTCAGAAAAAAAAAAAAAAATATATATATATATATAATATATTGAGAATTATTCAGCTGGTTGGTGCGAGAGTCACTCAAGTCTTAGTTCACCTACACAGAAATGACTACATGACTCCAGAAAGCTGTGATAAGAACTCTAGCACACCAGGGGTCCATGGAACTAACAGCTTCTGGAAGGGTATGACCAACAAGCTGCAGTGTCAGAGGTCTGTACCTCTCCACATTTTCATGTTTTCCACTTTTGACATGTAATCAAAATTTAGTGTATTAAGCCATTTGAAATTATTCTTTCCTCATTATAATTATGGAACCAAGGTAAGGCACAGTTAATGTCATTTGTTTCAGTTTACTTGAAATTTACATGATCACTTCTTTTGTATTTGACATTTTTAAGTGAAAATAGGAAAGCAATTTACATAATCTACATTAAAATTCATATAAGAAGCTATATGTTAGATTTTTCTAGTAGTCAGTTCTCCTCTACCCCACTTCCTAAGCCTTCCTCAAAGGGATAAATTTTTATTGGCTTCATATTTACTCTTCAAGTGATTCTTTATTTTGTCATCTACAAATACAGATAGTTTTGCTTCCTTCTTTAATACTTATACCTCCAACAGCTGATTTTATCTCATTGCATTGGCTAATGCTTCCAATATATATTATGTTTGATAATAGGAACCATAATTTATGGGATTTTTTTTTGTTTGTGCTTTTTTTTAACACAGTAGAGAAAATATCATCCCCATTTAGTGAGATTTTGCTTTGAGGAATATTAAATAATCATTCAATTTTAATTCACTGAAAAGTGTCCTCTGAAATGGATTTGAATGTGACCAAAGGCTCTTTCAGGATTTATTAATAGGAATATGCCTTTTCTTCTTTGGCTCCATTATTACAGTTGACCCTTAAACAACACAGGGGTTAGGGGCACTCAACCCTGTGTATTCAAATAATCACATATAAATTTGACTCCCTCAAAACTTAACTACTAATAGCCTCCTGTTAATGGGAAGCTTTGCTGATAACATAGTCAATTAATACATATTTTGTATGTAATATGTATTATATACTATAGTCTTACAATAAAGTAAGCTAGAGAAAACAAAACAGTATTAATAAAACCATAAGGAGGAGAAAATACCTTTATAATACTGTACTACATTTATTGAAAAGGAAAAAAAAAATGGAACATGCAGTTCAACCCCGTGTTGTTCAAAGGTCAGCTGTATAATAAATATAATTTCCAATATTAACCAATGCTTGCATTTTGGGGATAAATCCCACTGATACAGAAAACATATTCCACCATTTATGAAGACCTGTATTTAGTTATATTAATTAAGAATTGAACTATGAGTATATTGGTAAAATATTTTTAAAAAATGTTCTCTTTGTTATTTCATTACCATATCATCTTAAATGCTCACTTCTGCTTGTCATTGTTTCCTAAAATGTTCATGTATGTTCACTTCTGCTCACTTAGAGTTAGTCACAGGTCTCCACCTTCACAGGGAGTGAGCAATGTAAGGCACGTATAGATATTTGATGAGCAACAAGTAGCTCAGTAATAGGCCCTTATGTTTAGCTGCCTGCTTCCCATTTTTTACCACTCATGTTCCTTCAACTCACAATGGTGAGTAACAGGCTAACAAAACTTATTTTCAGTAGAGTCTCCCATTTTATTTGTCATCATCGGCGTGCCAGCGCAGCTTGTCACAACCTCTCTCACACCATTTGACTTGTCCAGGAATCGATCCATTCCAGACTTCATGTGTGAAATCAGTTCTAAAGCATAATGGCTTCCTTATCCAAATCTCTTCTCTTCTCTTCCTAACAAGACAGACAGATATGGGGACAAATAAAAACATAAATAGATGTCAGAGAAAACAAAAATCACAATTTTAATTTTTTATAATTTAAGTATAGTTGACACACTAAAAATCACAATTTACATGTACTCCATTCTAAACTCAGAGTCCATCAAAAGTTAAAGGATGGGGGCGCCTGGGTGGCTCAGATGGTTAAGCATCTGCCTTCAGCTCAGGTCATGATCCCAGGGTCCTGGGATCGAGTCCCACATCGGGCTCCCTGCTCCTTGGGAGCCTGCTTCTCCCTCTGCTTCTCTCTCTCTCTTTCTCTCTCTCTCCCCGTCTCTCATGAATAAATAAATAAATAAAATCTTTAAAAAAAAAAAGTTAAAGGATGGGGCGCCTGGGTGGCTCAGTCATTAAGCGTCTGCCTTTGGCTAAGGTCATGGTCCCAGGGTCCTGGGATCGAGCCCCCATCGGGCTCCTCCTCGGCGGGAAGCCTGCTTCTCCCTCTCCCACTCCCTCTGCTTATGTTCCCTCTCTCACTCTCTCTGTCAAAAAAAAAAAAAAGTTAAAGGATGAAGAGAGATTGCAGGGGTTTCACAGCATTGGGAATAAGGTATAAAATTTCAATAAGCATTCCTCCTCACAAAGATAGTACGCTGTCCTGAGTGGGAAGAGCTCAAACATAAAAAGGGTCTAGAAGATCAGATCAACAAGAAAGTCATTGGCAAGGGTGTGGGAAAAAAAAATACAAGGAAACAATTTGGGTCTAGGTACTATAGAAACACACATATTTAATATTGTTTGGTATACATACAGGTATATAATAATTTTTGTAAGGAGTCCCAAACCACAGAAGAATCATAAAATAACAGTAGCATAGTATACTATAAATACTTAGAAAATATAAATATACTAAGCAAAAAGATGATTCTCTCTATCTTGAAAATACAGTTTATTTTTATTTAGAAGAGCTAAAGCAATTTTTGGAGGTAGTCTAAAAGGAAAAGTTAGACCACTATTAATATGATCATTTTTTTGTGAATGGGAATATAGTTTTGCTCAAAATCTAAGTACAAATTTGAATTTGGCTTATGGATTTGGGTAAAGATTACTTATATAGAATGGTTTATATAGAAATTCCTTCAGAATGCCATAGTTTTAGAAATTCACATTAGTATAAAGGAACAAATTTCACAGTCAAGAGATTTGAAAACTACCTGGTATTATTACCAAGACTGCTGACACTAGATCAAATCAATTACTTCAGACAAGTGTAAAAATAAATAGATAACAAAATAAATAAATGCCAAAAAACCCTGTAGCTATTTTTACATAGCTATTTTTTTCACTGTCACAAACCATAAATAGATATATTAGTTAATCCCTGAATATTTTGAGCTTGTTTTCTTCTTCAGGGAAACTTGAATTAATTTACTACTCTGAAACAATGTTAAGATGCAGTTTATGATCTCATTTTCTTAAAAGCAAAGACATTTTAAATTTGAACAGATCCAATTTATCAATCTTTTATAGGAGAGATGTGGTACCCTATTTATAAAAACTTTTTTCAAGTTTACAGCCATAGAGATACTTTATAATTTTCTATGCCTTTTTAATATTTAGATTTAAGAGGTGGGGTGGGTTTATAGTTTCATTCCAAATGAGGAAGCATCATTTTTTTCAGCTTTATTCAAGTAAAATTGACCAAAAATTGGTATGTGTTTAAAGTGTAAAACTCGATGTTTTCTTATATGTATACATTATGAAAAGACCACCAAAATCAGGTTAACATATCCGTCACCTCACATAGTTACCTTTTCTTTCTTTTTTTCTCTCCTTTGTTCTCTCCTTTTTCTTTCCTCCTTCCCTCCCTACCACTTTTCTTTTCTTTTCTTTTCCTTTCCTTTCTTTTCTTTTCTTTTCCTTTCCTTTCCTTTTCTCTTTTCTTTTCTTTCCTTTTGTTTTCTTTTCTTTTCCTTTCCTTTCCTTTTTTTCTTTTCTTTTCTTTTCTCTTTTCTTTCCTTTCCTTTCCTTTTCTTTTCTT
>NW_027397069.1:21302570-21309995 GCF_003265705.2 Callorhinus ursinus | reverse complement strand
TCTTTCCTTTCCTTTTCCTTTCCTTTTCTTTTTTCTTTTCTTTTCTCTTTTCTTTTCCTTTCTCTTCTTTTCCTTTTCTTTCCTTTCCTTTCCTTTCCTTTTCTTTTCTTTTCTTTCCTTTCCTTTTCTCTCCTTCCCTTTCCTTTCCTTTTCTTTCCTTTCCTTTCCTTTTCTTTTCTTTTCCTTTTCTTTCCTTTTCTTTCCTTTCCTTTTCTTTCTTTCTTTCCCATTCTGTCCTGTCCTTCCCTGTCCTTCCCCTCCCTTTGCCTTCCCTCCCCTCTTCCCACTGTTCCCCTCCTCCCCTCCCCTCCCCTTCCCTTCTTTCTTGGTGAGAATGCTCAAAATCTCCCCTCTTAGCAAATTTCAATGCAGTACATTAGATCTCCAGAATTTATTCATCATGTATAACCCAAACTTTGTGCAAACATCTTACCATTTTTACATCCTGCAGCCCCTGGTAAATAGCATTTCACTCTCAATTCTCTGAGTTAGACTATTTTATATTACACATGAAGTGAGTGTGATTACACATGATTACACATGAAATAAGTCTGGCTTATTTCACTCTGCATAATGTCCTCTAGATTCACTTACATTGTAGCAAATTACAGGATTTTCTCCATTTTTATGGCCGAATAATATTCCACACAGACACCCCATTTTCTTTATACATTTTTCTGGTGATGAAAATTTAAATTTTTACCATATCATGGCTAATGTGAATAAGCAGAAATAAAAATGGAAGTCCAGATATGCCTTGCAGATCTGATTTCAGAGACTTGTTGGGCTCCCTGCTCAATGGGGAGTCTGCTTCTCCCTATCCTTCTGCCCCTCCCCAAAAGTGGGATTGCTGGATCATATAGTGGTTCTATTTCTAATTTTTTTGAAGAGCTCCCATACTGTTTTCCAAGTGGTTACACCAATTTGCGTTCCCATCAACAGCTCCCAGGATTCCCTTTTCTTCATATCTTTGCAGACACTTGATATTTCTTTTTCTTCTGATAATCGCCATCCTAACAGGTATGAAGTAATATCTTATTATTCTTATGGTTTACAGTTTCCTGTTGATTACTGATGTTGAATACCTTTTCAAATACACATTGTACAATGTGTTCATTCTTTGGAGAAATGTCTATTCAGGTCCTCTGCCCCTTTTTCAATCAAGTTATTTGTTTTTTGACAATTGAGTTGTATGGGTTCCTTATCTATTTCGGATATTAACCCCTTATCAAACAGGTGGTTTGCAAATATTTTCTCCTGTTCTCTAGGTTGTCTTATCACTTTCTTGATTATTTCCTTTGCTCTGCAGAAGCTTTTTAGATTACTGCAGTCCCAATTATATATTTACATTTTTGTTTCCTGTGTTTTTGGTGTCATATCCAAGAAATCATTGCCAAAGCAATGTCAAGATTTTTCTTATCTTGTCTTTCAGTAGTTTTATGGTTTTAGGTCTTATGTTTACATCTGCACTCCATTTTTAATTTTTTTTTTCTATACAGTGTAAGATGAGCATTCAGTTTCATTCTTCTCCTTGCGTATATCCGGTTTTCCCTATGCCATTTTTTGAAGAGATTGTCTTTTCTTTATTGTGCATTTTTGATACCCTGTCAAAGATTAATTGACTTTATATGCATGGGTTTACTTCTAGGCTCTCTATTCTGTTTTATTGGTCTATGTGTCTATCTTTATGCTATTACTACACTGTTTTAATTACTATAGCTTCATAATATATTTTGAAATTATGAAGTGTCAGGTTTGGCCAGCAAACCCTGAGATGGCGAATGAAAATTTACTCCAGGCACCTTAGTAGGAGAAAGGAGAGGGCCTGGGGATCAGATGCTCTAGTGGCGAAAGGCCCTGAGCCAAGCTTGTCTCCACTTTTATTGTGAGTTTTATTGGTACACCAAGTGCAAGAGCAGAACAAGAAGGAGTGTGTAGCTTTAATGATCAGGACAATAATATATGGGGCAGAGTGTGATGGAGGCAAGCAGTGCTTGTGACGTGCATGCAAGGCAAGGACTTCGAGAAGCATGTGACCACCACAGGTGCCTGTTTTTCTTCAAAATTTACACACTTACTCCCTAGATAAGAACCTTGAGCCACAGTAAGAATCTGGCCAATTTCATCCAAGAAACTTCAAAGGAGGCCCAGCGTTCTGGGCACTTCTCCTTTGCTTTTCAATTAGTCTTCTCCAGAGAGGCATATGCAAGTCAGATTTTATCTATCCAGGCACTGTGAATCCCCACAATGAAGAGTGATGCCTCCAGATTTATTCTTGTCAAGATTGTTTTGACTCTTTGTGGTATTTTGCTCCATATGATTTTTAGGATTTTTTTTTTCTCTAAAGAATGCCATTGAGATTTTGATGGGGATTTCACTGAACCTGTAGATTACTTTAAGTAGAATGGACATTTTAACAATATTAAGTCTTCCACGCCATGAACATGGGATATCTTTCCATTAACCTGTGTCTTTTTTAATTTCTTCTATCAATGTTTTCTTTTGTTTTGCTTTGTTTTATTTTATTATTTTATTTTTATCAACATATAATGTATTATTTGTTTCAGGGATACAGGTCTGTGATTCATCAGTCTTACAAAATTCACAGCACTCACCTTAGTACATACCCTCCCCAATGTCCATCACCCAGCCACCCCATCCCTCCCACCTCCCCTCCACTCCAGCAACCCTCAGTTTGTTTCCTCAGATTAAGAGTCTCTTATAGTTTGTCTCCCTCTTTCATTTCATCTTGTTTCATTTCTTCCTCTCTTCTCCTATGATACCCTGCCTTGTTTCTCAAATTCCACATATCAGTATTTTATGATTTGTAGTGTACAGGTTTTTCACTTTGGTTAAGTTTATCCCTATTTTTACTATAGTAAAATATCCTGAAACTGTACTGAATTATTTTATTAGTTCTAGTAGTTTTTTGTTGTTAAATCTTTATTTTTAATTTTGGCAATTTTCAAATGTTATTAATAAGATTCCCTTTCTTAAATACTTAGATATACAAAAAGGCATTACCACCATTGACAGGGAAAAAATGCTTTCAGAAATTCTAAAGAATATTTTTCAAAATAAATTATCTAATTTATTTATCTGTGTCTTTCAACCACCTACCTATTTGAATGTAAAGATGCCAATTTTTAAATTGAAAATTTAAAATTTACATTCTAGAATTTACATTACATACATTATAGAATTTACATTCTATAATTTATAGAAAATTTTACTTAAAGCTTTCATTTGCACACTGTGACTATTTTAAATAATATTTCAAAATATTTAAAAATGCAATGACAAGTGAAAATATTTTCCTAAAGTTGCCAATTTTATTGATTAACAATTCATTTTATTATCAATATTAAATTGATAGTAAACTACCAGGTTTAAGACACTCCAGCTTAAAATTTGTTAAAATTTAATGAATATTAAAACTGAAAATCTAAATCAGCAGTTAGCATAATTGTGTATAATATAACAATAAAAATGCAGAGAACAACTTCACCCAACTTCAGTATAGTTAAAAAGAATCGCTGCTTAACCTCTCTTTCTTTTGTTGAAACAACTGTGCAGGACAAGTAATATTTTGTATTTTTTTCATAAGAGTAGCAACAAATATCCATATAATTTTATTTCATGTTAAAGACTTGGTTTAAATCTGTTAATTAAAAGGTTAATTAAATCACTAAATACCGCATTCATTAAATGCAAGGGAGCTCATAATGCATGAAGTTGTTATTCTGTGTCATTTATAAAGAAAATTAGGGGTGCCTGGGTGGTTCAGTTGGTTAAGCCTCCGACTCTTGCTTTCAGTGCAGGTGGTGATCTCAGGGTCCTGGGATCGGATCCCCGCATTGGTCTCAGTTCTCTACAGGGAGTCATTTGAGAATTTCCTCTCTTGACGCTTTCCCTCAGGCCCTCCCCGTATGCCCTACTCCCTCTCTCTCAAATAAATAAATAAATCTTTAAAAAAGACTAGTTTTGCTTTCTCATTGATTTACATATTTTTAGCATTTAATGTGCCAATATCAGAAGGAATTATAAGTTGCTTTAAAATATCTGATAATGATGTTTCTAGAAGGTTTCTAGAATTTTAACTTATAAATAAAATCAATTAAAGGTGAAAATCACAATTCAGATTTGTTGTATAGTTTCCATATAAGTGTGAATGCATTACTTGAAGTTGTAAATACTTTTGGAAAAAAAAATTGCCTAGAAGTGGAATGGTGATGAATACTATTCAGATGGAATGAAACAATGCCTATCACTTGCTAAATAAGGCAATACATACATACATACATATATAATCTCATGCAGGATGATATATGATTCATGAATTTTTTTACTTACTGTCTTATGATGGCCTTGGGAATATGAAATTTTTAATAAATACTAAATAAAATACCCATTATTCCTGTTCACTGCCATTTTACCCTCTCTGTCATTGGTCATGAAATTATTGGATACATTCACTAGCTTTTTATATTGCTAGGAAAGATTTTGGTCACTTTAGCAGTATTAATTATTTCTCCTATATGGAGTTTTAGATGATGCAAACAAATATGTTAGGAATCTGATAAGAGAATGAGATAATTGAATGTGCATTATCCTACATACTTGGTGTTTAGAGTCTATCAGGAATCAGCTTTTACAATTTTCCAAGTTACCTAATTTCCAAACTCTTCTTTTTCATATTTGCTTGAAAACCTGTTGATTTTTTTTTTACTTTATTCCTTTTAGCACTTTGCTAAACACAACCAATACAAACCAATAGCCACTATAAGCCTTTTCTCCTAGAATTGCTCAGTATGTGTGATCTGTTTCCAAAATCATTACATTTGATGGTTTACCAAGAGTTTTGCTAGTGCATAAAATTAAATACTTATTTTCCAGCTTAAAGTATTCATTTAAAAAAGAAGTATTCATTTTTTCCCTATCTATCACCTGACTGGGAGGCCAGTATTTTAAGTATTTCTTTTTTTTTTTAAAGATTTTATTTATTTATTTGAGAGAGAGAGAATGAGAGATAGAGAGCACGAGAGGGAAGAGGGTCAGAGGGAGAAGCAGACTCCCTGCTGAGCAGGGAGCCCGATGTGGGACTCGATCCCAGGACTCCAGGATCATGACCTGAGCTGAAGGCAGGCGCTTAACCAACTGAGCCACCCAGGCGCCCTTAAGTATTTCTTATAAAAGCACTCACTAGTGATATCTATCTGCATTATTTAGGATATAGTAGAGAATTTGGGAACTAAACTCTCAGTGATTCACCACAACAAAGATTTATTTTTTAACTCACTTCTTATGTGCTGCATAGTTCAGTAGTTTTTTGTCTACAGAGTTGCTGAAGTACCCTGGCTGACAAGGCCTCTAAAATTATGTAGCTATATCATGTAGAAAATAATTTCTCTGGAGTCACTATGACAGTTTAGCAAACTAGCTGTTGTTTCTGGAACAAGTTCTGAAATGCATCTGCAGGAAATCATACATTCCACTTACCAGTTCTACAGGCACAATTAGTTGTATGGGCAACTAATTTCAAGATAAGGAGAAATACAGAGGAATGAATGCACATTGTATGAATAGTACATGTCTCTGCCACTCGAACCTTAGCTTAAAATCCACATGAAGGGAATAATACTGTTGAGTCTGAAGAAGTCACTAGAGAATTTCTCTGGAGATAATTGTCAGAGTGTTATAAAAAGCACTGATTTGACTAATGCATTACAACTATGTGTGAAGAATTATGATTTATAAGGAAAAAAATCACAGACGTATGTCTTTTGGATTTCTGGAACAGGAAGGACTGGCATTTGACTGATGGCAGAAAAATAAAGCTGAGAAGCTTTAGTTATTGACTAAAGTTTTCTTTTTTTTTAAGATTTTTTATTTATTTATTTGACAGAGAGATAGAAGCACTAGTAGGCAGAGAAGCAGGCAGAGGGAGAAGCAGGCTCCCCACTGAGCAGGGATCCTGATGCGGGACTCGATCCCAGGACCCTGGGATCATGACCTGAGCCGAAGGCAGATGCTTAACTGACTGAGCCACCCAGGTGCCCCTTGACTAAAGTTTTCAAAATAGAAAGAAAGTCATTATGAAAAGTGAAATGTACCTTCATTAAATGAGAAGATCAAGGATTAGGAGAGTTTCAAATTAGTACATGTATAGTTGTTTGTTTTTTTGCTTACATTATCATGTTATATTTTTCTAAGAAAATGTCCATTTTCTAAATTTTCAAATTTATTTGCTTAGGCTTATATGTATTATCTCTCATAGGTCACTTTGACCAGTGCAATTTCCATTTTTCATTCCAATATTTGATATTTATTCATAAGAAAAAATGTCTAAATGGGAATAAATCATATGCATTATGTGATATGTCAGTAATTTGACTTGGGAAGTATTTGTGTAGATAGTGTTTTTGAAAGATCAATTTATGTTCCCCTAAAAATTGATGAGAATTAATTCAAGGTACCTGTTTTCCAAAATTCTATACTTAAAATATTTTGTTACTAAATACTGAATTAATAAATGCATTTTTTGTTTCTCCAAAATGATACATTTGATTTCAAATTTTATTAAAACAGTTTTTACTTAATTTTAATGCATGTATTTATGTATACCACCTGATAAATAACTGAGCGTGTGTTATTTCATTACTGATTTTAATTGCTTTAGAATCTATTATATGATTTTTTCAAGACTGTTCAAAACTGTGTATATAGCATCACTTTTGTTTGTTAAATGTATTGTTTTTAGCTTGAAAATAAATTAAGTTTATACAGTTAGATTTCAATCTTAACCATTTTTTAAAATTTTGTTAAGTTTTTAGTCTTAAAATTCCTTGTACATGTTGTGTCTTCTGATTGGGCCAATTTAAGGACATAGAAGTGTTTTCACTCATCATGTGTCATTTTATTTATAACCAGGCTCTTAAGACTGTAGCAGCACACTAGGCGACATTAATAAAGCATGTGGTGGAGCAATGTATTTGTTTTCACAGGCTGAAATCAATTCACCTTGAAAGCACTGCTCATATAGGATGAATAACTCTGGAGATAAGAAGATCTATCCTATTAGCAATGAAAAAATAGCCTCAGAGAGTTATAAATTTAAAAGCAAGTGTGTTTGTTGGAATTCAGTACATCTATACATCTTAAACTGGACCAGCCATTAGTATTATTAGATGGAGAGTAAGATTCTTTTAGTGCCAGAGAAGCAACCTGGCATTGCCTGACACTAGTGCAAGAGAAGAGAAGGTTAAATCACCCAGGTCCATCAGAACACTGAAGGAATGACATGAAATTGGAATCATAGGGACAAAATACAAAAAAAAAAAAAAAAGTTTGCCATTCAGAAATAAGCAACTCATAAATCTGATGCAATGAAAAGAATTTTCTCTCTAAGGAAATAACTATACAGAG
>NW_027397069.1:21268652-21302470 GCF_003265705.2 Callorhinus ursinus | reverse complement strand
TCTAAGGAAATAACTATACAGAGTGTTATTTGGAGCATTCGAGGTTTTTTTTTTATTCCTTTCACAGTCTGAATAGAGTCGTGAAGAAAGTATCAAGATAGTCAGCACTATCTTGAATATTTCAGCTGGAATGTTACTGTGTTGACATGTATAGATGGTCTTTTCTCTAAACAAATGCCATCATTTTTTAGATTCCTTTCCCACTTTTGATTATTTCCTCAAAGGCATAGCATACCATGTAGATTTTGTGTGTTTGGTTCCAGACCACCTCAATAAAGTGAATATTGCAAGAAAGTAAGTAATATATATTTTTTGGTTTCCCAATGCATATAAAAGTTTATGCTTACACAATAATGTAGTCTATTAAGTGTAAAACAGCACTCTGTCAAAAAACAATATACATACCTTAAAATACTTTATTGCTAAAAAATGCTAACCATCACCTAAACTTTCAGTGACTCATAATCTCTGATCACAGATTACCATAAAAAAATATAACAGTGAAAAATTGTGAGGATGCCTGGGTGGCTCAGTCATTAGTTAAGCATCTGCCTTCAGCTCAGGTCATTATCCCAGGGTCCTGGGATAGAGTCCCATGTTGGGTTCCCTGCTCAATGGAGAGTCTGCTTCTGCCTCTCCCTCTGCCTCTCCCCCTGCTTTTGCGCTCACTCTCTCTCTGACAAATAAATAAAATCTTAAAAAAAAAAAACAATGAAAAAGTTTGAAATATTGTAAGAATTACTAAAACGTGACATAGAGATGCAAAGTGAGCAAATGCCATTGGAAAAATGGTGCTGATAGGCTTGCTTGGTGCAAGGCTGCCACAAACCTTCAATTTGTAAAAAATGCAGTATCTGTGAAGTTTAATAAAGCGAAGTGCAATAAAATGAGGTGATATAATATTAGAAATAATGCCTGTAATGTGATCTTCGAAATAAATCAAATTTGGTGCAGCTGGGTGACTCAGTCAGTTAAGTGTCTGACTTGATTTTGACTCAGCTCATGATCTCAGGGTCTTGACACAGCCTGGTATGGGGCTCTGTGCTCAGCAGGGAGTCTGCTTCTCTCCCTTACGGGGCCCTTGTGATGAGCCCAGGGTGTATAATGTAAGTGTTGAATCACTAAATTCTACACCTGAAACCAATATTACCCTATTTGTTAACTAACTAGAATTAAATAAAAACTTGAAATCAAAAATTTAAAAATAGGGCGCCTGGGTGGCTCAGTTGGTTAAGCGACTGCCTTCGGCTCAGGTCATGATCCTGGAGTCCCGGGATCGAGTCCCGCATTGGGCTCCCTGCTCAGCAGGGAGTCTGCTTCTCCCTCTGACCCTCCCCCGTCTCGTATGCTCTCTCTCTCTCTCATTCTCACTCTCTCAAATGAAAAATAAAATCTTAAAAAAAAATTTAAAATAAACATATATATGAACATATATATTATTTTCCTATTTTCAGCTTAATCTTTGTCTACTCTATTATTATATTTTGTTTTATTCTTCCTGCTTGAAATCTGTTCGTTCCAGTTATTTGAAGAATTTGATGCTTAGGCTGTTGATGGTAAAGTTTTCTGCTAAAATATGTGTTTAATGCTCTAAATTTTCTTCTCAGTGACGCTTCAGTAACAATGCACTGATTTTGATGTTTTATGTTTCTTTTTTTAAGTAAATCACATTTTTTGAATTTTCTTGCAATTTACTATTTGACACATGAATTGTTTAATCTCTAAATATTTGGGTATTTTTGAGATATTCTGTAACTGATGTCTAGTTTCATTCCATTATGTCTGAGATATACTTTGTATGATTTATATTCTTTTAAATTTGTTTAGATACTAAGGTGTTTGCCCAGGAATGTGGTGTATCTTGTTGACTGTCCCATGTACACCTGGAAGGAATGCTTTATTTGATGTCATTAGATAGTGTTCCATAGAGGTCAGTCAGGTCAGGTTGGCTGGTAGTGCTTTTAAGCCTCACTGATTGCCTTGTAACATTATTGAAAAGTAATTGAGAGGGAGTATTAGAATTTCCAACTATAATTGTGTTTAAGTTTCCTTTCAGATATCAGTTTCTACCTCATGTGTTTTGAAGCTATACTGCAAAATTTGTATTCCTTTGGGATTACTTGGTCTTCTTATAGAATTGACTGCTTTCTCATAATGAAATATCCCTGTTTAATCCTGATAATCTTCCTTGTTCTGAGGTCTATTTTGTCTCAAATTAATATAGCCATTCTAGCTTTTAGAGTTTGCATGCTACATCCTTTTTCATATCTTTATTGTAAACTCATTTTATGTCCTGCTACTTAAATGGATTTCTTTAAAGAAGGTCCTACATTTTTATCTAATGGGACAGTTATTGTCTTTTAAATGGTGTTTTTAATTGCTTACATTTAAAGTGATTATAGGTATGGTTAGATTATAATCTGACATCTTGTTATCAGTTTTCTTTTCCTTTTATATTTTTTTACATTTTTCTTTTATTCTGCCTTTCCTTATTTTATTTGAATCTTTCTTAGGATTCTGCATTTTCTCGTCTGTATCTTTATCATTACTACCTTTTCAAAGCTTGTTTAAACTATATTTTACAATACTGAATATAAAATAATAAGTATAAATTCATTTATTTCTGCTTCATGTGTAAGGTCCTTATAACAGGATATTCTTATTTTTCCCTACAATCTCATGTCATTTTTGCTTTTACATACATTATAAACACCCAATACATTTTTACTATTATTGCTTTTAATATCCAGTTATCTTTTAGATAATAGAGCAAGAAAAGGAGAATATCCCCTTCTTTTATGCCATTTCTGATGTTGTTCATTCCATTCTTTTTTTATGTTTTTATTTAAATTCCAGTTAGTTAACATACAGTGCAGTGTTAGCTTCAGGTGTACAATATAGTTATTCAACACTTCCATACAACACCTGGGGCTTATCACAACAAGTGCATTCCTTAATTCCCATCACCTATTTAACCCATTCCCCTACCCACCTCCCCTGCAGTAACCATCAGTTTGTTCTCTACAGTTAAGAGTCTGTTTCTTGGTTTGCCTCTCTCTCTCTTTTTTTCCCTTTGCTTGTCTGTTTTGTTTCTTAAATTCCACATCTGAATGAAATCATGTTATTGGTCATTCTCTGACTTATTTCATTTAACATAATACTGTCTAGCTCCGTCCATGTCAGTATCACTTCTTTATCCATTCATCAGTCAGTGGACTCTTGGGATGTTTTCACAGTCTGGCTATTATAGAAAATGCTGCTATAAACATTGGGGTTCATCTGTCCCTTTGGATTACTATTTTTGTATTTTTAACTGAATACCAAACAGTGCAATTGCTGGATTATAGATTAGTTCTATTTCTAACTTTCTGAGGAACATCCATACTGTTTTCTACAGTGGCTACACCAGTTTGCATTCCCACCAACAATGCAAAAGGGTTCCCCTTTCTCCATGTCTTCGTCAACATCTGTTGTTTCTTTAGCCAATAACCTGCTGTTGATTTTAGCTATTGTGACTGGTGTGAGGTGATATCTCATTGTAGTTTTGATTTGTATTTCCCTGATGATGAGTGATGTTAAGCATCTTTTCATGTGTCTGTTGGCCATCTGGATATCTTTGGAGAAATGTCTGTTCATGTCTTCTTCCCACTTTTTAATTGGATTATTCATTTTTTGGGTGTTGAGTTTTATAACTTTATAGATTTTTCCTTTATCAAATATCTTCTCCCATTCTGTAGGTTGCGTTCCAGTTTTGTTGATTCTTTCCTTTGCTGCATAGAAGCTTTTTATTTTGATGGAGTCAAAATAAAGGATATCATTGCTGTGGAAGTCGACTATTGGGGGGGAATTCTTGAGAAATGATCCAGTGTCATTCTTCTGCGTGTTGTTGTCCAGTTTTCCCAACACCATCTGTTGAAGAAAGTTTATTTTTCCTATTGAATATTCTTTCCTGCTTTGTCAAAGATTAATTGACCATATAGTTGTGGGTTAATTTCTGGGTTTTCTGTTCTGTCTGTTTTTGTCCAGTACCATGCTGTTTTGATCTACTACAGCTTTGTAATATAACTTGAAGTCTGGAATTGTGATGCCTCCAGCTTTGCTTTTCTTTTTCAAGATCGCTTTGGGTATTAGGGTCTTTTGTGTTTCCATACAAATTTTAGGATTGTTTGTTCTATCTCCATGCATTTCTTTCTTAAGATTTCAGTTTCTGACCTTTAAGATAATCCTGTTGCCTGGAGAACTTTTTAGCAGTTTGTGGAGCAAGTGTTCAGGCATTTAATTCCCTCGATCTTGTTCATCTAAGAAAGTCTTTATTTTTCCTTTACTTGTGAAGAATATTTTTACTGGCAATGGAATTCCAAGTTGGCATAGTTTCTCCTTTTAACACTTTAAAGATGCCACTTTCCTCCGTTCTTGTTCATGTGATTTCTAACGAGAAGTTGAATATAATTCTAACCTTTGTTTCTCCATAGGTAGACTTTTTCCCTTTTGTTGTCTTTGAGATTTTCTCTTTAACTGTGATTTCAGCAGTTTGGATATGATATGCCTACATGTGCATGCACACCTGTGCGTGTGTGTGTGTGTGTGTGTCTTTGTGTGTGTGTTGGACTATATCCTTTGTGTTTTTGAGCTTTCTTGGATTTGTGTCTTGGTCTTTGACATGAATATAGGATGTAATCAACTGTTATCACTTCACAAGTCTTCTGCACCATTCTTTCTATCTTCTCTGTCTTGAATTTCAATTGCATGTATTCTGTAGTGTTTGATATTTTCCCATAACTTTTGGCTGTTCTGTTCTGTTTTTATGGTGTGTGTGTGTATGTGTGTGTGTGTATGTGTGTCTGTGTGTGTTTTACTTTGTTTTCTGTTTTAAAAGAGTAATTTCTCTTGATGTATATCATCAGGTTCACTGATTTTTTTCTTGATTTGTGTCTAGTCTACTAATAGACCCATGAAAAACATTTTTCATTTATGTTACTCTGTTTTTGATTTGTAACATCCCATTTGATTCCTTCTTAAAGTTTCTATTTTCACCTGATATCCATCTGATCTTGTATATCATATTTCTTTTCCATTAAAGCCTTTAACATATTATCCATCATTATTTTCAATTTCTTTTCTGATAATTCCAACATATGAGTCATTTTTTTCTGGTTCTAATTATTATTTCTTGCCTTTAGAATCCATTTTTTTTCTTTGCCTTATGATAAGCCTAATTTTTACTTTATTATAATTATTTTAGGAAAGCTGTGAATGTTTATGACACAGGAGATACTGAGGTCAACATATGGACTGCTAGGAGAAAAACATGAGTTTTCTTCATGGGTGTCCTTCTTGGCTTTTAGTGTTGGGATTTTGTTAATCTATTTAGGAGATTGGATGTGTTTAAATATCATTGCTGTGGTTACCAGAAGTGAAGTTTATTGTTAAAATGGACACCAAAGGATTTAAATTCCTCTGGTAAAACCTTGTTTTCATCTCCCATTTGACTCTGTGTCTTCCCTTTGTGCTTCTTCTCAGTGAGAATCAGTCTTTTGAGCACTTCCTACTCTATCCCCTGCTATTTTTACACAAGGCATGTTAGTATCATTAAAATGGAGTAGCAGAGGGGAAATTTCTCTGATTTTCTCCTTTAACTTTTCACAGAGACATGTACTGCAACCTGTTTCAACATTGTAACTTTCATAAGAATTCTCCCCCAATAGTAGACTTCCTTTGTTCCATTCCTGATTTTTCTCCCTGCTGCTGTGTGTGTTCACCAGTGTCCTTAGGCTAAGGTTTTGCCTGCCTTCCCCTTATACCCAGATAGTTAAGACTTTGTTACCTAGGAGATAGAGGTACATGGTCTAGGCAGAAATTCAGTCTCTCTTCCCTTCCATCAGCTGTGGTGAGATTCAACCAGTTTCCTCCAAATACAGGCTTTGATGAATATCCCCTGTATATTAAATCTTTTCTTTAATGAGAAAGGGAGAAATTGGTGTGAACACATTTTATATGTGATTTCTTTTCCCCTCTCCCAGCCATCACCACAGAGGTGGCTTTCTATGGATTTTTTTGATCCTCCCCTTGACAGCCTGTGAGAGTTTCTAGGGAAAGAGTTTGCAAGATGACAAGAACTGCCCTAATACTCTGGTCTCCCAGAGCTTCACGCGTACACAATAGCTAACACTCATAATCATCCATAAGTAATTCATTTAAAAAAGAATCTAGTTTAATCTCCCTGTTGCCTTCCATGGCTTCTGGTTGGGTATGCCTCTGAGTAAATGCTTGGGCCCTATTTTTGTCTGTATGTACCTGTGTCTAAATTCTGGGGTAGTGAAAATTTCTGTGACATCGTCGTTTTTTAATGCATTGAAACAAATCATTGATTTTTTTAACTAACCTATTTTTTTTTCTTTTTGTTGTTAGGTTCAGAGAAACTTCTTTCCAGTTTACCAGTCGCCAGGTAAAAATCAGAGGTCAGATTTTTCACTAATTGAAGAATTAATGATTTTATCATAAAAAAATAATGAGAGGTTCCCAAAAATCTTTTATCAACTTAGTGTCATGATGATGTTTGTATTTTTCAAACATGTCTCTAGATGCAGTTTGTGAAGGTATTTGAGTCAATTATAGACATCAAAAGTTTACATATGAGAGAATTGCAATGGTCAGGTTGAGAGATGTTGGTGGTTTGGAAGGAATAATAGTGGAAAGAATATATTTGGAATAATAAATATATATTGAAAAGATTTATGATATATTTTGGAAATATAATTTAAAAAATCTTTCTGGTAGATTGTCTATGGAGAATGAAGGAGAACGGGATGATAAAGAGTTCTCACGATTATCTGTGTCTAAATTGGTAGTATTTGCAAAGATAGTAAGACTAGAGAATTAGTCTTGGGATACAGGATATGATTAGTTCTTTTACTAAATATTTTTGGGTTGATTGCTTCCATACAGAAGATAAAATTGTATTTTTCTAATCCTTGGTTGAAGTCAGCAGAGGTGATATTTCCAAACCAGGTATTTAATTGCCAATGGGAAGCACTCTAGAGCTCTTTTTTCACTGGAACTGCTATTAGTCAAGTTTAAGTTTGTGACTGCTCTGTGAATCTGGATTCCATAGTAACTATGATTTACAGTACCATCTCCTGACCCTGAGTGTACAAGTATTGTGGGAAAGAAATCAGATTTTGTCATTTTAAGCTACTGAGATTAATGATGTTTCCCCCTGTAATAGCATAACCTAATCTATGCTGACTTGTCAAGGGGAAAAGTCAATAGTTTAGATTTGAACATTTTAATTTTGAGTTATGGAAATATCTATCTTACAATTAGACAACTGAGTGCAAAGATTAGAACAGAGGCATGAGTTGGAAACAAATTAGAAAATCATCTGCATGTAGAAGATATTTAATACCATGAGAAGAGTGGATGTTGCCTAATTAAAGTTTAGAAAGACAGAGGCAGGATCTTCAAATATTTAAGAATCCATATGTAAAGACAAAAGGTATCCAATAAGATGATAAAGATCAGATTATATTTTGATGGTCTAGAGGTTGAGAACAGGGAGTATTTTAGAAAGGTGGGAACAGCCAATGAATGCATGTTTTGCTGAAAATGTCAAAAAAGTAAGAATTAAATATATCACTTGAATTTAATAGCATTAGTTATCTTATAGAAAGTAGTTTTAGGGACAAAGGAATAAGCAAAATGAAATAAGAAAAAGGTGAGAAATTCCATTTTTTTATCATTCGCTGACATCAACCATGTTAGACACTAATGAATATATATATATATTTATATTATATTTCTATGTGCAAGTACATTTATATTTATATCACATATATGTGTGTAAATTTACATATGTATATATAGGTACACCCAAATGTGTACATTCTTGTGTACACATAAACTTACATACATAAAAAACTATTGACTTATTTTTTTTCATAATTGCATATTTTCCTGTATATTTGTACAAATACGTGGAGATTTGAATTTCTTTGCCCAAGTTACCAAAGTGGGAATATATAATATAAATATACATACAAATTTTTAGGAATTAGATCTCATCATTTAAAAAGCCATTTCTTTTACAATATGTTTTATTTTACATTAATTTTCATTGATTTTTGAATTGATTACTTTTAGATTTTCTTTTATCATTGAATTCTGTCTCAATTCCACTTACTTCCTATTCTACCTTAATACAATATATAATTCATATTTGGATGTGAGTATTATCTCCTCTCTTTCTGTCATATCTTATGTCTCTCTAGGTTGATCACTTAGTTCATGGTGCAGATTTTCTAATTTCCACATATTTGCAGGTAGGAGCATTGCTAAAGTTTATGCCACTACATAACAAGGATTTCCCATATTCCCATTTACTATATATTTTCTTCACTTTCATGTAAGCTCTGAACTGCAGTGTTCTAATGTCTACAGTTCTACTGACAGTCTGTTTAAAGCAATGTATGGCTTTAACTACTGCTTCCCCTCTTAAAGTTCTTCCAGCCTCCACTCACTGCCTTGTCCCAAAGCCACTCATTTTAAGCAGTAGCCTGTTTCATGGTAATAAAATCTGCATCTATTATCTGCATTATTGTCTACTGATGCACAGTGGCTTTTAACAACAAGTATTTATTATCTCACATTTTCTTTGGGTCAAGGATACAGAAGTGACTTAGTTGGGTGTCTCTTGACTCAAGAGCTACCAGGAAGTAGAAGTCAAGCTGTCAACTGCAGGTTTATCTGAAAGTTTGATTGCTGAGGGATGAACAAGCTCATTCACATAGTCATTGACAGGCCTTGTTCCTTTGCCACACAGTTCTCTCCAAAGTGCTAGTTCAATAAGGCAGTATCCCTCAGGGTGAGTAATTGAAGAGAGACTGAGAGAGTGAGCACAATCAAGATAAAACTGCAGCCTTTTATAACCTAATCTTGGTAGTAACACCCCATTACTTCTGTCATATTATATTCATTAGAAGCAAGTCACTAAATCCAGTCAGTACTCAAGGGGACGGTATTAAATGAAGTTGTGAATACCAGTATATAGAAAGCACTGGGGGCTATTTTAGAAGCTGCTTTTGACAAAGGTATTTCAAATCATACAGATACTCTTTATATCAGGAGTATTTAATTGAACAGTATTTAAACTGAACAGTTTCTATCATGGTGAGTTCAATTGTATGACTATACTATGTACTATGTAGTAAAGCATATTTCCATGAAGTTTTAAGTAGAATTGATCCAAGTCATTACAATCATCAGAAAAATCTATTGATTTCCAAGGTAGTAGCCACTTCACTTGACTTAATATAATTTGCTAATTTAATTCATGAACAAGCTAATATTATTATTTTTCCATCAAACTTCTGATAAAATATATAAAAAACTTTTTTCAGTCTATTTTGATACCTTTAAATATATTGTCTGAGGTTGAGAGGGTCACTGATTATTACTATTTGGGTGTGACCCTCCTCTACACATTCTACAATTTATCAAGCATGTTGATGAGACTACCATGTGAGATGGTGCCAAAAGGTCTTAGTAAAATACGGATTTGTTAGATTTTTTTCTTTCCTCTTATCTAAGAAACCTGTCATCCTGTCATCATGCATGAGCAATGCTTTCAATATGAACAAATTTGAGATAGGAAGAACAAATACGCTGCCAGTAGCCATACTTTATAAAAGCTTGACTAATGTTTAATGCTGAATGTAGTGGAAGGATTGCTGACATGAACTATTTTCACCTTGTGGAATTTAATTCTTTTTCTTCTTTTTTTTTTTTTTTGTCTTTAGTGGAGATTGAGAATGAAATTTTCACCCATAGCATTCAAAATTTACAGTTCCCTAAGCAAAAGGTGTTGACCATAAATTTTTTCCTCATTACGTTTTCTGTTCCAATATCTTGGTCACTTATATCTATGAATTCATTATGTCTTCAGTATGACACGTATTGGTGTTCTTGTTTGACAGCTATCACTGACAGATGAGGACATTGTGGAGACCATTCAAAGGCCTCTACCCTTGGGTGAGGCTGAGGTAGATGGCTTGCAGCATGTGCAAACTAGTTTATATTTCTATTGAAGACCATGGAAGTAATCACTAACCTATTTTCATAAATATCCCATTTTCCACCATTGTAATGGACAAGCCAATAACTAATATAACACAGACTAATTCTTCAGCAGAACATCTAACAGGAAAAGAAAAAACAAAATAAACAAAATGACATTCCAAGTTTTTAATTCTTCCATCTTCACTCAAGTTAGATAACTTAGCAAATAAGACAGAGAAGAGTCTCTGCATTGCTAAAAGTCTCATCAGAAAGTTTATCTGAGGGCGCCTGGGTGGCTCAGTTGGTTAAGTGACTGCCTTCGGCTCAGGTCATGATCCTGGAGTCCCGGGATCGAGTCCCACATCGGACTCCCTGCTCAGCAGGGTGTCTGCTTCTCCCTCTGACCCTCTTCCCTCTCATGCTCTCTATCTCTCATTCTCTCTCTCTCTCTCTCAAATAAATAAATAAAATTAAAAAAAAAAAAAAAGAAAGTTTATCTGAAAATAGAATTGGCAATACACAGTAATACATAGTCTGGAGACACTACTAGAACAAAATTAGGTAAGTTCCTTTATTAAAATATGTTACTTAAGATAATGTTTATTTTTTTAAAGTTATGAAAAAAATTATCTCAGGAAAGCATGAGCCTTTTTATGGATGGCTTATTTTTTTAGATTTCATATAGATTTATCATATCTCAATAATCCTTTTCTTTAAAACATACTTAGTTAATACTTTTGCAGTATTAGTGCAGTTATTTATAGACCTTCCTTGACTTATGGTACTATCAGATACACTTTAAACCTACTTTTGTTTTTATGCTACCATTTTCCTAACAAAAATTTTCATTATAGTTAGAATTATTCCAATAATTAATTGCTATGCTTCAATAAATATCTATGCTTGCTGTACATGTATGAATAGCACATGATCTTTTATTAGTTTGCAGTATCACTGGGAAAAGAACCATCCATAGTCTCTAAACTACCAGAGGATTAGCTACAAATCATGAATGATGAATTCTATTTTTATGAAGTTTTATTAAAACAATGACTGTGGTTTCATAATTTCTTTGCCCAATTTCTTGTCTAAAAGTAAACATGTAACTAGAAGAGGTAATATGTTGAAAAATGTTAATAGTGGCTTTAAAAAAATTTGAAAGAGTGGCTTGTAAATAAACAAAGAACATATAACATAACTAAAAGTAAAAATCCTTGCCAAAAAGGTTGTTTATTGTTACAGGTAACAGTAATTTTATGTATGTTAATAGAAGAGATATTATTTTATTATAAATATATATTTTTTTGCTTAGCATTAGCTATGAGTTACACAAAATACTACTAAGTTAAAATTTACATTTAATATAATTAAAATGAGAATTAACTTTCCCCAAATTCTCTAAAGAACTGGGATTTGGAGGGGCACCTGGGTGGCTCAATTGATTAAGTGTCTGACTCTTGATTTCAGCTCAAGTCATGATTTCAGGGTCATGGGATCAAGCTCCTTGTCAGGCTCTGCGCTCATTGTGGAGTCTGCTTGGGATTCCCTCTCTCCCTCTTCCTCTGCCCCTCCCCCAGCTCTCTCTAAAATAAATAAATAAAATCTTAAAAAAAAGAATTGGAATTTGGAGATAGAAGATCTATCTATTACATATTTTAGAAAATATATTCGATGAAAATGCTGTTTACATAAGGAGGGCTAGTAATAAAATTACATCAACTGAGGCTCTATTTACATAGGAAAAATAAAGTTCGAATAAAACAAAGCAAATCATTTTTAATCAAGTAGAAGAAACAAGCCAGAATGAGGAAGTTAATTACAATTCAGTGGCTTTTAACTCTTTCACTAGGACCTAGGATTTGAACCTCAAATTTTACTTCCTTGACCCTGTAATTTAGAAGTTCACATTGCAGATTGGTTAAGTTTTTCATGGTGAATATTATCAAATCTGGAGCTTGAAATGATGGGAACAGTCAATAACTGGTTACTCTTTGTTTTCATTTGATTCAATATCCTTTCTATCACTATTAATAATATAATAAAAACTAACTGTGGTCAAAGTTTTAAAAAGACAATCCATTACTTCTGCTATCTTTACTGATAAAAATTTTGAGGAAATTTTTATGAAAGAAATGTTTCCTTTTCTCAGTAGAATCCACTATCTGATATCTATAATGAGCAGAATAAAATTGAGCTTTTGAAAACATTGGTCTTGAAAAGTTTTATAAAATATACAGTTACACACCAAAAACTACTAGATTTAAGAAAAACTGATTCTAAATATGTGTTTAATGAAATTCAATGAAAAACTAAAATTGACCCATACAGATGATTAATATCTTTTAAATGATTTGTATTATAGTCCAATTTTAACTAAATAACATGGTATTTGCTTTCTGTTTATAATATGACATAGGAAAGCATGACTTTCATAACTTAGAGAAATAATAACAGAGAGATATCCTGTTCCCAAACCACACACATTTTAACTTATTTTCTTGATTTAATGAAGAGGGTCATTTTAAAGAAAATAAGAAGCTGAACAATTCTCTGCTATGCTTGATATAGTTAGTAGAGCTGCTTGGTAATTTTAAAGAATAGCTAAGTCACATACATCCCCCAAGAAAGTATTTCTAAGAAAAGCCAAACAGGATAAAGTTAATTGATGTATTTTAATACAAAATACAAAACAAAGTGAGAAAGACATTAAATATGCTCAAAATATATCCTTAAAAAATATAGAGTAGATTCTGCATGATTGCTTAACAGCCCTCAATAGTATTAAAAATCCTCAGTTTTTAATAGACATTTTCCAGTATTATACATTTTATGATTGATAACATAAAACAGGCTAAAAAGTAGACATTAATAAAACACATATTTATAAGAAAACACTAACGTATATAGATACTATTATTAAGATTACTTATATAAATATTTAAAATGTATTGGAAGGTCATACTATAAACAAATAAGCTTACAGAATACATTTGTGCATGTGTTAACTAAATTCTCTGTACTATACTGCCTATAACATTTAAAAAGTCTATAATAATCATTAAGAAAAAGACACACTAATAGAAAAATGAATGATATGCAAAAATAAATGATCAATACATATATGAAAAGTTGTTCTCATTAGTAGTGAAGATAACACATTTTATATAAGTTAAGATATTGGCAATTTTTTTTATATCCCCAGGACTTATTTTATAACTGGAAATTCATAACTTTTGGCCTGCTTCACCCATTTTTTTAAAATTTTAATTCAATTAATTAATATACAGTGTATTATTGGTTTCAGAGGTACAGATCTGTGATTCATCAGTTTTCTATAATACCCAGTGCTGATTATATCACATGCCCTCCTTAATGTCCACCCAGTTACCCCATCTCCTCTCCCTCCCCTCCAGCAACCCTAAGTTTGTTTCCTGTGATTAAGAGTCTTTTATGGTTTGTCCCCCTTTCTGGTTTCATCTTGTTTTATTTTTTCCTCCCTTCCCCTATGTTCCTCTGTTTTGTTTCTTAAATTCCGTATATCAGTGAGATCATAGGATAATTGACAATTTATAAAAAAAAAAAACCTCTCCCTCTCTATTTTTCTCTTATCTGTCTGTCTCTCCATCCACCCAATTTTCAGGCAGTTTCTAATGCTAATGAATATGGAGATGAAGTGGGAAATGTATTCTCATAGACTCCTACTAGAAATAAGAATAGTAACAAGTTTTTTAGAAAGCCATCTGGAAATGACTACTAAAACATATAATTTGGCATCTTTGTCTTGTATTTTATTTCTTAGTTATAAAAACATTTGTATATAAGTATATTTAGTATAAACTATCAAATCAATTTAGCTTAATCTCATTAGGTATTAGTTATTTGACTACAGATAGCACACGCATGTTTAAAGAAGACAGGATGTTTTGGAATTCTTCACATTCTCTGAGGATGATTTAAAATGAAAATTTCAAATTTGTTATGTTAAAATTTCATAAGGAGAAAAACTAAAATCATGTGTTACAGCATCCAATATGACATCTTTAACCTAAATTATTATTTTATAGTGTGAAGAAACAAGAAAATGTTGGGAAAATTAAGCTTCCCAAAAGACATTTTGTCCTTAAAAATCAAAATCTAAACTTCAAGCCAAAAAATTCCAAAGCCAAAATAGAATGATTTTAAAATATAGCCCATAATACGTTTTATATGAAGTAAACCTAAAAACTTTTACAAAAAGCTTGCCAAAAGGAATAGTATAAACTGCCAATTTTTCAATAGTTATAGAATATTTTTATAATTTGTTCAAGTCAATATTGGGAATAAAAGATCCTGTGGAAAAATTATTTTTCAGGAAAAATTTCTTTATCATAATGATTAGTGATATTAATAAATTGCCACCTCTAAAAAAAGTAATTCTGGTATTCAGACATCCAAGCATTTAAATGTTTACATCACAGTAAACAAAATAGTCTATTAAAACTTGACTGTTTATTTATTACTATGTGGTTTTAATCTCTGACACAGTATAGTGAATCTACCTAAAGACATATTTATAGAATGCAAAGTTAGTAAACAACAATTCCATGTGTTGTCTTTGACAATTCCAGGAACACAGTTGAAGATAAGTGTGATTTAGGAATGTGAATGTATGATCATTTACTAAATTACTTTATTTACTTATTTATTTTTAGAAAATAATTTTACTATAAAGGATTGTAGTAGGTTTATTGGTATTAAGAATAAAGAAATTGATTTTTGTAATTAATTTTCTTCAGCCATAATTAAGACATAAGATATAAACACATTTTCAAACTACATGATTTTACAAGATGTTCCAATGAGATAACAGTATACGTTTCAAAAGTCTTCTTCAGCACTGAGTGTTTTACGCAACTAATGAATCGTTGAACAATAAAAGAACATAAACAAAAAAACAAAAAAACTTTTTCAGCAACAAAAGAAACTTTAATACTGAGCTATTTGATTAACAATACCAATATAATAGGACTTATTAACAACCAATGGTCACTTTCAACAAGAGTTTGTTGTTTGGTAACTGCAAATATTAACCAAGCACATTGCCTTGAAAATACAATAATTTTGAGTTCTGTTTGCTATAGGGTCCTTATATCATTCTACTCTGGACGGAATGCTGTAACTGGTGTGTAGCTATTCAGTGGTGATATTAAAAGTATTTAATATTACATGCAGAAATGGCCCCAATAATAAGAAAAAGGCCATAGTGCTAAATCAAATCAGTTATGAAGTCTTGAGGAATCATGGGTAAGAACTCAAAAGTTAGGGAAAATCGAGGGTTTTTCAACTCAAGGTAAGAAGTATTTTCACTATTTTAAAAATGGAACAGTCTTAAGAATTCCAACTTGAACATTAATTTTGCAAACCTGAGACTACAAAAGAAATTATTTTATTCTGAAATCCAATTGTATTGATATTGCTACAGTTCTAAGTCTGAGATTTAAAGGGAAATTTTCACTCAAGTGAAAGGTGAAGAATTTCTCATCTTTATAATATTTGAAACATAAGTATACAGGAGGGTAAATATTTTAAATCTTTTTAATAATGTACACCTTAAAATAAGCTTCATTTTTTAAATTTCATGATCAAAATTCTATGAAACTTGTCAACATAATTTTTTTTCTGTTAGATTTATACCTAAGTATTCCATTTTTGGAGAGTTTTTGTCAAAGATATTTTAAAATAGTTTTTCCTATTGTACATTTCTTTTTTGGGGGGGAGAACTTTTTTCTTTTTTATTGTTATGTTAATCACCATACATTACATCATTAGTTTTTGATGTAGTGTTCCATGATTCATTGTTTTTGTCAACATAATTTTTAATTCAGAAGTTGTATGAAATGTGTCTTTAACTTACAGTCCTATCAACAGCAGCTGCAGTATCCCCTCATAACAAAATTAGCCAAAAATATCTTTCCAATCTACCATAAGCTGGTATTTGTCTACCAAGTACTGATTACTTCTCCATCAGTGTAGGAGCTAGCAGTGCTAAGAAATTAATATTCCTGTGACATAATGCCCCAAATTTTAAAATTAAAAAAACAATAATTAATATTTTTAATAAAATTCAGATTTAGTCATCTGCCTCAGCCGTTTATTCTCTGATTTATGCCTCAGCCTCTGCTGAAATTAAAAATCAGTCATTTGCTTATTTGCAATACACTACATATATTTTGGGCACCCGTATTTTCCCATGATGTATTTTTAAGAAACTGAATCAAAATATAGAGAAATATATAAAATACAACCTACTTTTAAATTAAAAAATGACAGTAATCCCAAATGTGCATGTGTGTGTGTTTATAGGCATAGAACACACACACATGCACATGCATACATGAGAGCCATGGAGATGTACTGACCTTATGTCTCTTAAGGAGAGAATCTGCTGAGAGGACTGTATTTAGCTGACAATATCCAGTATCTGCACTCTCAGCATCTTACTGCATTGTTTGTGCTTTGGCCACAGTCTCCCTCGGCTGCCCAAGTCAATGTCTCAGTATATACCATGATTGGGGTTCTTCTAATAGGCTATTTTCTCTTGGCCTCTCATAGGATTTTCTCAGAGCTGCTTTTCCACCTGAGCCTCTCCAGTCCTCCATCCTCCTACCTCTCTTTTCACAGATATCAGTGCAATATTGTGGTTTGGAGGCTCTGCCTGCCTACTCTTTCACTCTTGCACCCTCTCTCTCTTTTATGAATTATGGCATTCCCAAACCCTGCACTTCCTCCACAATTTATCATTTTCTTCCTTCTGCTTACTTTGTTTTTCTGTTGCTCTTCCTTTTCTAGGTTCTTGATTTGGAAGCTTAAAGTATTTATTTGAGGTTTTTTTTGTTAATTTGCTTTAATGTATGTATTGAATGCTATAAATGTCCATATCATCATTGCTTTAATTATGTAGTATGTTCCCCAAATTTTAGTATCTTGTGTTTTTATTTTCATTTGCTCTAATATGTTTTTAATTTCCCTTGAGACTTCCTTTCTGATCCATGGATTATTTATAACTGTGCTAGTTTTCAATTATTTGGAGATTATCATATCATCTGTTACTGATTTTTAGTTTGATTCAATTGTGCTTGGGAAACACATTTTATGTTCTTGGTTCCTTTACATTTATTCATTTGTTTGTTTTATGGTTTAGGGCATCGTCTATCCTGGTACATGTTATGGGGTGACTTGAGAAAGTGTATTGTTGTTGTTGGATGGGGTATTCTATACATGTCAATTAGATCCTATTGGTTGATATTTTTGTTGAGTTCTTATATGTTCTTGTTAACTGTATTATGTCATGAACTGATTATAATTAATTGTTCTAGCAGTTATTGAGAGATGCATGTTAATCAATTTTTTATTGTAGATTTGTTTATTTCTCCTCCTTTTAGCCCTATCAGCTTTTGCTTCCCTTATATCTCCTCCTTCTTCTCACAAAGCTTTCTGATCCATTTATTAAAATTTACTAAGCGTATTGATTCACATTGAGTTCATTGATAATGGGTGCTACTTGCATTCTAAGACTGAAACACTCTAGAAAAATAATTTTAGCAAAGTTAAAATCTGTTTATTAATATTTATGGTGATTTTTGGTGTGTATATGCATAAAATAATATGCTGTTTTATTAAATGTTTGTGTAAATTTAAAAAAAAGTTTGAATATATTAAAGACTTGAAAATTATTTCAGGAAATAGAATCCGGAATCATTTAGAGAAATAACTTAAATCTTTAAAGAACGATTAAATTAAAACATACAAATGGGAGTGTAGGGAAAGATGCCTACTAGGCACACTAGGAGTGTGATTGTCAGATCACATGATAAGACTATGTTTAACTTAATAGAAAATGTCAAACTGTCTTCCAAAGTTTTAGAACCTTTTGTCTTCCCACTAGCAATTAATGAGAGTGCCTGTTGCTCAACATAGTCTCTAGCATTTTTATTCTCAGAGGTTTTGTTATGTTTTTTTTTTTTTAATTTCAGCCATTCTAATATGCGTGTAGTTGCATCTCATAGCTGTTTTAGTTGACAATGTCCTCTTCATAAATAATGATGAGTACCTTTTCTTATGCTTACTTGTCACCTGTTTATCTTACTGGTGAAGTGTGTGTTCAGACCTTTTGCACACTTTTAAATTTAGCTGTTTGTTATTTTAGCATTATATTATAGTTTTAAGAGTCCTTTACCACATATGAGCCAAAATTCTTCCAAAAAGTATAAATGTCAACATCTTATATAGTCATATAAGCAGGGAAATACAATGTTTTCAAAGAGACATAGACAACATGACAGAGTAAGTAAATCTTGAGCTGATAAAGGAAGAGTGAAAGTCATGTGTGAAAAGGAGGCTGAGATCTGGTGCTGACAATGTGGGCAGAGTTGCTCAGGTATCAAGGAGCATGGACTATTAGAGGTGTGAAAAAAAAATCCTATGTGTCTAAAACATATGGAATGATGACAACAAGGATGCAGTGTTTTGCAAGGGTCAAGTTTTGCTGTGTTTTTGTTTATTTAGGAATAATGAATAGAGGATCAACATGATCAAATTTGTTTTGTAAAATGAATTTACCATCTCCAGTTTTAACACTTACTGGATTAAATAAAGTATGGATGCAGGAAGATTAGTTGCAGAATTACTGCAGTTGCCCAAGTATGAAATGATGGTAGGGTGGCCCAGGTTATTGTAAAAGGTAAAGTCAGCGAGGTAGACCTGTATATTGTCTGTATGGGAGAATGACAATTTTCTCTTTAGGGCTGGTGGCATGTGATGGCCAATCTTGAAATTCATTGTTAACTGGAAACATTGGAGAAACACCAAAAGCAGTGGCAGTTGATGAATTATGCTGTGTACCAGCAAGTTGGGGGCAGGCTATACTAGAATAATATGGTATGAAGGACTCCCAAGAAAAGAGTTGTTCAGAGAAGAAACCATAGCCAGTTGTGCCATATGCTGCATAGTGGGCATATGGAATAATTTTTATCAGCTAGATTCAGAAATGCTTTATATGCTTTTCGTCATGTCAAGAGGATTCTGAGTGTTGAGAGTATTAAACAGCAGGTACTCAACAATTATGTTTAAAATTGACTATGACTATGATTGTGTGTGAGTATATGTGTGTGTGGTTTTCGCAATTTTATTTTGCATTACAGAGATATTTTCTAGATTTTGAATCCTGAATTTGTTGAGAAGCTGCAACCTAAACTGGGATATTTCTAAGAAAGTTATACCAAGCAGAGACACTCGCAGACTGAAGCACATTGATTGAGGTTGTAAAATGTTAGCCCAAAACTCTTCTACAAGGTACTTAGTCCTAACAGATATGTGCTGCTACAGGCGAGATTCAGGATTTCTCTAACACCTCTGGTCTATTTCTTATAAGACAAGATAGCTGTATGACTTTTTTGGACTCTTTTTCCAATTCCACAATGTAAACCTTCCTCTAAAATTAGCATTAGAATGAGAAAAGAACCAAAAAAAAAAATTAATGAGACCTCAAAGAAAAGATAACAATTGCCCTGATACACCTGAAATCACCAGCCAGAAATTTAGATGAATTGTCCTTATCTTGGTCTCTGCTCTTTTTCAATAGTGAAAGATCTAGGAAGCAATAGGAAGGAAACCTTGAATTCCCCCACAGAAGGCGAGAATCATCTCTTAGTTACCCTGTGTTAATTCTGAACAGGACTTGTTTTTGTATCAAGTAATATTTTTCTGTGACCTTATAGTTGTTCAAGAGTTGCTAATAAAGAACTTAGGAAAAATGCTATCATTGTGCACAAGGAAAAGGAACTTTCTGCCTGGATCAGAAACACACCATATGCACTAAAATAATTTAATTTTCCCAATTCTTTGCTTGCTATATATCCAACATTTTCTTTTCATTTAAACAGTAAATCTTCTGAAGTTTTTCACTGATCTTTTCAGTGCTATTGTTTCTGAAAAAGTATTTTTTTAAATAAATGCTCAATAAAGTTCTACAAGGCATTTAGTAGTAATGGAATACTGTTAATATGGGCATTATTGAATGTGGCCATAAAATTTCATCACTGTGTGTTGCCATGCCTCATCTAAATTTAGGAGCCATTTATATGGGATCCAGAAGCAATTGGTGTTCCATTCTTGACATATTGATATGACTCTGGACAAATCAGGCTTGAAATATGTTAATACAAATTATATTCCCCACAGTGTTGTCTTGATGCTTTTGTTACTATTATTTCTCAGGCCTCCCCAGTGCATAAAGCACCACTGTGATATATTGGACAATGAATATCAAGAGTAGTCAATAGTCATGCAACACTCAAAAGAAAATGCTGAAAAGCACAAGCAATATGTGAATCTTGCAAATACTGTAGTATATATAGTATATCATATAGACTTAAAAATGTGTTATACTAACAAAACATTGGGTATATATTACATATATATATTATATTAGTTTATAGAATTACCCTGGGTGAGTTAGCAAAAGTAACAACTTCTGGATATATGAAATAGGAAAAAACAAAAACAAAACCACATCTTCTTTGAACAGATTAATCAGAAAAGGGCATCCTACTTAGCAGGTGATCTTGGGTTGGTGAGCCTTTGCAGTGGTATGGTAGTTAAGTTTCTCAAAACTGCCCCTAATATTACAAAATTGGTAAAACTGTGGAATACTAAAAGTGGCAAACTGTTCCTTTAAAAATTTATCTCTGTAGGGTTTGCTTGTTTGTTGTTGTTGTTTTTTTTTTTTTTTTGGTTAATCATGCAATGTTGACTCACCAAGAGCAAAATTTGTAAGTGGACAGTCAAGAGTTTTCATATTTATTGTAATTTATAAGAGAGATTATGAAATGCCAACTACTTAGCAAAATCCAACGGAATTAATAACCATGCTTGCCTTGTATTATGAAAAACTCAATTTATTGTCAAAATATAGAATGTATTTTAATGAACTGAGAGAAGTTATTTGAATTTGAAATTTCTACTGATAAAGTAGTTTCTCATAGTAGAATATATAAGCTGTCTGCTTTATTAAATAAACTTTTTAAAACTAATTTTCAGTCTGTGAAGTTTCAAATTATGCATTAAATCAATGATATTGTAAATCCAGAATATTTTTACATTTTATGGAAAATAGATTTAACTGAATATTTTAACTTTAAAGAGCAAAGTAAATGAATGTCACCAGAAATTATCCCAATATAATTCATAAATGTTTGGATTTGTGGGAGTAATTGGTTTTTAATAAAACTTTAATAGAAAATCTCTCTTCTTGGGCCACCTGGGTGGCTCAGTTGGTTAAGCAGCTGCCTTCGGCCCAGGTCATGATCCCAGGGTCCTGGGATCGAGTCCCACATCAGGCTCCTTGCTCAGCGGGGAGCCTGCTTCTCCCTCTCTCTCCTTCTTCTTGTGCTCTCTCTGTCAAATAAATAAAATCTTTAAAAAAAAAAAGAAAATCTCTCTTCTTCTATGTAATGAAACACCAGGTAGCAATGGCTATTTGACACATAATAAAATAACTGTTTATTTTTTTCTATTAATTTGAATTTGAAAGATAAAGTCCTTTTTTGGAGTTGGAAAAATAAGAGTCTTTTTAATTAAAAGCCAGCTGTATTTATTTTCCCAAATTTTGATTCATAGCCATTTTAAACTCAGTTGAGGGACATGTCTATATTAAGTGCTAAAAGTTATAATTTCTTTAATAATATCTTCAGTGGAGATGACATGGTCATTGGGCATGTTGTGTGTGTGTTTCCTACACTGATGGCACAACCCAGAGTGCTTTAGCTGCCCCATGGAAAAAATATGCTTCTCTATAGGATATCAAGGGAACATTAGATACCTGCATGTAGGCCTATCATCCCATGTGTTCCAGCTTGCTTCCTGTTATCACTGCTGGTTTTAGTCAAGAATTTGCATGATACTGTTGTAATATATAAGACCCAAAGTGGTCACTCTTTTATGCATTTCAACATAAAAGTTAAAAACTTCATGTGGAGGTTGTAAAAATTTCATGTGATAAATCATAGAAATCTTAAGAATAATAATATTTAATAATAATAATAGTATTAGGGCAGATTGATGTGGGTTTGATTGGCCTCCAATTTTCCCTTAAAGCTTTCTCCTTGGTTTGGTTTAGTGGAGCGATTTACATGGGCAGTGAACAGAGTTCTCACTCTTGTTAAAATGAAAGATAATCAGAGAAAACACGTATTTCTTTTTGGTACACAAAACATATTTTACACCTTCCTTGCAAGGATTCTATTCAGTATGTTCTCTAGTAACATAAAATTACACTCGGGAATTGCTAGTGTATTTTTTTGAATGTTTCTCTTGTTGCTGGCCACTTGGTAAATGGACTATTTGTGCCATGGACTGAGCTGTTATTTGCAGGGTATAGGAAATGCTGGGCTTCTGGTTGTTGGTGGTGAGTCCTGTGCCCCAGCCTCAGTTCTTGAGTCCAGCCAACAAGGAATTCAGAACCAAACTCTTAAGCAAACAAGCATTTAATAGTGGTCAAACCGAAAGTACACTCTCAAAGGTGGACAGTGGAAGGCCCAGAGTTGGCAACTGCACCAGGGTTCAGGGTTGTCTTATTTTTTATATTTGCAGGGGTTATGGATCATAGGTAGGGTGCTCTCTGACTGAGTTTGGCTCCAATCATCTAAAGGACTCCTGGGGAGGGGGAGTTTTTTGGCCCTATATGATCCTTGTGGTAACTACCATGGCAGTTCAAAGTAAATGTATTACAATACAACTATAGGTTACTTTAGGGCAGTGGTTATAGGGAAGAGCACAAGCATGTTCCCCAGGGTTTTCCCTAGCTATCTGAGTTGCAGAGGTGGTTGGTGGTTTCTTTCTTTTTCAGTGGTTGGCCTTTTCCATTCCCTGCTCATTTCTAGCTAACTGACTGCTCTAACATAGTCAGTCGGAAACGGTGAGAAACTGTAGGTTAGATGTCTATCAGATACATTTGGGAACTGAGGCTAAAGAGTCATGTTACAGAGTTGAGAGGGAGAGATGTCTAAATATATTTGCTGTAATAATTTTATCATTTGTTTTATGATTTTAAATGATACATTATATGACAAAGCGGTTAATTTTCTTACATCTACTCTTAATTTACTAAAAACTTAGATGATTCCCCACAACTTAAAAGATAAAATCTGGTTACATTTTAGGCTACTATATTAGTTGAATTATAATTTCAAGAACAGAGAAGTTAGTCTTATGGTTCTCTGTTTAGTTCAATCTATACATGTATTCTCTTCAGTTCCCAGTGCGGTTACATAGCAGTGTATGTTTAAAAGATTTCAACAAGAATTTTCATATATTCATAAGCTACCAAATTATGAACTATGAAGAATAATTATATATTTCTCATTGAATAGAGAAATTTAGAGTGTAAGCAAGGACAGAAAAGAAATTTCACTCATATACAAAAGCAGTCATGTCGATATAGAGGGCAGACAAGAACAAATGAGTAAAAATAACTAGAATATACATAAAGTAAAGTATATTTGTACTTTCTTAGATTTTTTCTAGCAGGATTCCTGTCTTGATGAAATCATTTGGTCTTAGGCTGACTCTTTATTTCAGTTTTGACTTAATTGACTCGGAAACAAGGCTGTGAAGAAAAAACTTGTCTTCTCAAACTCCAACAAGCACATTCTAGAGTCTGCCAAGTACAGAATTATGTGATTTCACTCTAATATCCAATATCATGTCCCATTGTTGTTGCAAACCTTTTTAGAAAAGAAATCATAAAGGCTACCGTTGTACTTGAACAACACTTGATTTAAATAAGGGCTGCCTCACTGCTTTCTTACTTTTTCTTGACTATGTCAGTATCATTTGTGTCAGGACTTTACATTGCTCTTTTCTCTGCTTGAATGCTTGTCCTCTTTTAATTCAAATGTTTGGTTCTTTCTCAGTAGCCTCCCTGACCTCTATCCCATCCATAAAATTGTATCATATTACTTTGCTATATTTTATTCACATGTAGCCATCTGAAATATTTTGTTAATTTGTGTATTTGTTTATAATACATTTCCAAGATTGGATGCAAACTCTGAGGACCTCATATTGTTCATTCACTGCTCTAAAGCCCAGAACAGTGCCCTGGAAATGGGAAGTGCTCAAAATTATTGGTTGAATGAAGAAAACTCAACCCATATAATAATCAAAATAAAACCAATTATTTAAAAAATGTTTAAAGAAGACAACTTCAGTGATACAAACTTTATGTAATACTCCATGAAGTGGACAATCTCCTTTCAGAGAACTGCAAAATGGGGCAGAAGGCAGGATAAAGAACAAAGAACAAGGAAGATATAAATAGAAAATATCTGATTGTGTGGGGCCACATAATCAACGTTGTTTGGGATGAGAAGGCCCAAAGTTGGTGTTTTGGGATTGGCTGGCTGGATATACTGTGTTTCTGGTCAAGGGACATGAAAGTTATCTTTTGGTTTTCTGACTTGGCACCCCAGGCAGTAACAAGTCCATTTTAGGCCTAGAAAGTTATTTCACCACCAGTATAATTAGTTATAGTAAAATTGCTCTGAAGAGTAATTTTTATCACAATATTCTCAGGTACTACAATCTTATATCACAATAAATTGTTCGCTTCTTGGAGCATCTGCTAGAATTTGACATAGAAATCTTAATAGTTAGTAAACAAACACATACATATATGTTTAGTTATGTATATAACTAAATATCCTAGGTCTACAGACTTTACTTATAAAAGTTTATTTTGTGAGAGAAATGTTGTAACTTTTCTAATGTTTCAACTAGGACTTGTTACACCAAATACCTATGAAGGGAAATATCTCAATAAATGAGAGGCATTGTTATCACACAATCTTTCAAGAGTGAGAATAAAGCAAGCTATTCATGTTAAATCAATAGCAAATTATCTTCACCGAATCTCTTTGGCTAATATTTCTGTGTATGTCTGAAAGAAACTATTCAAGGTCTTTTCATAAAGTTTCCTTTTTCTGAAAGTAGATAAACATTTTTAAAGAGAAAGTTATTTCAAATTCAAACAGAAAATTAACTAATTCACTTCTTCTTTGTGTATTGAGAGCTTGCTGAGATCAAGGCACATGCAAATTATATAATATCAATCCTTTTCTTAAAATATATTGGTATTTTTTTCATTTTCTTAGGGCTAAAGTTTAAACATATTAGCAAAATGTAAAAGACTATTCATATCACACTTGCCTACCTTTTCTCTTCATCACTTGGCATACTCACCCTCACCAAACTCATGCCCACTCTGTTCCATTCATACTAAAGTATGGCCAGTTGTAGGAACATGGCATAATCATTTTCACCCATATCTGAATTTCACTTTGGTTGAATCCCTTTTCTTCCTCAACTGTTCATCCTTCAAGACTTAGATCAAATGAGCTGTCATCTCTGAAGGACTCCTTGATCTCATGCTTCTGTTTGTGGGTTAGAACTTCAAGAAATTTTATGTGAAGTTAATTGTTTATAGGTCAACTTTATAAGGTTTTAAAGGATGAAGAATTTGTTATGATCGTAATTGAATGCTGAGGATTTAAGAGGATGCCCTCATTTAATGCCCTTTAGTTTTATGAAATGAGAGGATATAAAAGATAAATTCCAATGGATAGATTGGCACTAGATCTACAAGGATATAGGTGGGCTTTCTGTCCCTTAAGGATTTATAATCCTTATACAAGGTAAGAGAGGAAGGGAGGGAGAGAGGTATATGAAAATGTATAACACAAACACAAAGACATATTATGCATTACATACCAGTGCTAGATGCAGTAACAGAAATCCAAAGGAATGTCTATCAAAGAGGACATTGAAAGTTATTTGTGAAAGGATTATGATTTAATTGCTGGGTAAGAAAAATAGTTTCCCTTCTGTTCTTGGCTGAGACTCAACCTGTAATAAATGACAGATAAACAGGAGAAAAAATGTAATTATGTACATACATTCATATGCACAGGAGTCCTAAAAAGATATTAGACTTGAAAGGTGGGCAGGTAGTTGTAACTTACTTAGAAAAGGAATAAGGGTCTGGGGCCTCAAAGTGGCCAGACAACTGAGGCTTATATACCATTCTGAGCTAAGGAAAGGGATAAGGGTCTGGGGATTCAAGCTAGGGGAAAACAATTCACGGGAAGATGAGAAAACTTTTTGAGAAGAGTTGCCCTGCAGTCTCTCAGGTGAAAAAGTGATTATCTGATACTAGCTCTCTTCCTGATACAGGTCCCCTTTCTAATGTAAATTTCTCTTGCACAAGGGTAACTTCTACTCTGTTTTTAGCATTTCTCCTCTGTGTCTGCAGCATTTCAAAATGATCAGCTCAAAATAAGCCTTATGCCAAAGAGGCATATTTTGGAGTGGCATATTCTGCCACCTTCATGAAGCATATTCTTTGCTTCATAAGCAAAGAGTAAGGGGGAATATCAGGCACCAAGTTAGGGGGGATGCATGAAGAAACAAAATTTTATATGTAGAATTTGGGAATAGAGTACTGTTTGACTAGGGAATAACAAAGGATCAACTAACTAATAATGAGGAATTGACCAGAATGAAGGGTTTTGCATGCTACAGTAAGAAATATTTAATAAAAAAAAGATTGACTGCTTATTAATATGAGGGTGATATGGGCTCTGCGGAGCTTTGAGAATCATGCTTTCAAGATTAAGTATCAATTATAATTATATGTAACTCCTTCTCTTTCTCTGTCTCTGTCTCTCTCTCTATATATACATATATATTCAGTGTGTCATCCTGAAATCCTGAAATCCCGTTACTGTCATAAAGATCAGGAATATTCCACTCATATATGACAACCCTGAGAATTGAAGCCAAGCCTATCTTGCATCCAAAGTCATTGTAAATAAAAATTCTCTCAAAGCAAAGCCCATTAATGAGAACTTCCATTATTTGTATCTATAAATTAAATGTGGACAATGTATTTTTTCTTTGAAATATATTAAAAAATGCACACAGATATATAAGCTTACTTTTAAAATCCTGCATTTATGTTTCTTAATTAAGCAAATATAATCTTATGTAAACATGAAGAAACATTTTACTGAATAATCCCTCAAGTAATCATTATCAGTAAATAAAATGGGATACATTTTTCACATAAGGAAAATCTTCAACAATATCTTTATTTGATAAGCACGTTGTAGACTGTTTCATACATTTGGTTAATTTACATATTATTTACAATTCATATGTTAAATTTTTGTTTGTATGACATGCAGTTGAACATAGAAGAAAGCAAATTTGCATTTTGTCGCAAACTTAGAGGAAAGTGTTAATTTATTAATTTGCTGAGAACATCTATCTTGAATTAGACAAAAACATGAAATAGATTTATACATACTTAGTAGCTTTACCTATGTTCCACTACTTAGTTTCAGTTTAGTTATTATATTAATTTGTTAGAGCTGCCCTACAAAAATACCACAGACAGGGTGACTTAAACAATAGAAATTTATTTTCTCACACTTCTGGAGGCTAGAAGTCCAAGATCAAGGTGTCAGCAGGTTTGGTTTCTCCTGAGACCTCTTTGGCTTGTGGATGGCCATCTACTTGCTGTATCCTCAGATGGTCTTTCCTTTTGTGTGCCCCTGTCTGGTGTCACTCTCATCCTCTGAAAAGTACCAGTCATATTCCATTAGAGCCCATCCAAATGACCTCATTTTATCTTAATTACCTCTTTAAAGGTTCTTTCTTCAAAGATAGCTACACTCTGAGATAATGGGGGTTAGGATTTTGATGTATGAATTTTGGAGGGACTCAGTGAAGCCCGATACAATTCACCCTTTAAAATTCATACCCTTCTTAAATGCAATATACATTCACCCATCTGAACAGCTCCAAAGTCTTAACCCATTCTGTCATCAACATTAAGTGCAAGATCTCATCCAAATATTATCTAAATCAGGTGTAACTGAGACTTGGGGTATGTTTCATCCTGGGACAATTCCTTTCCAAGTGTCAGTCTGTGGAACTGAAAAAGTTATATGCTTCCAAAATAAAATGGTAAGACAGGCATAGGATAAATACTCCCATCCCAGAAGGGAAAAATCAGTAAGAAGAAGAGGTCACATGTCCAACTTAAGTTTGAATCCTAATAGGGCAAGTTCCCTTTAGATATGAAAGCTTGAAAATAATCCTCTTCGGGTCAGTGCTCTGTGCTCCAGGCCCACCATGTTGGCAGCACTGCCTTCCACACCAACGGATGGTGGCCCTGCTTTCTTGGCTCCTGATGCAACATCACCCCACTGGCATGGACAGAAATGTTTTTCCTATAGCCCTGCCCCCAGGGCCTTGAGTGGAAGTTCTGTTCTATGGAACAAAGAAAGAGACTGCTGTGTCCCCTGGGCCTATTCCCTCTGGGCCCATGATAGCAGTGGAGGCCCTGCAGACCTCTGAACTGCCTTAGGGGTCATCTCATCCCCTGGGGTAAGATGTTTACAAACAGCTTGATTTGCCTGTCCTATTGAAAAATCACAGATTCAGCAGTCTTTCTTCATTTTGTTCTGTCCCTGTCCCCTTCAGTTTAAGTAAGCAGCATTGCTACTGAAATGATTAACTGGATACAGGCATTAAACCTATCTCCTTTATAGCAAATATTTGTCTAGCCACGCCCTTGATGTTCTTTGCAGAACATACTTTCTATTTTTTTGCAGTATGGACAGGCTGAGAATTTTCCAAATCTTCAACTTTGGTTCCTTTTTGCTTAACAATTCCTATTTTTATTTACTTAGGTTTCCAGTCTTTTATTTTTTATTTTTATATTGTATTATTTTATTTTTTTAGATTTTTGAAAATTCAAGTATAATTAACATATAGTGCTATATTAGTTTCAGGTATACAACATAATGTTTCAACAATGCCTTATTCAATTCATCTTTCTCCTCTCATATTTTACTATAAGCATCAAGGAAAAAGTAGGTAGTGCCTTCAACACTTTGCATAGAAGTTTTCTCAGCTAAATATCCAAGTTAGTAGATGTGGAACTTCCATCCACAAAACACAAGAGTACAAGTTCTTTGCCACTTTAAAATAAGATCACCTTTCCTCAAGAAGCACCTTGAACATCCATATTTCTACTAACAGTCTCTTCAAGGAAATCTAAGTTCTTTCTAACATGCACCTCAGAACTCTTCTAGCCTCCATCAACCATCCAGTTCCAAAGCCATTTTTATTTTATATATATATATATATATAAAAAAAAAATATATATATATTTTATTATTTGGGCACCATTTCATTATATGGGCGGAGTCAGGCAGAGATCCATTCATTTTAGGGAATTGGTTTACATAAATGTGGAAGCTTAATGGGTCCAAAATATGAAGGGTAGGCCAGCAGGCTGGAGACCCATGGAAGAGCTGCAGTATGAGTCCAAAGATAGTCTGCTGGAAGAATTCTCTCTTCTTCCAGGGAGGCCAATGTTTTTCTATCAAGGCTTTCAACTGATTTGATGAGGCCCACCTACAATATGGAGGGTAATTGCTTTCCTCAGAGTTTACTGATTTAAATGTTGTCCTAATCTAAAAAATATATTCACAGAAACATCTAGAATAAGATTGATCAAATATCTGGATACCATAGTCTAGCCAGGTTGACATATAAATTTTTTTTTGACATATAAATTAACCATCACAATCATTATGTTTGTTCTTTATTAAGCCTGTTAATCATTCTAGTTATTTAGGTAATGATAACTAGCATTAAAATCACAGTCATAACTAGGAAGTAAATTATCATATGTAAATATATATGTTTTCAAATTTTTAAAAAATATTCAAAATTCCTGATTTTATGGAGAAAAAATTTTGAGATAAATTTAGAACTTTAATATCATAAAAGCCCCATCCCTAATAACTTGATTTATTAATTGATATATTATGTTAAATAGTATTTTTAATGAAACCTATTGATTTAAGTATTGCAAAACATTAATAACGAATATTTTTTTCCAAATTGGCTGAATAAACCAAAGATGTCTGCTACATTGTTACTTTTATTTTCATTTGTGTTTATGTACTACTTGATTACTGTCATTTCTTTTCATTATGCTATCATTTTAAAACTCATTATTTTAGCTTTTAAAACAATTTTCTTTGACTTTTATTACTTACATGGTTAGCAATAGTTTTTTGTTATTTAGCATTGATAAGATGATGGCAGTAGTCAGCAGTGTTTAATGCACTTTCCTAACTTGTTCCTCATTATTCTTGCCGTGTGTTCTGACACCTGATAAATGCAAAACAACTTCAAAAGCACTTAACCATATAAATAACAGTGATAAAAGCATTATTAAAAATTTTGAAGTCCAGGGCTGCATTTAGTCACAGCTACAGAATGCAAAAATCATCAACCTTATCATCAGTACTTAGCTGCTTGTAAATGATGACCTACCAAAAATTCATTTGATTCTGGAAAACAATTTGCATGCAAAAGCAAATTCTGTGTGTGTGTGTTAAAAGTAGAGAAGCAAGTGCCCGGGAGGAAATAAAATTCATGTTTTACATAGTAAAGGACCTATATTTTTTGTAAGATGTAATAAATCATACTACTCTTACCTAAAGTTTTTATTAATTTTCCCTATGAATCACACTTAATTTGTCAAGCTATTATTTGAGTGCCATATGCACCATTTTTTATAATTCTGTCTTCTGCAAAAACTATGTCCACCCATTATTAGATTCTCTATGCTTGTTGAAAGGTTAGGTTGCAGGAGATACTAGAATAAGCCAAAAAGCAATACAGGAATTCATGAGACCATGGGTGGCTCAAAGGATGAAACTTTGAGATTTATCTTTTATATATACTTAAAAGGCAGCGTTGAGAGATGTTCTCTGAAGTAGAGATGTGCGCACATTTTCCATTATTTTTGAGTGCTGTTTTGTGTAAATCGTCATGCCAGGCACTCCCTCTAAAGTTTTGTGGTTGTTGTTGTTGTTTTACTGCTTTATTTTTTTAAGTTTTTATTTACTTATATGCCAGAGAGAGAGAGCGCGAGAGAGAACACCAGTAGGGGGAGGGGAAGAAGGAGAAGCAGGCTGCCTGCTGAGCAGGGAGCCTGATGTGGGGCTCAATCTCAGGACCGGGGGATCGTGACCTGAGCTGAAGGCAGACACTTAACCGAATGAGCCACCGAGGCGCCGCCTTTCCTTATTTTTTATGTCATCTACATCACACTGCATTCCACATTTTATCATAGTCTGCATTTTTCTTAGAATTTAAGCAATTTAGTTTAGCCATAGCTTTCTCTTATCAGATGATGGCATGGGTTTTGTGTAGGGAAATAATTTTTTTGGCTTTGAATATTTTTGGCAAATAGATAAATATGTAGTTATATAAATGTGCATCAATATTGTTCAAGATGAATTGTGGATATGTCTGAAGTAATGAAATGATAAGAGAAATATAGACTCAGTAAAATTGGTTCAATATTCCATAATAAATATTAATAATATATTTATGGGGTGAAATGTTAATATAGTGTCTGATTGCAAGTGGAATTGTATTGTTAGCATTCTTTTCTATCTAAATTCTTTCAGTGTGTGTCAATGACAAGGAAAACATTTTGTGATAAACACCTAAAATAATTCTGATGTTGCTTTGTATTTGATTTCCATGTTACCAATTATATGTATTACAAAAAGAGACAATATATTAGTACCGTCTCTTAGATGTACACAAAGAATTTTGTTGAATGACAGTGCCCCGGAGTTCCCTGTGTAGCTGTTATCCTTGTGATGATTTTTTGTTAAAGATAGCCAGATGTGACAGAGAATATCTGCTGGATGCCTGACTTTTCATAGTATTATGTTCTTTAGTACCTATAGGCTGTGTGTGTGTGTTTGTGTGTGTGTGTGTGTGTGTGTGTGTGTGTGTAAGGGAATAATTAGCATAAAGAATAACTGACAAAAACTAGTGTCAGTGTGAGGGTCAATTTTAATTAAACATAGCTCCTGTGTCCACCAACAGTGCCTATGCTAAGCTTTTAGGCATGCCTAAACTAAATTTTGAGATTGACTACTACCTATACAGCATGATCCTAAAAAAACTGAAAAAAGGCATACAGTTATGTCCACATAGAATTGGAATCTGGGATTAACTGAGACTTTCCCCCCCTAGATTTACAACTGAATCTATGCCATTATTTCGTATATGAGCAAAAGTTGTTTTTGTTAGGAAGGTTGTTATAATATGATAGTTAATTGTACCTGACTTATTTTTTACTAATACACATATATCCAGAATGTAACTGCAGTTTGTCTAACACTACTATAAGTGGTAAGACTAATTTGACTCACCTCAACAAAACCTTTGATAATCAGATGATGTTTATGAATTAAATGGATTGGGAGACCTTTTTTGAAGCCTCTATAAGATATAAATCCAAGAAAAACTAATTGCCCAGAGTAGAAAATTATTATTTAACAATAAACTAATTTTTATATTGAATCAATTTGTTGATAACTTTAATTAAATTCAAATTTCAATAGTAGAAGGAAGTACAAGAGTTCACAAACTAAACATGATTATGAATACATTTGTACCGGAATGTTTGGTAAAATTAAATTCTTTAAAGCAACAATTTGACAATACAGATTATTAGTATTTTGACAGTCATCCTTTTGCTTTTTCTGCTCTATAAATGGTGCAAAAGAATGATTACAAATTATTTATAAATAAAAATCCTGAGTCAAAGTCAGACATAGACTATAGAGATAGAATAGATTTATATCTTAGAATCTGTGCTTGGAGAAATTGTTAATGTTGTCAAATAAAAATTTCTTTAAACAAAAAGGAGTAACTAAATTTATGAGTTGTTCCAAATTTGAAAAAAAAATGAAACTTTACAGGTGGAATCTTCAAAATTAAAAAATAAAATATATTATTTTTAGATAAGAAGAACACTTATATGACAGAATATGATATACAAACAAAACAACTTAAACTGGGACCATTAGGAATTGATATTTGCTCATTCTTCTTTATATCTGAGTTTTAATGACAGTAAAACATTTTGGGTTCTATAGGCTTACTCATTCTATTTGTATCTGGATTGATTTATATTCACATGGCCATTATATTGTAAATAATTAGATCTGTGTTGTCCAGTATTGTAGCCATCAGCCACATGTGGCTATTTAATTTTCTATTAATTAAAACTAAATACAAGGTAAATGATATTTAGTTACACATTCCCATAAGCCACAAGTCAAGTGTTCAACAGCCACATATGGCTAGTAACGGTTACCTGTAGTAGATAGAGTTGATTTGTAGGTAGACTGAAAAACTCTCTGTTTGTTTGTTTCTGGGGATGCTTAGATATCTGTTTGTTGATTCTTGGCCAAGATAAGATCAGTAGGATTTTTTTTTATGTGCTGTTGAAAGGCTGAAACTCCCCTGGCAACCTCCAGAGGGTGTTTTGTTTTGTTTTGTTTTGTTTTGTTTTGTTTTGTTTTTACTAAAAGTTTCAACTGGCCTAACCTGTTTATCACCCTGGCCTGATTAAGTGTCAAGGAAGAAGTATAAAAACCCTCCTCGAAACATCCAAACTCAAAGAAAGCCAAAATTCCTCATGGACCGTGGTGACTCAATCCACTGATCTTTCTCTCTCCCCTTCCTTCTTTTCTTCCTTCCTTCCTTCCTCCTCCCTTCCTCCTTCCCTTCCTCCCTCCCACCCTCCTAATTCCTTCCTCCCTTTCTTTCTTCCT
>NW_027397069.1:21237465-21268552 GCF_003265705.2 Callorhinus ursinus | reverse complement strand
TTTCTTTCTTTCTTTCTTTTTCTTTCTTTCTTTCTCTTTCTTTCTCTCCCTCTCTCTTTCTCTCTCTCTCTTTCTCTCTCTTCTTTCTTTCTCTCTCTCTCTCTTTCTTTCTCTCTCTTTCTTTCTTTCTTTCTTTCTTTCTTTCTTTCTTTCTTTCTTTCTTTCTTTCTTTCTTTCTTCTTTTCTGTCTCTCTCTGTCTCTATCTCCCTCCCTCCCTTCCTTCCTCCCTTTCTTCCTTTCTTCCTTCCTTCCTCTCTCTCTCTCTCTTTCTCACTCTCTCGCTCTCTCACTCCCTTTCTTTTTCCTTGAGAGAAAGAGAGCAGATATGCCATGTACGAATAGAAACCCTATACAGCACATGCACAAATAAATGCCTAGGGAACTGGCACATGAGATAGCTTTCAGAACTCTGATGCTTCCTGCATTCTGTTTCTCTTGCTGAATGCACCATATGCTTTGTCTTTAAATAAAAATCTTATGTTCTGTGGAATTCTTTCAAATGATTTAACTTGAAAAATCCTCACATTACCATATTACCCAATGGTTACAGAATATTTCAGTCATCACAGACAGAACATAGAATTTAGACCTATATTAATTTTTCAAATTTAGAAATAACTCTAAAATGATAAAAACAAAAACAGTGCTTTTAAAATCTTGTCAACATAAAATAACAATAAAGCCAATAATGCTAGTGTTGAGAAAAATGTAAATTTAACATCTTTCTCTTCTATCATCTAAACAATCTAAAATACATAATTAAATGAATAAGGTTTAAGCATAAAATAAAGTTTCATAAAGATAATAGTAGGAAGATAAGTACCATTTTATTTTATGTTTAGAGAGAAAATATGTTGTCTAAATTGTTATCTCAAGAAAGAAGTTGGCAGATATTATATTCAAAGTTGTAATAACAACTTACAGAAACTTTAAAACAGGAACCAAATATATATACATATATATATATATTTTTACTTTTTGGGAAGTAAAAAAAGGAGTGAGAAATAAAAGGATTTCTAATTGTTAAATCAGAAACTATGAATGATCTGAGATATTGCTTAGTAAAAATGTTTCTTATATATACTACCAGACTCATTAAACCTCTTTATCAAAGAACAGACATTTTATTTACTCACAGAGCAACTTGGTAGTGCTGGTTCCCCCATGCCCCAATTTCCCATATGATAGCAAGATGAATGCTTGATGTACTTTCATGAGCAACTGGGTTTGTGCCATAGGAACAACAAAATTATGAGAATTGGTGCTTATACGGGACAGCAGGTATAATCTGCTCCTCCTCTCAAGGAAAGGGCAGGACAGAGGGGTAGGGGGGAGAGAGGGAGAGAGAGAGGGAATTTTAAATTAGAATGTAAAAAAATAAATTCTTTCTGCGAAGGAAAGGAGAAGATCTTTACTTCACTGTCCCTGAATATAAACACATGGTTCTGGGGAACAAGTCTTTAAATCTCTTCAGAGCAATTACACTGTCTCTAACTTTCAAGGCATCTTTACCATTCAATCATCCATTAATCTAGGTTGCAAGTACTCGGCTCAGAAAGCTCAGATTTGCAGAAATGTGAAAATATTTATGGAGTCTTGTTTTCCCAAGAAATAAATAGTACTAGAGAGGTTCAAAATATGGACTATACACAAAATGAATTTACAAAATTCCAAATCTTATGAAATTACTCTCAAAAGGAACATGTGTAGCTGAGTTCACTTTTGTCCTTCATGTAGTGTATAATTTTAATCTCTGAATCAGCTTCTAAGAAAAAGTCAGTATTTACTAAGGCAAATAATTAAAATGTTCTCATTTGAAATATGATATATATAAACTAAACAGTAGCCCAACTCTTGTTTAGAATTTAAGATCATAAAATATTTGGGGGGACATGTATTTTTATCATTATTTTTGTTTGGTGTTATAGGCTCCTGGTGATAATAAAAAGCAGAGCAACTTCTTGTCAGTTTTATTACTGATTTTAATTTCTCTACAGACACTACACCTTCTTATTGCCTGAATCCAGGTTGGACTGCTCCCACTGTACAATCCAGCATGCCATGGAAATCAAGTAACTTCAGCCAAGCCAATCTAGATTAACCCCATATGACCTTCAGGTGCATGAAGAAAGTCAGCATATGAACAGAAACACCTAGCGGAGACAGATCCGTGAGGATAACTGACTGAAGCTTTAATTCACTAGGATTTATGTGGTGTGGTATGCAGCAAAAGCTAAAGGATGCAAATGTTTAGTAAGGAAATGAGTTGATTTTTAGACATTTTGTATTTGCTCTCCTACAGTGAATATACCACAGGTAAATATGACTCTAAAATTCTGAAGGAAACTCTGTATTATTGGGCAATGGGAAACATGATTTTATATGGGAGGATTGGACAGGATTAAAGGTAGAACTTTAACAGATACCAACACTATTTAGAGGAATATAGGGAGGAAAAGGAATCTACGTGGAGAAAGAGAAGGAATAGTCAAAAACATGAAATAAAAAATTTCCACAAGGCATCACATGAGAAAAAAAAGGCCTCATTTAGAATTTATGACATCATGTAGAATTTCTCAGTTCCTAATTTGGAAACTTTAATTTCTGAAATAGCATTTTAACAGATAATTGCTTTTTTTCACATACATACTACTTTTTCTGATAATTTTTAATACTCATGAAAGAGAGAAGTTTATGACATATAGTAAGAAATCAGTATTAGAGTGATTTAATGAAAGACCACATAAATGAATAATTACACAGTATACAAATAAGTCCCTATAAGCTTACCTGTATAAGAAATTCATTGGATTTAAGAAACAGTATCCCTTACAAAGCTATTTATTAGAAAATAAATAAAGAATGATTTATTATGATTATATTGCTAATGTTCTCAGATTTTAGTTTAATATTGTTTAACTGTGCTAACTACACCCAAAAACAATTTAAATGAGATGAAAATAAATGAGGACATAAAATTTGGAGGAAAACAAAGACCTTTTACTACAAATAAATATCTATAGTAGCCAACTTTTTTATAAAACACATGAAAATATTCATATTATAGTTTATCTCTTAGATGATTTCAACATGATTTCATTTTAATTTACCATTTAAATTTTCTAGTATAACATTCAAAATATTAATCAGAGTACCTACACCAGATTCCAAACTGCTGATGACTTATATTCCCTTTTCTTTAAGGGATTAAAAACAAAATTGCTTAAATACATATTGATTGCATCAGTATTAAAATAACACTCATATTTCATTTACAGCTTATAGAAATAGATTACGGATAAACAGGGCAATGCTGTTTATTAGCTCAGAGGAATACTTGATGGAATTCTTGTATATAATTTTTTCAAGTTTATTAATGGATATTAATTGGATGGGGATGGACATGGTTTTATTTTTGATTGCAAGACTATATTCTCAAGATATTACTACTTACACTGAGTCTTTCAACAAATAGTGGATTTCACAAAGAAAATTAGCGTAGTAGATTATTCAGTTGGAGAGTTAAATTCTATTAATAATAAAATTAAAAGCGAAAAAAATTCCTACATAAAACAAAGATAATTTATTTTCTCATATATGCAAAATACTGATACTAAGTACTTTATATGAATTATATCAATTTTTTCTTAACAAAACTCCATGAAATGAGAACTTATATTCCAATTTTACAGATCTGAAAGACTTTCTGATTACAATCATTTAATCATTGCACTACTATATCATGATGAGAGGTCAGAGTTTATGAGTATATACCCTAATAGCAGTAACGGTAATTCCATGTTTTGAAATGTATTTTACTACCTTCTCCAGTGAGAGATTAAATAAATCAATAGAACAATTTAAATGTTAATGTGAAAAGTATTGGAGACAAAAAATGAGTCAAGTGAATTTCGCAATGCACTGAGAATCTCTTTTTTCATATAAAAGACTATATCATCTTTTATTCTCTGATTCTATTGTTTACATCCATAATATTTTAAATAAAATTTAAAAATATGTAGTTGAGGGGCTTCTGGGTGGCTCAGTATATTAAGCGTACAACTTTTGATACCGGCTCAGGTCATGATCTCAGGGTTGTGAGATTGAGCTCTGTGTGGGCTCCACCCAGGTCATAGAGCCTGCTTAAGGTTCTCTCTCTCCCTCTCCCTCTGCCCCTCCCCCACACATTCTCTCTCTCTCTCTCTCTCTCTCTCCTCTAAAAAAAAAAGTAGTTAAAAAAAAGGATATATGTCAATGTTTCTAATTACAGAGAATTACATTTAATGCATTAATTTTAAATCAGAGCGGAATTTTTAAAGGTATAAATGATAGAATCAAGAGAAGACCTAAAGAAACACGTTATAGAGTGAATATTCAAGAGAATTCCAAGGACACACTATTAGAACTAGTCCACAGAGATAATTTCTATTTTTATCTTTATAAAGACATAGAATTTATATAGTATATAATTAACTCATTTAAATATAAATTCATGCTTTTAAATGTATGCATATAGTTGACAATCATCCACATTACCCATTAGTTATCATTTCTTGTCCCCATCCCCTCAAACCCTAGCCATAGGCAACCACTGATCTACTTTATGTCTCTATAGATTCACATATTCTGGACATTTTATATGAATGAAATAATAGGGCATGTGGTCTTTTGTGACTAGCTTCCTTCATTTAGCATGATGATTTCTAGGTCCATCCATGTTATAGCATATGTAGTTATGTTACCAGACCCCCAAAACCAAGTTCTTGAGTCTCAATGTCATAAAAAATGAACACTGAACTCAAGAAAATGAAAACAGGCAGAGTTTATTAGAGATAGCTTGTATACAAGGGAGCTGACAAGAAGAAATGTCACTCCCCAAAGGGGGTAGCGTGCAATGCTTATAAAGGCACCTTTCCAAAGGGTGAGGAATAGGGAGAGGGAAAGCGTCCTTCAGTACACATTAATTATCTTACGGTCCTTACTTTTAGTAGACACAAGACAGTCATAGGATGCCTTTTATCATGGTCGACATTCTTTTAGGGCCCTTGGAAAAGAGAAATACTTGTATAAGCAGCCTTTCAATTATTAATTTTAATTTTGCCCAGACAACCATTACTTCCTGATGGCTGTTATCACCTTTGCTATCTTTCCCAGAAAGAAGTATTTGTCTCTAAGTGTATGGAAATTTTTAACCCTTGCCTCAGGATTTTCAGATGTTAAGTCCCTCTTGCCTTCCTTTATACTGTCTCAGTTACATTATCTCCTTTCATTTCTGAATAATATCCTATTGTATAGAACATTTTGTTTATTCATTCATCAGTGGAGAGGCTTTTGGGTGGTTTCTGCCTTTTGGTATTATAAATAATACCATTATAAATATTGGTGTATAAGTTTTTGCATACATATATGTTACTTATACTCTTAATATGTATCTCAGAGTTGGGTTGCCAGATCACATGATGATTCTATGTTTTACCTTTTGGAGGAATGGCCAAACATTTTGCAAAATAGCTGCATACTTTTCCATTCCCACCAGCAGTGTATGAAGGTTCCAGTTTCTCCACATCCTCCCCAATACTTGTTACTATCTGTCTTTTGATATATAGCCATCCCATCTCATTTTGGGGGATTAGTTTACATTCCCCAGATTGCTGTTGTAGTTCAGCATCTTAACATACTTACTAGCCATCTGTATATTGTCTTTGAAAAAATGGCTGTTCATTTTTTTGCTCTTTTTTGAACTGGCTTACTTCTTTTTAGTTTTGAATTGTAAGAGTCTTTTATATATTCTGGATATTCGTCCCTTATTAGATACATGATTTGCAGATATTTTCTTCTATTCAGTGAGTTGTATTCACATTCTTCGTGGTGTCCTTTAAGGTAAACTTCTAAATATTTTTGAAGAAGTCCACTTTATGTAGTTTTTCTTTTGTTGCTTATGCTTTGGTGTTATATCAAGAATCAATTGCCTAATTCAAGGCCACAAAGATTTGCATCTATTTTTTTCTAAGAGTTTTATAGTTTTAGTTATTACTTTTAGGCATTGGTTTGTTTTGAGTTAATTTTTATATTCGGTATGAGACTGTCGGGTTTGGCCAGCAAACCCTAAAGTGGGGAATGAAGAGATTACTCCAGACACCTAAGTAGGAGAAAGGAGAGGGTCTGGGGACCAAATTCCCTAGTGGCAAAAGGTCCCGAGCCAAGCTCTACATCCATTTTTATTATGCATGTTATTGTTATATCAAAGAATCAAGATTAGAAAGGAATGTAAAGCTTTAATAACTAGGGCAGTGACATTCACCGGAGTATTGTGTGATTAGAACTATCTGTGTTCATGACTTGCAGGCAGGGGGTAGGTGACAAGTAAGGATTTTTGTGTAACCTAAGTTAAACACCTGCCCCTGGGAGATAGCGTTGAGCCACAACTAGGATCTGGCTGTTTTTAGCCCAGAAACTTCAAAGGAGGCCCAGTTTTCTGGTCATTCCCTCGTTGTTTTTCAACTAGTCTCTCCCAAGGAAGATTGTATTGATTATATCTTAGCTAGCCATGCATTGTGAATTCCCACAACACGGGTCCAAGTTTATCCATTTGCATGTGGTTGTACATAGCACCATTTTTTGAAAAGACTATTATTTACCCTTTAAATTGTCCAGCACTCTTGTTGCAAACAATTTATCATAAATGTAAGGTGTATTTCCTGACATGAGTTCTCTTCCACGGATCCATAATTTTACCTTCATAGCTATATCATACTCTCTTGAATACTGTAGCTTTGTAGTAAGTTTTAAATAAAGAAGTTTGAGCACTTCAACTTTTCTTCTTTTTTAAATTGTTATGGCTTTTGTCAATTTCTTACAGAAAAGCCATCAGATGCAATTTTATAGGGACTGTGTTAAATGTGTAGATCAAATTGGGAGTATTGCCATTTACAAATACTATGTCTTCTGGGGCAGCTGGGTGGCTCAGTCAGTTAGGTGTTCAACTCTTGATTTCAGCTTAGGTCATGATCTCAGGGTCCTGAGATACAGCCCCATGTCAGGTCCAAGCTCAGAGTGGAGTCTGCTTGAGATTCTCTCTCCCTTTACCCCCAACCCCTGCTTATTCTCGAAGGAAGGAAGGAAGGAAGGAAGGAAGAAAGAAAGAAAGAGGAGAGGAGAGAAGAAAGAAAGAGGAGAGGAGAGAAAAAAGAAAGAAAGAGAAAGAAAGTCTTCTGATCCATGAATATGAGATAACGTTTCCATTATTTTTAACTTTTAAAAATGAACAATTTTAGTTTACTAATTATAAGTTTTTATTCTTTCTTACGAATTTATTCTAAGAATTGTATTATTTTTGATGCTGTTAGCCATTACCTTTTACACTATTAGGAAGCCTCTGGCTTCACAACTTCAGTACCTCTATATTATTAAGAAGCTGGATGAAAATAAAATGCCACCAAAAAAACCTCTAAAAAACAAAAAGAAAATCTATTGTTACTCATGGCTTTAGAAATACACCATGTCTGGGCGCCTGGGTGGTTCAGTTGGTTAAGCGACTGCCTTCGGCTCAGGTCATGATCCTGGAGTCCCGGGATCGAGTCCCACATCGGGCTCCCTGCTTGGCGGGGAACCTGCTTCTCCCTCTGGCCCTCCCCCCTCTCATGTGCTCTCTCTCTCTCTCTCATTCTCACTCTCTCAAAATAAATAAATAAATCTTAAAAAAAAATAGAAATACACCATGTCTGTTTTGTCCTACATGATTAAAATGCATGCCCAATGCCTTTTGTAGTAGGCTCTGATTGCAAGCATAAAAAGAAGCAACATATTGTATTAATGTATGCTTCCTTCTATCTTTCAAATATGGTTGTCCAAGGTATATCATATCTGCAACCGTAACTGCAAAGGAATCAATGGAATGTATGTGTGTGCAAGAGTATATATACATACATATATATTTTTTCTCTTTTTACTTTTTAATCTCAGAAATAGAATGAAAGCACAATACAGGTGAGTTCTTCAGCCATATCATCTAAAAAATTAATGATCACAGTACATACCGAAAATTATATACCCTATAGAGAACTGAATAGCAATGTATAGGATAGAAAACATTAAAGCTTATTACATGAAGTAAGAGTAAGTTTCCTAACAGTTTGGTTTTGTATGTATCTGTGTGGGTCTTGAATTGCTGTGTAAAATGTATTATCTTTATAGGTTGTAGTAGAAAATTTTGAAAATAAAACTACATAAGTAGACTATGGAATAAATGTTATATATTAATCTACCATGTTTAACACAGGAAAATACAGTGTTGAATCAGCTTCATATTTAATGATTACCTAAATAATTAAATAATTTTTTTATTCAAGTAAAAGTTGCCAATTAGTTTTCAAAATTAAAACCAAATAAATGAATTAAAATACTGGGTAGAGCAAAATAGATGATAGATGATAGATAGATGATAGATAGATAGATAGATAGATAGATAGATAGATAGATAGATATGTTGATATAGATAGAGGTGTTGGTATAGTTATTGATAGATGATTGACAGTTTCTGAGATAGTGTTTGCAAATAATAAAGAGCTTATATACATATTGTAATGAAAATGCTGATTTAGAAGAACTCAGCTGGTAGCATTGGAAGCTTTTTAAAAGACAACAATTTACATGTATAAACTATACTTACGGTATGTATAAGCTACCTTAGGTTTAGGGTTATTGTAATTTAACACAGATTTCCAAAAGGAATACTGTACAAGAAAGCAAAGGTGCTCCTCTATATCTGTTTCTTAACTGAAGTTATTTATCATAGTTTGAAGTGCACTTAGTATTATCTCAATTGCAGTCCAATTACTTTTTTAAATGGCTTAAAATACAATGTTTTATCATACAATTCAATAATTTGAATTATTTTCTGGAATTGTTTGTTATAGTCAAAATTCTCAATAAAAACTCATGGTGAACTTTAGAGAAGGTAATCTCAGCACAATAAATATTAATATAGTTGTGGCAAGTCAACCAATGTTCAAAAAGATTATGCAGCAAATTCACTAAGTAAGATAAAGGACTAAAAGCAAGTGGGCTTTGGAATATAAGTACTATAATTTCTTTACTTTATGCCAGTTAACCTTGGCTAATTTAAGGCAAGCATTATATATTATTAAATTTTTTTTTTTTTCTTCTCAGCACAGCTCTTTATTTTATATCATGCTTCTACTTATAAGAATCTGTAGAGCATGGTGGTTCCTGGCATAGCTACTGAAGCCACAGCTTCTGCTTTCAAACCCATCTCAAACTCTTGGTATTTTTAATCTCATTTAGGTTATATAAATTTCCTCCACCATGTTTTTTTTATTTAAAATCTGGAAAATAATTTAATTTGTCTGATAAAGGAACCAAAAAAATAGTCTTGTTGGAATCTGGGACTGAGAATTTAATGGAAACCATAACTTGCAAAATGAACTGCACCATTTTTCTCAAAATGGAAAAATTGTGCCAAGCCAAATTGTGATCACAGACTAAGCCAAAATTCCTTTAATGTCAGTTCATATGGACCCATACTCTCTAACATAAGATAATATACATATTGAAGTGACTAACTGCATAGAGTCATATGTTCTAAAATAAGGCTACTGAGTATTCCAGCAACTCACCTAGTTTATAATTTTTTTTAGACTTATTTATTAGAGAGAGAGAGAGAGCACACACATGCGCACATGAGCCAGGGCAGCAGGTCAGAGGGAGAAGCCGACTCCCTGCTAATCCCTGGGATCATGACCTGAGCCTGAGGCAGATACTTAACTAACTTCACCACCTAGGCGCCCCAACAGTTCTGACCAATACTTGCCAACATCATCCTCTGACAAATTCTGGTTTTCAAAATGCTCTTAAGTTCGTTCTCTAATTCCCTCTTTTGAGATGTCCCATGGTTCTTATGTTGTTTTTTCTCTTTGGCTACAACAAATTAATAAACCCAACCTTGTGTGACTACAGATGTGTTCATACCAACCTTTAGCTGGTAAATTTAACTGTCTCTTCCACAGTTTCTTTATCTGTAAATGAGGGATTCGATATTTCCATAAAAATGGTTGTAAGAATTGGTTGAGATGATACATATATATTATTCTTAAGTGACCACTTTATGTTTCCTTTTAGTCTCTAATTTTTATTATTTATATTCTCTCAATTTATCTTTTCTCAAAATATGTTCTGAATAATTCCATGACAAAAATACATTAACACCTCAGAAATAAGTAGGAATGAGTTAAATAAGATGACATGCAAAAGTAATTCCTTCATCTTAAATATGCTTTAGGAGACTTTCATTTTCTTAGCATTCAAATAAACGTGAAGCCAAAAAACATAAATGAAAAATAATCTGACAAGGTTAAGCTCTATTCATGTGTTACTCCTACTCTTTGTTACACTTCTACTCTGTGCTGTGGAGTGACTATTTCCTGGATAATGATGGAAAATTAAACATTTTGTTAATTCTTTTGCTTCTACTTGTCACTTGATCAAGAGGTAGAACTTCCTACCTGTTTCAACAAGTCAATTTCTGTAATTTCTGTGGACTTGATCAAAACTTGTTTCTCCTTTTCTTTATTCATGCTGTTGTTTTTGAGGGCTTACAAAATAAATGTTTTCGATGCATTACTCCTTAGAATACTTACAAAGATTTTATGAATTTAGAATTATGTGACTCAGAAAAATTAGTTATTTGCCCAATATCCATATCAAATCATGAAAATGTGATGATTCAATCATGATTCTCTTATGCGTCTCTGCTGTGTTGTCTGGGATGAAGCAAATCAAATCCCAGCTGAACCATACTCACCCACACAATTCCATACTTGATGTTTCAATTTGAAGATCCTCTGCATAATTAAGGTTTGGAATAATTTGTCTTCTTTCATGTAAATGTGTGCTTTCTCTTTATTTTCCTTACTAGTATCCCATACACACCTATTTGCTATTCAACTTGTAAAGGTAGAAATTATGGAGAGCTATGGTAAACTATATTTAAAATCCTTTAAAATGACTTCCTTGATTGTCAAAAATTTTTTAATTTTAATATTTGAGCCTTGAGTGTGGCAAATGTTATAATGTCCTTATTGTTTAAAAATAAGTTTAGGGGCACCTGGGTGCCTCAATTGGTTAAGTGCCTGCTTTTGTCTCAGGTCATGGTGTTGGGTTCCTGGGTTCGAGCCCCATGTCTAGCTCCCTGCTCACCAAGGAGTCCATTTCTCCCTCTCCCTCTGCCCCTCTCATCCTCCTCATGCTCTCTCTCTCTCAAATAAATAAATAAAATCTATAAAAAATTAAAAAATAAAAATAAGTTTAAAAATAAGTTTCAGCTATTATTTTCCCCTTCTACATAAACAAAAATAAAAGAAATAATATGGAATTAGACCTACAAAAGTTGCTAATTGTTAGAATAGACACACACACTCGTACACACACACACACACAACCATTCAAACATGAACATAAACTTATTTATAAGACAGAGTAAGTGCATATAATATTATTAAGGTAATTTACATATAAAACATTAGAAACAAATGCACAATTAAATGGTCATACAGTTTATTGAAGGAAAATAAGCACAAATATACCACCACAACACCAAGGTTTTAAATCATCAGAGAATGAGTTTATAAGAGGACATTTACCTATTGTTCAGTTTCAGAATTATTCCTATATATGTCACTTTTTTGGACCCTCAGAGGTTTGTTCCTATACATATTACCTGTTTTAATTTTTAGCTACCAAAGGGGAAAGAAGGATTGAAAAAATGCTCTCTGAAGAGTTGGAAACTTTTGAGTAATTTGCAAATAGAAAATAAACTATGATAACTAAAAATGTCCTCTCAGCCAACACACCTTACATTGATCAAAGAATCATGGAAAGCAGTAAAACATTGACACAGTCCCTTTCTATCAGCTGAACTCTAGGGGCTTTGAAAAACCACTCCTATAGCCCCCCAAAAAGAGAGAAATCTGTAGACTTAAGAAAACATTAGACTTATTCTGATCTTAAAAACCATGGAGGACTCATAGAAGATAAGAGAAAACCTAGATGACCTTGGGTATGACCATAAATATTTAGATATAACACCAAAGGTATGATTCATGAAAGGAAAAAAAGTTGATAAGCTGGACATCCTTAAAATTAGAAACTCCTTTAAAAAAGAGAAGAAGATAATGGGAAGGAAAAAATGAAGGGGGGGTATTCAGAAGGGGAGACGAACCATGAGAGACTATGGACTCTGAGAAACAAACTGAGGGTTCTAGAGGGGAGGGGGTGGGGGGATGGGTTAGCCTGGTGATGGGTATTAAAGGGGGCACATTCTGCATGGAGCACTGGGTGTAATACGCAAACAATGAATCATGGAACACTACATCAAAAACTAATGATGTAATGTATGGTGATTAACATAACATAATAAAATAAAATAAAATAAAAAATTAGAAATTCCTGCTCTGTAAAAGACAATGACAAGAGAATGAGAAGATAAGCCACATGCTGGGAGAAAATATATGCAGAAGGCACATTTAATAAAGGACCATTATCCAAAATAGACAAAGAACTTCTAAAACTCAAGTAAGATAGTGAATAATGTGATTAAAAAATGGGCCAGAGACCTTAACAGACACCTCACCAAAGAAGATATAAAGATGGCAAATAAGCATATGAAAAGATAATTGGCATCACATGTCATCAGGGAAATTCAAATTAAAACAACAATGAAATACCACTACATACCTATGGTCAAAATTCAGACACTGACAACAATAAATGTTGGCGAATATATGGAACAACAGGAACTCTCATTCTGGTGGGAATACATATGGTGGAGACACTTTGGAAGGCAGTTTGCAGACTCTTACCAACTAAACATACTTTTACCATAGAACCTAGCGATTACACTCCTTGGTATTTACCCAAAAGACCAAAGACTCATGGCCACACAAAAACTTGTTCACAGATGTTTATAACAGCCTTATTCACAATCACTGAATCTTTGAAGCAACCAAGATGTTCTTTTTCATTTGAATGTATAAACAAATTTTGGTACAGGGATGCCTGGGTGGCTCAGTTGGTTAAGTGTCTGACTCTTGATTTCAGCTCAGGTCATGATCTTAGGGTGGTGAGATCCAGCCCCCTGTCGAGCCCAGCATCAGGCACTGCTCAGCAGGGAGTCTGCTGGGGATTCTCTCTTCCTGCCCCCCTTCCTGCCTCGCTGTCTCTCACTTTCTCAAATAATAAATAACTAAATCTTTAAAAAAAATAAACTTTGGTACATCCAGGCAATGGAATATTATTCAATGCTTAAAAGAAATGAGTTTTCAAGCCCTGAAAAGACATGAAGGGATCTTAAATGCATATTACTAAGTGAAAGAAGCCAATATGAAAAGGCTACACACAACACAATTCCAGCTATAGGGAATTCTTATTCTGGAAAAGGCAAAACTATGGAGACTGTGAAAACATCAGTGAAGGGAGGGATGAAAAGGCAGAGCACAGAGAAATTTTAGGGCAGTGAAAATATTCTGTTTGATATCCTAATGATAGATATATGCCATTACATCTTTGTATACATCCATAGGACATACAGTACCAAGAGTTAACCCTAATGTAAACAATGGACTCTGGGTGATAATGTTGCATAGGTTTATCAGTTGTAATAAATGTACCACTCTGATGAGGGCTATACATAAATGATGGGAGAGGTAGGTTCTGTATGCATGGGGACAGTGGGTATATGGGAAATCTGTACCTTCCTCTTAATTTTTCTGTGAATCTAAAACTGCTTTTTTTTAAAAAAAAAAGCCTTTATTTTTCTTTTAAAAATCGGAGAAATATCTTCACTTTTATACTGAAATGAAACTTTACTAACAGGAAAACTATTGTTTTGATTAGTCTGACAGTTTAGGTAACTGACATCAGGTTTAACTCTAGATTTGTTCATACTACTATTTAAAAGAAGTATAGTTAGCTGCAAGAAAAGCCGTAGCTAACACAGTGTGGAAAATCCCCGGACAATACAATCTCTTGGAAGTCTGCTATTACAAAGCCTCAAAGGACTTCCTAAATTGAAGTGAAAGTAGGAAGGGACAAGAATGCAGAGCTTGTCAAATTCCCACTTGGGGGAAAGGATCAATGTTTGCACAAATGGCTAAGCTGATCATGAGGGAGAAACGAGTACTTCAACAAGTGCTCCCTTGCTAGGACATGGAAACAGTTTCATTTAATTCTCTGGGGATTCTCCCCTCATGGTAAAGAAATGGAATATAGAATGAATCTTTATTGATCTCCACATGCAATGTTAAAATTGGTCTCTATATTTCTGAAGCCAGACAGCTTTTGTAAGCAGGTTGTTAACAAGGTAGATCCATTTTCCCAGACTACAAACCACTGCCTTAGATCTAACTAAAGAAAATATTAACCTGAACAATTATAAAAATTACTATTAGCAACAACAGTAACAAGAGTAATAATCCCTGGTATATAATTTTAAAGGAAAATTTCTAGAAATAAGAATTCAATTCATACTGCATAAAAAAACATAAAAATTGTTCAATTTTTCTTAATGAGCTGCTTATGCTGAGGACACAGCCTGCCTCAATTTACAAAGGGGCACTTTGACCTTGCCTCTCAAAACTTTGGTCTCATAATACCTTTAAATTTTTATTGGGAATCCCAAAGTGTGATTTTTATTTTGATAATATCATCAATATTTACCATTGCATAAATTAAAACTGAGAAATTTTAAATACATTTAGGCATTTAAAACAACCGTAATCAGAATACTGACAGGATAACATAAAATATAATATTTTGTGAAAGTAATTAAGAGCATCAGTGAGAGAGTGGCATTATTTATAATTCCATAAATTTCTAATGTCTGTGATAAAGTTGGATTCCCATATCTGCTTCTGCCGTCAATTTATTGCAATATGCTATTTTGTTTCAAATATATGAAGAAAATTGCCTTTGCACACCTATGAAATTGAAAAATAAAAGAGCAGTTATACAATCTTTCAGATAACCATAGATATTGATACTCTACCAACACTCAAAAAGTAGTAGTCTCCTAAAGGACATTTGCCAAGTGACATCTTAAAAATATACCAGCAAACTTCACATTTCATTAGATTAAATTCATCAGTTCATCTTGTACTTTTTTTTGAAGATTTTATTTATTTATTTGAGAGAGAGAATGAGATAGAGAGAGAGAGAGAGCATGAGAGGGGATAGGGTCTGAGGGAGAAGCAGACTCACTGCTGAGCAGGGAGCGCAATGCGGGACTTGATCCCAGGACTCCAGGATCATGACCTGAACCGAAGGCAGTTGCTTAACCAACTGAGCCACCCAGGCACCCAGTTCATCTTGTACCTTAATGGATCTTTTATCCAGTCATGATTTTGTAAAATTATGCTTTGGTTATTTTGGAAATATTGGTTCATTTAATATTGCAGTTCTTCTAAATTTTGATACATTTTATAACACAGTATTAAAAATTCACATTTGTTACTGAGAAACTCTCAAGCTCACAGTGGCAAACTCAAGTTTTCAAAATTCTAATTTTCAATTGAAAATTAAAATTTCATTATCAGCACAAAATGTTTTTTTCATTGACATTACAGGTTAACTTCATTTTTAATAAAATGTATGCATATACTCACATGTGGGTAATCATTGTTTGACTGTCAGTGGTTCTTGCAAGGAAAAAGTGGTATTCTATGATAAAAGTTATCTCATGCTTTACCTTAATATAACTATTATACTGCAGTAAGCAGCAGAAATGCTTTTTGCATACTATACATTTCAACATACTGGGTATTAAAAAATGTTTACTCAAGGGTCTAGATTTAATAAAATTAAGAATTTTTTACTGATTCATCAAGGATATTATTAAGTGAAACTGCTGCACTGTACACAAAACCTTTCAATTAGCAAATCTGAATTTTCTAATAACTAAGGGCAGAGCAAGGGTGAATACAAAGAGCTAAGTGTATTATAGTAGTAAACAGAAAACATAGTAGAAGCTGTTTGCACGGACATTGTAAGGCCCATAAATCAAAATGAATAATGTAAGTGTAACCTTCATTTGTGTTGTAATTTGGTTTGAGCTGCTTATCTCACATTTGGCCACTCCAATTTACTTGAAATTAGTCTATGTTGGTTGAGTCTGGGACACTGCATTCAGAGGTTGCATAAGGTAGGTGAGAAAAAAATTATGAATTTGCCGTCCTCTACAAACTTCCGCTTCAAGGAAAATGATTATGGTCATGAAGCATACTTAAGCTTTTATTCCTTTAATATGAAGAGGGATTTCTACCAGCAGGCAGCTCCACAGTGGAGTTTCTACCAGAGTACTGCAGATTTCAGGGAATGCTTTGCTTCACAGCCCATGTATAGATCTATACTTCTAGGCAAAAAAATGGAGGCTAGTTCAGTGGCTAAGCACAATACAGAGCAAAACAGGGAACTCCATATGAATTTAGGTAAAACTGAAAAAAAAAATCCACATCCATGAATCTCAGTAGATATCAGACAATTCCCCATGTGTTACTTCTCAGTTTATTGGCAGTTGTTTTTCCAGACTTGCATTCTCTGAAGCCAGCAGGTTGGTGATGCCCATTCTCCCTCTGCCATCATCACTAAGGTTTTAGCCCCAGGGAGCTTAATTTTATTCTGACCACAGTAAAGCAACAGCAGTCCAAGCAATACTAATCATTCTCCTAAAAACAACAATAACAATTTAATTAAAAATTGAGAGGCTCCGGGTGGCTCAGTGGGTTAAGCGTCTGACTCTTGGTTTTGGGTCAGGTCATGATCTCAGGGTCGTGACCTGAGCCCCCCTCTTTGGGCTCCATGCTCAGTGCAGAGTCTGCTTGCTTGAGATTCTCTCCCTCTCCATCTCCCTCTGCCCCTGCCCCCACTCACTCTCTCCCAAATAAATAAATAAATAATAGGAAGGCAAATGATAGAAAACCAACCTATATCAGATTATTTCCATAGACCCCATTACACCTGTACAAAGAGCAAGAGACATTTGATATAATAATGCACTTTTCAAACTATTTTCTTCTTCAACGTAAATATGCTGTCTGGATGCATATGTCAGTGTAAGCTGAATTAAATGTGTTACAACCATTCCCTTTCAAAATCCAATGAAATTTTAACATAAAAAGCAAAAATCAATTTCTCTTTGTTTCACAAATAATTTGAGATTTTTATATTTGTCAATTATTTTATGATAGAAAATAGTAAAATTTGCAACAGTGCTGGATCTAAATGTGATATTTAAAGACATTGTCCTGTATTTGCAGTCAATTTAATCATTATAGTATAAAACTGAGAAAATGTTAAACAATAGAGACAGATATGATTGATGTGATAAAAATTACATTCTGACCCACTACACTTTCATGTGTTTCAGAAATAATTAATATTTAAACTAGCTTCAACTTATGACTAGAATAGTGGCCCCAAATTTCTTTAAACAAATCTACCATGATGGATGACAAGCAGTCAAATTAATTTTTTTTAAAGATTTTATTTATTTATTTGAGAGAGAGAGAAAATGAGAGAGAGAGAACATGAGAGGGGGGAGGGTCAGAGGGAGAAGCAGACTCCCCGCCGAGCAGGGAGCCCGATGCGGGACTCGATCCCAGGACTCCAAGATCATGACCTGAGCCGAAGGCAGTCGCTTAACCAACTGAGCCACCCAGGCGCCCAAGCAGTCAAATTAATTTTGAAAGCTGAACTTTTGGCTTGAAAAAGAACAGCAGGGTCATCTAAAATAACTTTTAGAAAAGCACTTTAGGGAAAGTGTATGAAATATTGATTCTATTTACACATTAAAGTAATGTTTATTACCATAATACTTTCAGATAAAAAAACTGATAACAAAATAGCTAACCAAACATTTTAAGAGAATTCATTGCATATATTTTTTATTTTTATATATATTATATATTATATATTATTTGTATACAATATACAATATACACTACAATATATTATATATAATATATATTATATATATATAATATTTTTAAAATGTCCCTACAGTTACTCACTTTAGCAACAAAATGATTGTGTTAAAAAATATCAAATAGCTCTAAAACAAAATGAACTCTACTATAAAAATGAAAGGATTACCAGTCTACCTCAAAATATTGGCATCTTAAAGCTGATGTTTTTTTCAGTAATAAACCATGGAATTTTTGTGAAAACAAACTTGGCCCTTATTATTGGAACAGCTTCCAGCTGACACTGAGTTCAAAAACATCTGGACAGTAGCCCACCTACATCAGATTTTTCAGCTTGTATTGGTTGTTCCATAAGTAGAAACTGGAGTGGTACCAGGTAGTGTATTATACTCTCAAAGACTGCAATCAGAGAATTCAGCAAGTTCAAGAAACAGAATTGTGTCCTGTGGTACTGTGATTATTTGGTCTTCCCATTTCTTGCATAGAGCTTTTAAACCCTTGTAATTTTCTAAGTGAGGAGAACACCCTAGGTGTCTTATGTCAAAGAGGTAACTTTGGGTCCCCCCTAGGGCAGGGGGCTGGTTGCCAGGGGAGCCAACCTTGCAGTTAAAGGTTTGGAATATTAAGTTCCACCCCTCTGTCTTCCATGGTGGGAAAGGGGCTGGATGATTAATCAATCATGCCTATGTAATAAAGCCTCCATAAAAACCCAAGAGGACAGAATTTGGAGAGCTTCCAGTTTAGGGAATATACAGAGATTTAGGGAGAGTGGCCCACTCAAAGATAGTAAGAAAGCTTTGATTATTTTCCTCATACCTTGCCATATACATCATTCTTCTGTTCCTGAGTTACATTCTTTATAATAAACCAATCATTTAGTAAGTAAAATGTTTCTTTGAGTTCTATGAGCCACTCTAGCAAATTAATCAAATCAGAGGAGGGGGTTCATGGGGACCACTGCTTAATAGCCGGTCAAAAAGAAGTACAGGCAACAACCTAGACTTAATGACTGGCATCTGAAACAAGAAGCAGGGGTCCTTGGAATTTCCAATTGATTAGATCAGAAGTGCAAGTGATAACCTGGGCTTTGGACTGGCGTCTGAAGTGGGTGTGGGGGCAGTCTTGTGGGACTGAACCTTTTACCTGTGGAATTGCATGCTATCTCCGGGGCGGATAAGTGTCAGAATTGAATTGAATCATAGGACATCTAGCTGATGTCCAAGAATTGCTGTTTGGTGCTGTGGGAAATCCCCTTCCCCATGTTGCAGTTGGGTCCAGGAACCCAAAAAATGTACCAGCTTCTGTAACATGCTTTGAATGGCTAGGGTAGAGCACACTATCCTGAAAAAGGTAACTTTGGGAGTCGTACCAATTACACAGGATCAGATAATTGAAAATGTTCAGAAGTCTCTAATGTGTACTGATATAATGCTTTCTGTGCGGCAGTGGAGATTAAGATCAGGCTACAATGGGGGTCTAAGAATTCCATATGCAGGCCCCCAGGCTCCTTTCTCAGTCACAAAGGATCTGTCTCATGTTGATGACAATAATATACTTGTAGGAATTGTGGTTTCAAGGGGGCCCAGGCAAAAAATATACAGTGCCTTTTACCTCTTTGATCCTATAACCGGTCCAGTTTGTGTAACCTATTTTGTTTTGTTGCTTTACTGCTATGGAAGTTATCATTGATTACTTCTATCCCTGACTCCTACTCTTATTGTTACCCACTTGCAAAAACTTTTGAAATTTATCTTGGTAGCAAACATACTTACATTACCAACTCTGTAATGAAATTTCTTCTGCATTTTCTTTGTTAGCTATCTCTGCCCAAGGGAGTTTTATTTTATTTTTTTAAGATTTGTTTATTTATTTATTTGACAGAGAGAGACACAGTGAGAGCAGGAACACAAGCAGGGGAGAGGGAGAAGGAGAAGCAGGCCTCCCATTAAGCAGGGAGCCCGATGCGGGGTTCGATCCCAGGACCCCGGGACCATGACCTGAGCCGAAGGCAGATGCTTAACAACTGAGCCACCCAGGCACCCCAGCCCAAAGGAATTCTAAACATGGTTCTCTCTCCTTGAATTTCTGACCAATAGCCATAAAAAAGAATGAGGTCTTGCCATTTGCAATGACATGGATGGAGCTAGAGAGTATTATGCTAAGTGAAGTAAGTCAGAGAAATGTGGGGTATAAGAAACAAAACAAATGAGCAAAGGGGAAAAAGAAGAGAGAGGCAAACAGAATTTTTAAACTATAAACAAACTGATGGTTACCAGAGGGGAGGTGGGTAGGAGGATGGGTTAAATGGGTGATGGGAATTAAGGAGTGCGCTTGTAATGAGTACCAGGTGTAGTATGGAAGGGCTGAATCACTATATTGTACACCTGAAATTAATATTATACTGTATGTTAATGAATTTAAGTTAAAAAATTTTTAAATGAATATAAAAATCTTCAGAAAGAAAATGGAAGGATAACTGCATATTTTGCTACTCAGCCTAAAACTTTTCCTCTTCTCCATTTCTTTACTCAGTTCCCATCTATTTGCTTCTACTGTTTGATATTACAGGAAGATCCAATTCAAAAAAAGAATAATCTAAATTTGTTTTGTTAACACAAATCCTCAGTTTTTTATAAATTTAAGTTTTTATGTAGTTGAGTTAACCAATATGAAGTTGAATATAATGTTCTTAGTGTTAGAATGGAATATATGATCATATAATATCCTGCTATTCATATTAATACATGATTTTTTCTTTCCTTTTAATTAAGTTTCATTTACTTTGATTCTAAATACAAAACTTTGAAGCAATTATGCCATAACATAAAGGTGAATTATAGAAATTCATATAGTCAGGTATTCCTACCCTTTTGTAGACAATATGCTGTAAAATAGGTCTATAAATATATTGATTTTGTGCATGCTGATATATTTTCAGTGATATAGACACACTCTTGTTTTTGGGGGGGAGAATAATTTAATATTTCTAGAAAATATAAAAGTTATAAAACCAAGCTTGCAAAACTGGCAGTACAGAGGCTAATTTTGTTATACATATTTATCAATTTTATGCATGAAAATAAATATTTCATCACACAAATAGAAAGTGACATTGTATGCATGAATTCATGTGCTATGGTTCAGCTATAAATTGTGATTCAGTGTGAATGTTTCAGAAAAACTAATTTCTAATTACCTATATTTACATTTTATTACTGCAAACTTCTGCATTAGTGATACTATTACATTGAACTCTTGAGATGATTATAAAAATATCTTTATAATAAAATTAGGAAATAAAAACAAAGCAGAAAAATGTACAAAATCTTGTAAATTATCCACATATCTACCACAATTTGAAGTTTGTGTGTAGTTCTGTAGCATGGGTAAGTGGGCACACATAAACTTGAGAATACTAAGTTTCTTAATGTAAATTATACTATGAAGTTATATTATGACTTTTTCTCATACAATTAAGATTTTTTTCAATGACAAGATTTCTATAGCTTCCCTATATAATAACCTGTGAAGTTCTAGGATGTGTTTAGTTCATCAGTATATCCGCATGATCTGAAAGGGCTTATCATACAGGAGTTGCTTAATAAGTGTTACTTTAATAACAAAATAATACTAAAGAAATTTCAGATGTTTGGCTTCTAGTGGTTTTTAATTTTTAAATAATACAAACTTTTTGTGTACAGAGTGTATGCAATTCCAATAAGTAAACTAAAAGTACTTTTAAAGAAAAGAATGGGGTTATATCCTTTGTCTTTCATTCATTCTTCATTTCATGGCTGCTGAAACTACCTTTACAATGTCAGTGGATATTTTATCATCAAATATAAAACTCTTCTTATATTTTTTTCTACCAAAACATTTTGCATCACATAGCATATTATGTATTTTTGTGTGCTTTTCTTTTTCTAGTTTATTGTTAGAAACTTAAGTTATTTCATAGAAGCCCTTTTTTCCTGATACTAATTTTTAGACCTATATATTTTACTCTCAGTACTGTTATAGCTCCATCCCATACATTTTGATGTGCTGTGCAATTTTGTTTTCATTCTGTTCTAAATATTTTCAAGTTCCCATTTTGACTTCTTCTTTGACCAACAAGTTATTTAAAAGTTTGGCTTTTTTTTTTTAATTTTTATTATGTTATGTTAATCACCATACATTACATCATTAGTTTTCCATATAGTGTTCCATGATTCATGGTTTGCGTATAACACCCAGTTCTCCATTCAATACCTGCCCTCTTTAATACCCATCACCAGGCTAACCCATCCCCCCACCCCCTCCCCTCTAGAACCCTCAGTTAGTTTCTCAGAGTCCATAGTCTCTCATGGTTCGTCTCCCCCTGATTCCCCCGCTTCATTTTTCCCATCCTACCATCATTTTTTTTTTAACATATAACGTATTATTTGTTTCAGAGGTACAAGTCTGTGGTTCAACAGTCTTACAAAATTCACAGTGCTCACCATAGCACATACCCTCCCCCCAATGTCTATCACCCAGCCACCCCATCCTCCCAACCCCCACCACTTCAGCAACCCTCAGTTTGTTTCCTGAGATTAAGAATTCCTCATATCCGTGAGATCATATGATACATACCTTTCTCTGATTGACTTATTTCACTTAGCATAATACCCTCTAGTTCCATCAACGTCGTTGCAAATGGCAATATTTCATTTTTTGATAACTGCATAATATTCCATTATATATATATGTATATATATATATATATATACACATACCACATCTTCTTTATCCATTCATCTGTTGATGGACATCTTGGCTCTTTCCATAGTTTGGCTATTGTGGACATTGCTGCTATAAACATAGGGGTGCTTGTACCCCTTCGGATCCCTACATTTGTATCTTTGGGATAAATACCCAGTAGCGCAATTTCTGGGTCATGGGGTAAGTACAATATGAAAAGCAAAATACTCCGATAATACAGAGATTTAGCAAGGATATAGAAGACTTGAAAAACACTATCAAGTAACTCAACCTGACACATAAAAAACATTCTACCGAATGACTTCAGAATACACATTTTTTATAGGAAATTAATTTCCTGTAAATATTTGAAGATTTCCTAAATTTCCTTCTGTTGTTGATACCACATTTAATTTTATTGTATTTAGAAAACACTTTCATTATAACAATCCTTTTAAATCCATCAGAACTTGTTTTAATTCCTAGCATACCTAACATTCTATTGTAGAAGTATTACATTTGAGCTTGGAAAAAATGTGTGAACTTCTTTTGGAATTTTTTTATTGACATAAAATAAGTTATCAGTGTAATTGTTTTGAGTAAAGTTGAAAATTTTTTGTATTTTTAAGAAATATAAATTTCACAAGATTTTTTTATCTATTTTGGCAATTTTGTATTTAATGTTCTCTGCCCATTTTCTTACAGGATTTTTGCTCTTTTTCTTCAATTTTTAATGTTCGTTATTATATTACAGATATTAGCTGTTTATCTGTATGTTGCAAACACTTTCTTAATCTCTCATTTACTATTTAGTGATGATGCCCTCTGCCTCAAGGCTATGATTGTTCTGTCATTTTATGTAGTCACATTTTATGATTATTATGATTAGGATTATTATTATAATTTTATACCTGGAATTTGATCTCATATAATGCATATTTCTGTATATCCATGATACTGATAAATTACTTAATCTTTTTTCTAGGACTTGTATATTTTAATTTTTTTCAAGTAAATTTCTGATCTTTGAAGTTTCATTCCTGATGGTGGTGAGGAATTGATCAAATTTTACCTTTTTTCTGAATGGCTATCCAACTGTCAAACATCTTTTGTTTAAAATGAAATCTTGGGGCACCTGAGTGGCTCAGTCATTAAGCATCTGCCTTCAGCTCAGGTCATGATCCCAGGGTCCTGGGATCGAGCCCCACATCAGGCTCCCTGCTCAGTGGGAAGCCTGCTTCTCCCTCTCCCACTCCCCCTGCTTGTGTTCCTGCTCTCACCATCTCTCTCAAATAAATAAACAAAATCTTTAAAAAAAAATGAAATCTTAAAAATAAATAAATAAATAAATAAAAGTTCATTTTTGTCACAAGGATTTGAGATAACATCTTATCATTTACTAGTTTCTTTGTATTAAGATAGATCTAATTCTATAGGGTTTTTTTTAAAGATTTTATTTATTTATTTATTCATGAAAGCCAGAGAGAGAGAGAGAGAGAGAGAGAGAGGCAGAGGGAGAAGCAGGCTCCCAAGGAGCAGGGAGCCCGATGCGGGACTCGATCCCAGGACCCTGGGATCATGACCTGAGCCGAAGGCAGACGCTTAACCATCTGAGCCACCCAGGTGCCCATAATTCTGTAGTTTTTATCATATTTCCTTATTTTTTTGTCCTCTTCATGTGCTTGCAGCCCAATGCGTATTCTAGAAGCTCTATAGATTTAAAATCTGTTAAGGCTAACTGTGCCCACTACCAACTCATAGCTCTTTATTTTAGTATTTTCCTAACGTGTGTGTGTGTGTGTGTGTGTGTGTGTATTTATTTATTTCAGGGGGGTGAGGGGCAGAGTGAGAGAGATAAAGAGAGTCTCCCACAGACTCCCTGCTGAGTGCAGAGCCTGTTCATAGCTCAGTCTCACAACCCTGAGATCATGACCTGAGCCAAAGTCAATAGTCAGTTACTCAACTGATTAAGCAACCCAGGCGCCTCTGTGTTTATTTTTAATACGAAATTTAGCAATCCTTCACTTCCTCACCTCCCAATTGTAACTGATTTTCCTTCAGATGGAATGCTTCTCTGTGTCTTCTAGATCTGGTCCCACTCACTTTCAAGTCCTTTCCCTGGAACCAGTGTTGTGGATAACCAGGATGCCATTTTGGCATTCACAGTGGACTTTTTCTTTCTAGGTTGTTTCAGGTACAGTTTAAGCTCTCCTTTACTCTTTTGGAGAGTCTCCTGAGCCTCCTTTTTTTCTACTCTGAGTAAATGGAGTCACAGTAGTAAACTGAAAGTTGGAGATCTTTTGGAATATATTTCTCTTTATTCATGGGTAATTTGAATGTTGCAGTATTTTCTGTCTTCTAGGAATGCTAAATTCATGGGCCATGTGTGATTTTTTTTCTTATCTTCATGTATATATAATTTTTTTAAAATTTTCGCAATCAAGCTGCTACCATTATTTTCCCAAACTACAAGTCTGAAAAAGTAGCTAGACTTTTAAAATGGAGAACTATTTTAGGTAGAATATTTAGTTGGTTATTGCAGGTTTAATTTTAAATAAAATATGATGGTAAATTGGGAACAGCAATAAAGATAGATAGTAGTGACTGTTAGAGCTACTGTGGAGGTAAAATTGATGGATTTCATGACAGATTAGCAAAGAAGAATTAGGTAGAAAGTGGTAACATGGGTTATTCATTGATAACTTACACAATATAATAGACAATAAATCATTTACTAAGATGATTAAAAAAGACTGGATTATAGGAAGATATTTGTTAGTTTTGATATATTGAATTATGTGTTAACAATAATTCTAAAAATTATTTGAAGGTATTAATTTAGAATTAACCTCTATCAGTAAAAATGCATAATTTTTCTGCTCTGAGATGGTTTTTATATCTGTGGGTACATATGAACTTTCCAAGGGTAATTAAGTAAAATAACAATGACAATGTCCATTGATTTTAGTGATGTGGAAATATTCTGTAGTCCAAGTCAGAGATATTTCAGAATTTTAATGGAACCAGAAATAAGACCAAAGTAGTCCAAGAAGTGATGTATTGGAAAGATAAGTTTGAATTTTAAAGAGATATAGAAAGAGTGAAATATGCCAGAAACTACAGCCAATATGCTGGTGTGGAGATGTTAAGAAATGTTTTATTGTTTTTACTTTATGGCCATTTTACTACTTTATCATTAGGGTTTTCATTATTAAAGTTTTAGCATTGAGATGCCTGGGTGGCTCAGTTGATTAAGCAGCTGCCTTCGGCTCAGGTCATGATCCCAGGGTCTTGGGATTGAACCCCACGTTGGGCAGCTTGCTCAGCAGACAGCCTGCTTCTCCCTCTGCCTTCCACTCCCCCTACTTGTGTTCACTCTCTCTCTCTTTGACAAATAAATAAAATCTTTTTTTTTGAATTTTAGTATTATTTTTATAACTCCAGTAATTATTTTGAAAACAAATTTTACACCAGTTTTCTTTATTTGAACTTTTACATGCCCTTAAATTCACTTCTGGATCTGAATGTCCTTGGTGTCACCAATTCTCAAGCCTTTGGGGAATTTTTGCTTTATAATTTAAATTGTTTTACTTTAATCAATGGCCAGATTAAGATTAAATTTTCCAGGTCTGCTAAATCATTTAGCATCCATCTAATTGCTTTTTAGGATCCAAAATTTTCTTGCTACTCTTTTCTCTTTTGTCCTTGAATTTGTGTATTTATACCCTTAGTATGTCATTTTATTAGTATTTGAGTAAAATTTCAAGAATGCCAAAAGTTAATGTGTTTCATTTAATCATCTTTTCTACAAACTTTTGTTTCTAAAATTATTCCTCAAATATAGTAGCACAGTTAATAACAGATTTTTTGTAAATGTGCACTTCTATAAAATATCATAAAGTTAGTGATTTAACATATAAATTCGATTTTTGAAATTGACTTTTTAAAAACTATCTACAACACAGTATTTTACGAAAGAAGATAACTAATGATTAGAATGGGAGAATATACTGCAACATGCTTTCTGATGATTCTTTTAGTTAATTCTCAACACACACACAAAAAAATAAGACCAACAAAAGAAATCAAAATAGATAGTTGGAAATACAACTAAGAGAAAAAGGAACATCAATGAGATGGAAAGCCATAAAAGAATAGAAGTAACATGTAAATCAATCTTGTTTCTTTGAAAAAAATAAACAAAAATAAACCAAACACTAGCTAACCTAATCAGAGGTAATGTGGAGGAGTAATGAGTAAATATAAGACAGGAGATGAAAAGCAGATAATTATTGAAACTAAAAACATATTGATACCAAAAAGATATTAATATCAAAAAATCAAAGATTAAATTTAAAATTGATTAATTAGGCAAGAAGATGATTATATTTCTATTCTCTCTATAGATAATGATAATATTTAACCATTAGTGTGTGAACAATCAAAAAATATAAAGAAATTTAGGAAAAAATACATTATATGATACACGAGGTAGTTTATATTAGAAGTATTATGCTATTTCCCTGATTTTGTGATGTTGACAGTATTGTGTACTTTTAAAATATATAATTTCTTATCATTCATTCTCCTTCTAAATAAATATTTTTACCAAATTTCATATTAATTTTCCTGTAAATGATGCACAAAATGTATAAAGTCTTGGCCTTTATATACTTAATGGAATTTCTGAATAAGGGCTAATAGTTATTAAGTAAATTGATATAACAACTATTCCGGGTCCTTTTATATTCATTATCTCATTTATTATTTCCATATTTATTTTCAATCAAGAGACCTATATGCTATATAGACTTATTCTTCTTCCAACTTAGATTTGACATTAATGATGAATGCCTTTCCTATTTTTTTTCAATCTTGTGTTCAACGGACATACTTAATGATGAAGGAAAGGCCTACCACCATCCATACATCATGTGGTGACCATATTATATCTTTTTGTTATGAAATAAAGCTCCATTGTTATATATAAAATCTTTTTGTTTCTTCATAGAGGAATTTAAATGACTTCTATTCTAAAGGTATAACATCACAGAGTTATTACCACATCTGTATTATTATGACAGGGTGACTTGTTAATTTCCTTTTTACATTCTAACTTTATTCTACTTTTTAATTATAAATATATCTTGTACCTTCTTTTAAGGATCATACTTATATGAAATAAACATATTACTCTTTAAGACATTGATCTATAAACTGTGTGTAGAAAGATGACAATTCAAAGTGTTCCAGGTGTGCCTGAGTGGCTCAATCAGTAAGACATCTGACTCTTGGTTTTGGCTCAGGTCATGATCTCATGGGTCCTGGGACCTGACCACACTCAGTGGGGAGTCCTAAGCTTGAGGATTCTTTCCTTCTGCTGGTCCCTCAACTCACATGCATAATCGCATGCTCTCTTTCTCAAATAAATAAATATATCTTTAATAAAAAACAAAAAAAAATTAAAAACAAAGTGTTCCTGTCAAAATATTTTAATTATTCACACATTTATTTTGGAGAATTGTTTTTCTAAAAACTTCTCTAAATTTTAGTAAGTCACAAATATAGATATTTAACATTTCAAAACAATTCAGCTTATTTTTCTTTGTAATCTTTATGATGGCTTCATATGATGGATCTGATCTTATTTTTTACATGTTTAAATTAACACTTTTTTCTACTGTCATAACTGAAATCATACATTTTAGGCCTATGCCATGATTAACAGAATTAGAAATTTTTCTTATATCCTGCAAACTATTTTTGCTCTCTTCAGAGAGTCCTGTTTGTATTTACCTTATTTTTATTTCATCTAAAAGTTCTCTACTCATATACATATAGAGATTAGTTGTTTTCTTGTAAAAGAGTCCCCATTTTTAGATATCTTCTGTATGTAGGTTTTTTATTTTGCTTCTTCTGGAAGGAGCACATTTTTATGTCATCTGTTTTGTGGGGTTTTTTTTTCCTTTCTCTAAAAATAGGAAAATTATGTTATTTTAGTTTTAGGTACTTTTTTATTTGATCCCATAATTACGGTAATCTCAGATCAAAAGGCCTTGCCTTTTAGCACTTATATGAACTGTTCTTTTTTTCTCTTTTCATGTTTATGTACCTAAAGATGTCATATCTTTAGATACATCATGCAGTGTATTTTCAAATTAATTGATTTTGTGGTTTATTAAAAGACTATAAAAGTTATCATTTCCTTTTGTACACGATTGTGTATGTGCATGCGTGTGTGCATGCTTTATAAAAATTAATGTGAATAAAATGCACAAAAGAAACTACCGTGGAGAACAGTAGCTAAGGAACCATCTAATTTTCTTTTGTCCTATTTAACAGAACCTAGCTTTGTACAGCAAATGGAGGTGATATATGCCTTGTACTTACATTTATTTAACACAGACTTTAAGTAGACATTAAATTCCAGCTTATGAGTTACAGCAGTGAACAAGACAAAATGGAAATAATGTTTTATAAAGTATTACATAATGTTGAACATTTAGTAATTTTTATCTAATCTTAAATAAAACTGAACATTTGTCCTAATGAAATAAACAGGCAACCTGATAAGTGTTTTGGTAAATGGAGTTTCATACAAGATGTGTCCTATAGAAAAGTATTTACCTGGGTTGTGGTTCTGTAAATAATGACACTACTCCATAAATAATTAAAACTAAAAAAGTCTTCAATATGAAACAATTTGAGTGAATCTCTATAAAGCAGATACAAATAAAAATTCATCAGTAAGTTCATCAGTAAGTTCAAAGTAAGTCAAGTCAAAGTCAAAGTATAAGTAAGTAAGTCAAAATATATTTTAATATATTATTTTACAATTACTAAATTCTTTTGACTTTATATTTTTTTATTTTAATTTTTCTGTTGTTATGTTAATCACCATATATTACATCATTAGTTTTTGATGCAGTGTTCCATGATTCATTGTTTGTTCATAACACCCAGTGCTCCATGCAGAATGTGCCCTCCTTAATACCCATCACCAGGCTAACCCATCCCCCTACCCTCCTCCCCTCTAGAACCCTCAGTTTGTTTTTCAGAGTCCATCATCTCTCCTGGTTCGTCTTCCCCTCTGACTTACTCCCCTTCATTCTTCCTCTCCTGTTATCTTCTTCTTTTTCTTTTTTCTTAAAATATGTTGCATTATTTGTTTCAAAAGTACAGATCTGTGATTCAACAGTCTTGCACAATTCACAGCGCTCACCGTAGCACATACCCTCCCCAATGTCTATCACCCAGCCACCCCATCCCTCCCACCCCAACCACTCCAGTAACACTCAGTTTGTTTCCTGAGATTAAGAATTCCTCATCTCAGTGAGGTCATATGATACATGTCTTTCTCTGAATGACATATTTCACTCAGCATAACACCCTCCAGTTCCATCCACGTCGTTGCAAATGGCAAGATCTCATTCCTTTTGATGGCTGCATAATATTCCATTGTGTATATATACCACTTCTTCTTTATCCATTCATCTGTTGATGGACATCTTGGCTCTTTCCACAGTTTGGCTATTGTGGACATTGTTGCTATAAACATTAGGGTGCACGTGCCCCCTCGGGTCCCTACATTTGTATCTTTGTGTTAAATACCCAGTAGTGCAATTTCTGGATCAAATGGTAGGTCTAATTTCAACTGTTTGAGGAAGCTCCATACTATTTTCCAGAGTGGTTGCACCAGCTTGCATTCCCACCAACAGTGTAGGAGGGTTCCCCCTTCTCCACATCCCCGCCAACATCTGTCGTTCCCTGACTTGTTAATTTTAGCCATTCTGACTGGTGTGAGGTGGTATCTCATTGAGGTTTTGATTTAGATTTCCCTGATGCTGAGCGATGTTGAGCACTTTTTCATGTGCCTGTTGGCCCTTTGGATGTCTTCTTTGGAAAAATGTCTGTTCATGTCTTCTGCCCATTTCTTGATTGGATTATTTGTTCTTTCGGTGTTCAGTTTGATAAGTTCTTTATAGATTTTGGATACTAGCCCTTTATCTGATATGTCATTTGCAAATATTTTCTCCCATTCTGTCGGTTGTCTTTTGGTTTTGTGGACTGTTTCTTTTGCTGTGCAAAAGCTTTTTATCTTGATGAAATCCCAATAGTTCATTTTTGCCCTGGCTTCCCGTGCCTTTGGTGATGTTTCTAGGAAGAAGTTGCTGCGGCTGAGGTCGAAGAGGTTGCTGCCTGTGTTCTCCTTTAGGAATTTGATGGACTCCTGTCTCACGTTTAGGTCTTTCAACCATTTGGAGTCTATTTTTGTGTGTGGTGTAAGGAAATGGTCCAGTTTCATTCTTCTGCATGTGGCTGTCCAATTTTCCCAACACCATTTGTTGAAGAGACTGTCTTTTTTCCATTGGAC
>NW_027397069.1:21217084-21232465 GCF_003265705.2 Callorhinus ursinus | reverse complement strand
ACGGAGGCCCCTCCCCCACCGTCTATCCTCCCGAATATCGCCTTGGATTCACTTCTCCGCACGTCCTACCTTCCAGAAAGTGGTCACTTCTCTGTTCAGAGAGTTGTTGCTACTCTCCTCTTCGATCTCCTGTTGAGTTCGTAGGTGTTCAGAATGGTTTGATCCCTATTCAGCTCAATTCCTGAGACCAGATGAAATCTAGGTCTCCTACTCCTCCGCCATCTTGCTCCGCCCCCACAATGACTAAATTCTTATATAATATCCTAATTTGGCTCTTTCTTTTTTTTCCCCATTGATGTTTAGTATAGGTGAAACAAGAATCATTTAACAAAAGTCAAATTATTGTCTGGCTTCTATCTTCTTTTATCTATGCTTCTTCCTCTGAAATGAAATTTAGCATTGGTTCAGCCAAAAGAAATTGTGGATTCTTCAATTTTGCTCTTAAACATAATTTTTCAGAGTAATACATAAACATTTTTACAGCTGCAATTTTCATTTGGTTTTTTATGGTCTAAAGACATTAGTTTCTCAAATTTCATAGTTCTTTCAACATCTTGTTTGCCTTGTTTGGAAGCAAGTTATTTATAAAGAATATAATTTATTTAGTTGGTAGGAATAGGGAGTGATGCATCTTCCTGAACATTAATTATATCAGTTTACCTTACAGCTTTGGACCAGAAATTGGGAGAAATTTCAAAGGGAAAAATTTTGAAGTTGATTTAAATAGCCTGACATACCAAACTGTCTACTGCTCATTTTTCTTCCCAAATATCTCAGTTTATGACTCAGCTGCTCAAAATAATTCGCTTAATTAAATCAATGTTCACATACTCTATATATCCAATGTGCATATGGAAAGAAGAAATAGAAACAATATGCTTCAAATGAATTATTTTAAATAAAGTCCCATGCTAAATTTGATGTTAAGTATTTAAATATGTCTTTGTACTTAGCTTTAATTTTGTAAAGACCTCAGTTTAACACTTAGAGTAACATGTGATATTGTTAAAGGGATAGTTCTGCATTATTTTTGTAATTATTTTGCAGTTTATCCTACTTAAGATATTTACTATTATAGGAAGTACATATTCTTTTCTCGATTATATGAACTGAAGTCAAATATTGATAATGACCGATAAATATATGGTTAGAGAAGCTGCATATGAAACTATGATCTGTCCCTCAGGTAAATTCAATTAGCTATTTAGCTTTCAGGCATGTCATATGACCTTCATCTAACTTAGATGGTCATGATTTTTGCTGGATTATTAAAATAATAAAATACGTAGCTAACTTGAACATAAGTCCACACCAATAAGATGGAATACAATATTCAACAAAATGGAAGAAAAAGAAATAAATGCATAAGAGATGAAACAATCCTTGGCCTTCAGAATTATTTAAGTGGCATATTTTTTAAAATATGAAATCTTATTCTGATTTGGATTGCTGTTCTGGGAATACCTGACCTATTTTCTACACTTTGAAAGTTCCAAATGTCAGAGATATTTGAAAATGCTAATATTTGAAAATGCTAATTTTTTTAGCTCCTAAGAATGTTTTAATATTTGGTGAATGCTTGTTATATACTAAGCTAAATCCAATTTATTCTGCTGAGACTGTGTTTTTCATATTATTTGACAATGTTATTCATGTGACAAAGTGCTCTTTTTAACAAAATGAAATTTAGTGGGGAAATTTTTAGAAAAAGATAAATGGGATAAAAATTATGAAAACATGATGTCAAAAAATAAGTAAAAAGTTTATTTTAGAATAAATTTGCAGGTGCCAGGCAATGGAATGTTATAGCTTCATAAAATAAATGCATTTTATGATACTTTATGCCTCAAAAGTTTTTATATTCCACAGGTGTTTTTTTTGCATTACAAAAATGGGACATAAGATTATTTATTTACCTTTTACATGAGTAAAATCAAAAGTGCATTTTGAGTATAATGCAGCCAAAATGAGTATTGAGAACTTCTGTTTGGTTTTATCAATAGGGATTTATTTACAAATTAACTGAAAACATATTTTAATGTAACTTAGAATATGTAAAATGGAAATAATGATAATAACAATAATAATTATTGTGAAATCCAGTAATTGATGCAGCACTTGCTTATTGTGTGATAAACATTTAACAATTGTTCTTATTGGCATTATTATTAATAATGTATCATTTGGAAGCAAAACCAGCTAATGGCAATTCTATAATCATGTCTACTGCACTGTTCATATTGTCTCTTTTGTGTGTCATTTATCGCTGTTTCTTCACCTACCTAGAGACACTTCATTTTCCATTTTTGGAAATAGATTACTCTTTATATAAAACTTAATATGAGCATAACAAGATTTTTAAAAATAGAGAATGGTTGGTTGTACAGATTTTGAAATTAGACAAGTTAGAGATTTAAATATTGTCTCGGACACTTACTACCTGTTAACTTGGACAATTGCCTTAACTCTCTAGTTCTTTGCACTTCCATCCATAAAATGGCCTACTTGAGTAAAATTCAAAGATTCATTTTATGGGCTCCAGACCCCATTACCCAACTGTATACTAGATATCTCCATTTGGTTGCCCAATCGATACCAAAACTTAACAGCAAATCTGCCAATGCATATCACCATTTTTCTTTGTATCTTCTATTAACTCTTTTAGAGAAGATAATACATATATACAAGTAGATGAGAATATGAATATAATAGCACAGTTTATACAAGTAAGTACATAAAAATAATTAAAATTTTCTGTAATAGTAGAGTGTCTTAATAAAGTGTAGTATAGATATTCAATAGCATACTATTAGGAAATTTAAATGGTCTTGCACATCTTTGTTTACTGATATATAAATGCATATTTTGAAAGATAAAATTTTTTTAAAAGTAATATTTGAAAATAATGTGTGCATTTATTTATTTGTTTTGCCAATTCAGATGTATCTGTATACATGACACATTTAAGGCAAGGTTATCCTTTTTGGTTTTTCTAAAGAGAAAATCCAAACCAAAACAAACAAGCAAGAAAACAAGCAAACAGAAGTCAGGAAGTAAAAAAGCCAAGGGTATTGCATGCACACCAAATAATCAAAGTTGATACTATTAATAGCATGTGTGCCAAAATGGTGCCTTTGGCTGATTACTTATAGTACTACAGATGCAGTTGTCAAATGTTTACTTAAAATAATTAGCCTATTAATCTAGTTTATACATTTATCATTTAGTCAATGCAATGCTAAACTACAAGCTTCAAAGAAATGTACTAAATTAATTATATATTTTCTACTTTCTATTTTTTACTGAAAAAAAATGTATCCAGACTTTTTTTATCTTTCTCTTTGATCTTTATAATAAACCCTGAAGTTTTTGAGTTATATAGCAAACTTATCCTGAAAATTTCACCTTCATTTTTGCTCAAGTTATTTGAAATACAGAAGTTTTTAAAAACGTGTGTGTTATCTTAATGAAGATTTTTAGCTGAAGCTTTGGATATTTATTCACTTAAAATTAAAATAGTTGTGGCTTTCTTCCTATAGTTATCTATCCTCAATATTCCCAAAGTAACTGCTTAGTGAATTGTTTTCTAAGTTGATTATAATAGATTTGTTTATGAAATAGTGATCATTTTGTAGTTATATGCAAAATAACATTTTAACTTTTAGGTAAAACCATTAAGAGAATGGTTAAAAAATACTAAAAAGGAACACAAATGTAAAATGCCTTTCTCTCTTTTCTGAATGACAATTTTAAGGAAATGTTTCCTTATAGCCAGTCATGCATAAAATATATAGGTATAATACTTAAAGAGGGACACATATAAAGCCGGGCTAGATTTTGATAGGCATAGTATAGCATAGTCATGAGTAGGATTTGGGAATCAAATTACCTGGATTCAAATTCTGCCTCAGTTGTGTGGCCCAAGGACAGTTAACCTCTGTGTGCTTCTTTTCTTTTGTATGTAAATGGATATAATAATTGTACACATGCCATAGAATGACGTTGAGGATTGAATGATTTAAATTAATACTGTTAAAACATATGGAAGAGAACCAGTAAGCATGCAATCCATATTTCCTGTGGTTGCACTATTCTGCTCCTGATTTCCAGTGGATAGTTCTTAATAAAAGTCCAAAAGGAACACATTGATTTTTGGAATAAGGTGCATTATTCTACAAGAGAATAAAAAACATAGAGGCCTCAAAGACAGTAGATGGAAAGAGATGCTATATGTTTGGAAAATGGTCTAAAACAGAATTTTTGTTAACTAGCTGCTTTAATGTGTAGATGCTATTTGAATGATGACTTTCTACATTTGCATATTTTTTCACAAATTTTCACTATATGTATGCAAGTATGTGTGAGTGTATACGTATCCCTATACATCTATATGTATATATGCGTATATGCTATGTGTATGTATGCATACTGTCTCAGCTGGTCCTCTGTGACATCGGTGGTCAGATGTGAATAAGGAAGTTGACCCTTGTTGCTCTTGGATAGACTCTTCTGCATGTTGCACACTTAGCTGGGCCAGTTGGGATGTCTCAGCTCTAATGCATGTGGTCTCTCATTCTTCACAGAATAGCCCAATCGGATTCACATGGTGAAAGGAGAGATTTGGAAAGTGAAAGTATGCAGTGCTTGAGGTCTAGGATTAGAACTGATACACTTCAGTACCACTGTATTTTACTACTTAAAGCAAGTCTCAAGGCAAGGTCAGATTCAAAGTGTAGGGAAAAAGATATCCTTTTATGAGGGCAGAACTTCCAGATAATATTGTAGAGGATACAGATAAGAAAGAGAAAGATGCAATCATTTTGCCCCATTATCACTGCACACTCAAATGGAAATTTTCCATATTCTACTACCTCTTGACATATCATTTATTTATCTATTATATTTATTGTTTATCATCTCTCTTCTTATAAGGAAAGCCACCTCAGGTCAGGGTCTTTATTTCATTCACTGATGTATTCCAAGTGCTTTTGACAATGACTGGCATAGAATAGGCACTCAAAGTCTTGTTAATTTAATGAATTAATTCAAGATAAATTATTGGGATTTCTGTAGAATCCAAATTATCTTTTATTAATTACTGGTGTTAACAATTCTCAATTAATGACAAAAATTCATCTCAAGTAAACATATCATTTCTGGTAGGAAAACATATATCAGTGTTATGGAATGAATGTTTGTATCTCCCCCAAATCCGTATTTTGAAGCCCTAACTCCTATTGTGATGGTATTTGGAGGTGGGACTTTTGGGAAGTAATTATGGTTAAATGAGGTCATTAGGTTGGGGACTTCATGAAGAGATTAGTGCCCACATAAGAAGAGAAATCAGGGCTCTCCCTTTCTTTCTCTACACACACACACACACACACACACACACACACACACACACACGCACACACCAAGGAAAGATCATGTGAGAGCAAGAAGGCAGCTATCTTCAAGCCAGAAAGAGAACTCTCATAAGGAATCAAACTGGCTGGCACCTTAGTCTTAAATTTCCCAACCTCCAGAACTGTGAGAAAATAAATTTGTATTTATTTTCACCGAATGATATTTGTTATGGTAATCCAAGTTGACTAAGATAGTGTGCCACAGGCATCTCCAAATCCAAATGTGCCAAACTGAACATGTGATTTTTGCCCAACATTTTCTTTTGCATTTTTCAACTTGGTGGATGGTACCATCATCCACCCAGTTAACCAGGCCAGAAAATGGAAATTATTACCAGTTGCTCTTTCACCATGTTAATACTCTTTTAGGCTCTATGTTCTAATTACTAATTACTCAATTCTCAGTGCACTAGTAGTCATTTTTTAGAGGTTGACCTATGGTTTTGGAATGTAGATTACTACTCTGATGGCAATTCATTTCCCCATGTGGTTTATAATTTTTTACTGTGAACACATTTTTAACTGAAGCTCATGTCAAGGAAAACCTTTAGACACTTGGTTGTTAAAAATTTGTAAGGATTGTTTCCCTTTGGCCTCAGCTCGAAACACAAAAGTTTAACTAGAGATATGATATTCTGTCAAGATGGTGGCGGGGGCTAGGGTGGGGTGAGGGGCAGCATGATATTTTCCCTTTTTTTATCTTGTACGCATTCACAGGATGAATACTTACACTTTAATGCTTAGTTCCAGCTCCCAGTCATTAAAGAGAGTAAAGAGTTATCACCCAGTTTTTGGAATTTTGACTCCAGACCCTAAATCCTACGTTCAGTTTCTATCCACTGATGAGCTATCTCTATGTAGCTTGTCTTGCTGCTCTAGCTTTAATTTCTGAAATGTTTCTTACTTGTGTTTATCTTAGATAAGTATATGTGTTGTATTTTATTCAGTATATTTTGTGTGTGAAATGAGAAAATACGTGTTCCTTGTTAACACATGTTACCGCACTGAATAGTTGTCTAGTTTCCCCACCCCCTGCCTTGGTCCAATTATAGCAACTATTTGGTATATATTCTGTATTTGATCTTGTTTGATCAATAGTTATTTATGAATAAAATCAACCCATTCTCATTTGTAAGCAAAGATCCCCCTACTGTAAGTGTTCTTCAAAAGCAGAGGGATTAAATACAAATACACTAGTCAGGTGTCCATGCTTAACAAAGGGACTTTGACCAATTTTTTAAAGTTTCTTTTTTTTTTTCACAAGGAAGTTTAACATGGGATCTACCCTCTGAAAATTTTCAGTATACAAAAATTATTGTTGGCTATAGGTACATCATTGTACAACGTATCTCTGGAGCTTATTCAAACTGTTTAACTGAAGTACCATGCCCGTTCATAGTTTCTTTCCTCCCCCATCACCCCCACCCCCCGCAGCCCTTATAACCACTATCCCATTCTTTGATGCTATGGATGTGACCATTTTAGATACCTCATATGAATGGCATCATGCAGTGTTTGTTTTTTTGTGACTGCCTTAATTTACTTAGTATCATATCCTCCATGTTGTCATGTATGGTGGGATTTGTTTCTCTTGCTTAATTCCTTTCATCAGTGTTCTGTAATTCTCCATATACAAGTCTTTTACCTCCATAGTTGTTTATTCCTAAGCATTTTATTCTTTTTGGTTATATTGTACATGAGATTGTTTTCCTAATTTCTTTTTCAGAGAGTTGTTAGTATATAGAAACACAACTGACTTTTGTATGTTGATTTTGTATCCTGCAACTTTATTAAATCTGCTTATTAGTTCTAAGGGTTTTTAATGGAATCTTTAGGGTTCTCTGTATATCAACTTGCTTAACATTTTAGTTACTTGATCATTAGTGGTAGTAATTAAGGTTATCAATAATCTCAGACTTTTTGTGGGTGTTGAATGAGATAATTAATGCCTGTCATATTCTTAGTTCAGTGGCTACCTCAGCAAATACTCAAAAATGCCAGCAAATATCATTATTGTTTTTATCAGCTGTCAAATATTCTTAACAGACATATCAGACCCATGCCCATACCACCAAATTCATACTCTAACAATTCTCTCCCAGTCAAAACAGATTGCAGGGCTTTAAGCAGAGGGTTGGTATGATTGCATCTGCATTTTATTAAGCTCACTTCAGTTTTAATACAAAGAATGGTTGAAGTAGAATCCAGAGATTGAATACATGTGAAGATACTAGTTGGAAGGTGATAGCAGCAGTTCTAATGGGAGAGGATGAGAAGTTGAAATATGAAAGTGCATCAGAGATTAAGAAAAATGAGTCTATTTTAATAAGCATTTATGTGTTTAAATCTAGTTTGATGAATGCTTGGGTGTAGAAAGATGAAGAGTAGGAAGGGTCAATAATGACAGCTCTATAAATGCTCTGTGTAGTAGGATGAATGGTAAAGACCTTGACTGAGGAATGCTAGTATAAATCAAGTTTTTAGAGAAATACTCTCATTAATTTTTATTTTACAGACCAACACTGAGTTGTATTGAAATATCCTTATAATTATATTACATAATCATTTGGAAATGTTGATTCAGTTTGGATGAATAATATGTAGTGATGTTTATATTCAGATCCATCATACACAAAGAAGCATTAAATGTACACATATGTGGATAAGATTGTCAAGGGAAAAAATCCATAGTGAGGACAAAAACAACAAAAAAAGCCAAATTTTGAGAAAACCCATTATTTAGTGACCTATGGGCAGACAGTGTGGATGCAAGGGGACTGACAAATAATGATAAAAAAGGAAAAAGTATAATACTATAATTAGGGTTAACTTTTATGGCATAATTAATTTGCCAATGATATGCATTCTGTGGGTTTTATCTCATTAATGTGTTTTAATCTCATTAATCTGGGACACAATTTTAAGCAGTAACTCCTATTATATGATGAATCCTCCCTTTAATAGTTTTGACATTGTGGTATAAAGAGATTAAGAAAATACCCCAGGGCATTGTGTTCATAAATGCCAGAAAGAGAATTAAAATGTTAACTAAAAACAAAGACCAAGTTCACTGTAATAATTTTGACTCATCAAAAGATATTATATAAATAGAATTAATTATATTTAAATTATATTTTACATTTTATTTTTTACTCATATTGTTAAGTTAAATTACAGTGTACCCAATCAAAATAACAGCATCTATATCATTTTGTTTCATTATAACATGGATTTTATTCAAATACTTAAAGGAATCAGTTGAAATATAAGTAGGCCAGTAAAATGAATCAAACTCAACAAGACAAGTTATAGCTTAGTGTTTAACAGTCTCTTAATTGTTGACATAATTAAGTGAGCAGAACCATTAAAGTCACTATTTTGTAAGTTGTGATATAAGAGATAAAAATAAAATACTCTTTTCCTAATTAAATGACTATAAAGTGCCAATTCATTCTTTATTGGAGCAATTTAATACAAAGAAGCAGTCAGCATTCTTTTTTAAACATGTGTGCCCCATTCATTTTTTCCATTTTGATTTTATAACTCAGATTTGAGTAATTATAAGAACTAAAGAACTAAGAATGCTATGGTAAAATTGATTTGTCAAATATAAACTTTTTAAAAAAATATTTTATTTATTCATTTGACAGGGAGAACAGCAGGGAGAGGGAGAAGCAGGCTCCCTGCTGAGCAGGGAGCTCCACGCAGGGCTCCATCCCAGGACCCTGGGATTATGACCTGAGCCCAAGTCAGATGCTTAACCGACTGAGCCACCCAGGCACCCCTAAAATATAAACTTTCAAAAAGAGAAATTTCTAAGGGGACCTTGATCTAGTTAATATGCATTCTTGTTAATAATATATATTTAATCATTTGTGGGGAAAAAATTATGGAACATTGTTGCAGAAGAAAAGTAGAGCAGATTCCAAACAGCCTGACATAGGACTTAACCTAAAGACTGTCATATTCTTATTTATATTACCCAAATCACTTTGTTTCCCGAAGTCTTTACTATCATTGTGGCTTTTGAGCAGACACTGAGAATAAATCAGCACTTTTCTTTCCTCCACAAAGATTAATATACCTGGTGGTAAACAGAGATAATTTAATAAAACATTTCATAAATTAAAAAATAATAATAATAAATGTGGTACCTTGGAGAACAGACAGTCCAGAGATAGTTGCCTAGGTTTAGTAAAATCACATCTACTCTAACTCTTCTTATTCAAAGGTATTATCTCCTCATGGTAACCTTATTGTTATTTATATGGTTGTACAGGTCTGTTTCCACCTCCTATTCTTATTATACAACCCCTTCATACCAGTGGAAATTGTTGTGATTCTTGGATTAGGATCTCAGTGCTAAGCAAAGAATACTTTTTTTAATAAGATCCCCCCCCCCAATTGAAACTATTAAGGGAAACCACTTATCTCCTGTGGGTTTACATAAGGACTTAGAAATCAAAACCCTTTGCCTTGTCATGTCTTCCCTGAATATGAAGAATGAATCATATAAAATACATAAAAATTAATATGAAAAATTCAGACGATCTGTAAGAAAAGTGGAAATATTGTTCAATAAAGTTTATTAGAGACAAAATGCTCGGGGTTTTTATTGGAGACTGATCATACCATCATTCTCTGCCTAGCTTATACCACAATTCTAGTCTTCATGAGGAAAGCAGGTGTGTTCAGCATACACCATATTTTCACACAGTTTAGGCACAATGAGCCATGCTTTAGGCAATATTCATAGAACAAAATATTGTACAGAACAATTAATGAATGTTATAACTCGCTAAGAAAAACCAAATACCTCGGGAGTGACATCAGACAGAATAGTAAGCCCCAGACCTCATTCCCTCACAGATGCAGCTAACAGTGGCATAAAGATATAATTGAGAATTATGTTGACCGTACATGCTTCCAGAGACGATTTGCTTTCTCCCTTGTTCAACCCGTTAGCCACTAACAGATTATGAAAATTTTAAATTAATTCTTCACTGAGGCTTTTTCAAATTTACCTAGTTACTTGGAATTTGGACCACAAATCTGACTGAGGCCAAGCTAGTCATTACTTCTCAGGTTTTATTTCTGTTTTTGCTTCTCCTGTGCTTAGTGTTAAATAATGTAATTCCTCTTGTCCTTTAATGAGGCTGTGGGAGTGGGGAGTGTTTACTTCTGGTTTACCCTCAAGCTGAGGATTTAACCTGTTGGTCCCACGTTTACTGATTGGGGATTCCTGCTTAATCCTCCACTGTCAGTGGCCAAAGGCTGGGCCCTTTGTTTCCAATGCAAAACTCAAGTCAGCTTGGCAAATTCTCCCTTTTCAAAATCAGCTTTAGGATTCCATTTATATTTTGTAAATACTGATTTATCTACATTAGCTTGCCAGCTCTTTAATACAAAAGTGTTACTGTTTTTGCTGCTGTTTGTTTCATGTACTTTAAAAAAATTTTTAATCCAGCACTTTTAGTCGTTTTCAGTGGGAATATAAATTTATCTGCCTGACTATTCATATTACAGAAATGGCTCAATCCCTCTGACATTTGTTCTTGTTCATTACCTGTGCATGCATTTATACTTGACATAAAAGATAAATCTATCACTACTGAGGATTCTGGACCCTCTTCAATAAAATTCATCTCCTAGACTCTTGAATGTTGAAGCTTTTGATCCCTTCCTCATTTTATCCTTCTCACTTCTTTTTAATTCTATTTAAACATATTCAAAGTTTTTTTTTCTCCTAAAATACTAAATGCATACCTAAGTTTGTGGTCTCTAGATTTCAAACACTATTGCTAACAGCAGTAACAAAAATAAAATGAGTATGCTGTTTACATGTAAATCTCCAATGACAAACAAAGCACCTAGAATAAGATGAAAGAAAACTAAGAATTCAGTCCATTGACTAGCTGAGTAATCTTGGGCAAAATACTTTCATTTCTGAGTGTTTAGTTTTTTTCCGCTAAAACAAAAATTCTCCTTACTAGCCCAGTGTTCTGACTGCTTCTGCATAATTCTTACTGCTCTCTAAAATGCTATTCTCCTTCTTAGTCAGCAAACACGCCAGGTAAAATGGAGGGCCCAATTCCTTGAAAAGTTCAGTTCAATACCTATCAGTGCCCAAGAGATTTCTGTGAGATAAGAATGCCTTTTATCAGAAGTGGATAAAAAAGATAGTAGGAAGGGAAAAATGAAGCGGGGGGAATCGGAGGGGGAGACGAACCATGAGAGACTATGAGCTCTGAGAAACAAACTGAGGGTTCTAGAGGGGAGGGGGGTGGGGGGATGGGTTAGCCTGGTGATGGGTATTAAAGAGGGCACGTACTGCAGGGAGCACTGGGTGTTATACGCAAACAATGAATCATGGAACACTACATCAAAAACTAATGATGTATGGTGATTAACGTAACATAATAAAATGAAAAAAAAAAGAACTTTCTCTGCGTCTTGGCCTTCCGACCCTTTCTATAAGTCTTTGATAGTTCTGCTCAAATTAGGACCTTCGTACTGCAGTTCTCTCCCACCCATCTTCTGGATATCAGCAGAACTAATTCTCTCAACTTCCTTCATTTCTTAAGTAAGTGCTACCTGTAGAGGCCGCTTTTAGACAATAAACCTGAGCAGTGGAAACCTGCATAAGGTAAAGGGACCCACAGTGACCACAAAACTGAATGCAGATAGGCCGATTAGGCGACCCACCTCAAATTATCCATAAGCCTGGGGCACCTGGGTGGCTCAATGAGTTAAGCATCAGCCTTCCCTTCAGCCCAGGTCATGATCCTGGAGTCCTAGGATCAAACCCTGCATGGGCTCCATGCTCAGTGGGGAGCCTGCTTCTCCCTTTCCCTCTGCTGTTCCCCCTGCTTGTGCTCTCTGGCTCTCTCTCTGTCAAATAAATAAATAAAATCTTAAAAAAAAAAAAAATCCGTAAGCCATAGGACCAATGGACTACTTACAACCAGGGACAGGCACCAAAGAGGAAATTTTCATGTGTTCCCATACCTCCTCACCTTCCCCTCCCTTAACTACAGCCCCCCACTACTGCCTCATGGCACACAGTCTCTTCTTTGCTGCCCTGCCTGCTGCTGTCGCGCAGTGTAGTCGGTAAACTTCTGTCTCCCTTCTTCTTCTGCCTCGGGTGAATTCTTTCACTCTCTGCACCCCCCACCCCTGCTGCCAGCTTTCACCTGATCAGGTCGCCCCACACTACCATAACCAATCTATTTAGAATTTCAACCATCTCCTACAGAATTTCTAATCTCTTTACTAAGTTTATATTATTTTAAAAACTACATAATATTCATGTTTATTGTTTATTATGTTTCCCTCCCCATAGAATGATAAATCCAAGAGAACCAAATCTTTTCTGTTTTGTCTTCTGTTGTTTTCCAATATCTAGAAATATATCTTGCATAGGGTCAGTGGTCAGTCAATTCAAGCTATTTCTGATTGACCAGATATTCAAGATGTTGTTACGTTAATTCAATAATTTTAAATAGTATGCTCATGTTCTGTCAAAAGTAATTAAAATCATAAAGCAATAAAATACATTATATGGAGACTTTTAAAATATGTGTACTTTTGAGCACTTTTCTGGATGCAGTGTATGCTGATTTCATTTGATTATCAAAAAGGTTCATAATCTAAACTCTCACCTTCAACTGCTACTCCTATGACTATCTTAATGTCAACTTAAAATGACTAAATATTCACCTTCCAGTCCTGGTTATTTGAATTTTTATCAGAATATACCATTTAATCATATTTTCAGTATCAAAATCACTAATATAGTAATCCTTTTATTTTAACTATAAGAAAAAATTGAAAGATAGGCTTTATTCTTCTTTTGCTGTCCTGGAGAGAAATTCAGAGAGTTTAAATAATTTTCTATTAGGAATACAACTATTAAGTGGAAAAGGCATGAACAGAATGCATTTCTTCTAAATACAAATATTTTACATTGTAGCTTAATGATTATTTTGACATTTTCAAGTACATTAAATATTGTAATATAAAATATTTAAGGGAGCAGATGTAATTTTAAAATAATTTGTTCTCCTGCATGCCCAAAAATACTCATGTCTAATCTCACCTATTATGATTACTCCTTTACCCAAGCACTATTTACAAAACTAAATTTAGTTTATGTATATTAAATTTTATATACATTTTTAAAATCATACTTATCTATAATATTATAATTATTCTCCATTTATGCTGTGCTTAGATTGCATATTACAATAGCAATATATAATGTTTAGTAGATATACTGTAGAAGTCTGTACAGAAATATGAATGTGCCTATATGATAGCAGGCAGTGTATGGGGGGGGTGTGGTCATAATAAGTGTCTCTTTATCTTGTTTGTGAGAGAAAATACCCCTTGTATGGTTACAGTTCCTCAAATTTCCATTAGGGAAATAACTCTCACTTCCGTTTAATTTCTGAAAGGGATCTTAATCAGTGATATGTAAGGGATTTTAGTTTAAGATAGACCAGTAGTTTTCCTGGGAATTGAATTTTTAATAAAATGTTTTGTGGGCAGAAAGAAGTTTGTACTGAAATTCTTTCTTTGTTTTTGTGTATGTGTGTGTTTTTTGCTATCAGTTCAAAAACAGCAAACCATGAGTTTCCACCTTGTATCGCAGGAGTTATCCTATTTCATGTCCTTGTCAATTTTTCCTTCAATCCTATGAACTACCCTGTATCCACCCAATAATTTCATTTTGTTTAAGCATCCTAAAATAGTGTATGTCACAACCGATGGATTCTGATAAATGAATGTATATATTCATTTATCAGATATTTCTCTGGGTTTTTGTCTTACAAAATTATATTTGTAATCATCTTTATATACTTGAACGTTATAGAATCATTTTACTCTTAAAGTAACTCCAAATATAATATACTTAACTGGCACTTTTTAATTCTAGGTGCAACAGGAAACATTCTTGCAACTGTGACCTGGCTTTAAAGTGTTTAAATTGCTAAATATTATCTTTTGTTGTTGTTGCTGCTATTATTATGTGCTAGATGAATAAGATCATGATTAGTCTATGTTCATGATTTCACAGCCCCTACTGTAGGCTGAGGTCTGCTCTAGGCTCTACTTGTAGATGAATGTACAGGAGTATCACTGGCTTACAGCAAGGGCAGGAATGCCAAGAACAAGGAAGCTTCTCCTTCCACTTCTGATGAGAGGAATCCTTAGCTCTTAGAGATCTTTTGGACACCTCTTTGTCTTGAACTATCTTTTCAAAGAATGGGGCCCTTCAGTCTTAAGACTGTGTTGTGGGGGACAAAAAGGGAGGGGGGATGAAAGAGACAACAATTGAAAGGAGGGAAGGAAGGAAGGACAAAGGGAGGGAGGGAAGGAAGAAAGGAGGAATGGAAGGAAGAAAGAAAAGAGAAGAAAAAAAAAAAGAACATGTTCTTGCTTGATAAAAACTCCATGTCAGTCTTTCACAAGCTCTACAAAAAGGAACACACGAACACAAAGATTTCACTTGACTTTCCTGGTTATAAGTGAGGGAAATCTCCTAAGGCAACAAACTGAGTTGACTTTGATAGGATTTTGAGCAGTCATTAGTTAACAGCGAATCACAATACAAGTGCAGAAAGTGTGTGGTGTTAACCGCTCACATCTCACATCATCAGCTGCTGGCACACAAATAAGAGTTTCCTCTGCCTGAAGCCATGTCTCACAAAGAAATCTTCAGAAAGGTTCATTTTGGCAGAGTTCCTTAAAAAATTGCACTATTTGGGTTCTTTAAACAAAATTGGCTATGTACTACATTCTTTTGGGCTTTTTCATAATCTTCTTTTGTATTTTATATCCAAATTGTAAGATTGCCAAAGAAAGAAAAGAAGGAAGGAAGGAAGGAAGGAAGGAAGGAAGGAAGGAAGGAAGGAAGGAAGGAAGGAAGGAAGAAAGGAAGGATAAATGGATGGATGGATAGATGGATGGA
>NW_027397069.1:21180768-21216984 GCF_003265705.2 Callorhinus ursinus | reverse complement strand
AAGAAAGAAAGAAAGAAAGAAAAGAAAGAAAGAAGGAAAGAAAGAGAGGGAGGGAGGGAAGGAGGGATGGAGGGAGGACAAAGGAACTGAAGAGATTCAAACATTGAAAAGAATGTAATTGGTATAGCAAAGCCATAGAATTAAACGGAAGTTAATCATTAGAAATATTGATATGTTTCAGTAATTATATAGATTAGTAATACATAATACTAATAATTAGTAATACAAAATAATTTTTATACATTCATTTTTAGTATGGATGATATGTTTTCTTACATAAATGTGAATTGTTAAAACCCATATTCAGACCTGAGTAATTTCTTTTTTTATTTCTTTATTTTTTTTATTTTTTATTATGTTAATCACCATACATTACATCATTAGTTTTTGGTGTAGTGTTCCATGATTCATTGTTTGTGCATAACACCCAATACTCCATGCAGAACGTGCCCTCTTTAATACCCATCACCAGGCTAACCCATCCCCCCACTCTCCTCCCCTCTAGAACCCTCAGTTTGTTTTTCAGAGTCCATAGTCTCTCATGGTTCGTCTCCCCCTCCGACTTACTCCCCTTCATTCTTCCCCTCCTGCTATCTTCTTCTTTTTCTTTTTTCTTAACATATGTTGCATTATTTGTTTCAGAAGTACAGATTTGTGATTCAACAGTCTTGCACAATTCATAGCGCTCACCATAGCACATACCCTCCCCAATGTCTATCACCCAGCCACCCATCCCTCCCACCCCCCACCACTCCAGGAACCCTCAGTTTGTTTCCTGAGATTAAGAATTCCTCATATCAGTGAGGTCATATGATACATGTCTTTCTCTGATTGACGTATTTCACTCAAGATAACACCCTCCGGTTCAATCCACGTCGTTGCAAATGGCAAGATCTCATTCCTTTTGATGGCTGCATAATATTCCATTGTGTATATATACCACCTCTTCTTTATCCATTCATCTGTTGATGGACATCTTGGCTCTTTCCACAGTTTGGCTATTGTGGACATTGCTGCTATAAACATTGGGGTGCATGTACCCCTTCGGATCCCTACATTTGTATCTTTGTGGAAAATACCCAGTAGTGCAATTGCTGGATCATATGGTAGCTCTATTTTCAACTGTTTGAGGAACCTCCATACTGTTTTCCAGAGTGGTTGAACCAGCTTGCATTCCCACCAACAGTGCAGGAGGGTTCCCCTTTCTCCACATCCCCGCCAACATCTGTCGTTCCCTGACTTGTTAATTTTAGCCATTCTGACTGGTGTGAGGTGGTATCTCATGGAGGTTTTGATTTGGATTTCCCTGATGCCGAGTGATGCTGAGCACTTTCTCATGCGTCTGTTGGCCATTTGGATGTCTTCTTTGGAAAAATGTCTGTTCATGTCTTCTGCCCATTTCTTGATTGGATTATTTGTTCTTTGGGTGTTCAGTTTGATAAGTTCTTTATAGATTTTGGATACTAGCCCTTTATCTGATATGTCATTTGCAAATATTTTCTCCCATTCTGTCGGTTGTCTTTTGGTTTTGTGGACTATTTCTTTTGCTGTGCAAAAGCTTTTTATCTTGATGAAATCCCAATAGTTCATTTTTGCCCTGGCTTCCCGTGCCTTTGGTGATGTTTCTAGGAAGAAGTTGCTGCGGCTGAGGTCAAAGAGGTTGCTGCCTGTGTTCTCCTTTAGGATTTTGATGGACTCCTGTCTCACCTTTAGGTCTTTCAACCATTTGGAGTCTATTTTTGTGTGTGGTGTAAGGAAATGGTCCAGTTTCATTCTTCTGCATGTGGCTGTCCAATTTTCCCAACACCATTTGTTGAAGAGACTGTCTTTTTTCCATTGGACGTTCTTTCCTGCTTTGTCAAACATGAGTTGACCATAGAGTTGAGGGTCCATTTCTGGGCTCTCTCTTCTGTTCCACTGATCTATGTGTCTGTTTTTGTGCCAGTACCATACTGTCTTGATGATGACAGCTTTGTAATAGAGCTGGAAGTCCGGAATTGTGATGCCACCAGCTTTGCTTTTCTTTTTCAACATTCCCTCTGGCTATTCGGGGTCTCTTCTGGTTCCATACAAATTTTAGGATTATTTGTTCCATTTCTTCGAAAAAAGTGGATGGTATTTGGATGGCGATTGCATTGAATGTGTAGATTGCTCTAGGTAGCAATGACATCTTGACAATATTTGTTCTTCCAATCCATGAGCATAGAACGTTTTTCCATTTCTTTGTGTCTTCTTCAATTTCTTCCTGAGTATTTTATAGTTTTCTGCGTACAGATCCTTTGCCTCTTAGGTTAGATTTATTCCTAGGTATCTTATGGTTTTGGGTGCAAGTGTAAATGGGATCGACTCCTTGATTTGTCTCTCTTCTGTCTTGTTCTTGGTGTTTAGGAATGCCACTGATTTCTGTGCATTGATTTTATATCCTGCTACTTGACTGAATTCCTGTATGAGTTCTAGCAGTTTTGGGATGGAGTCTTTTGGGTTTTCCACATACAGTATCATATCATCTGCAAAGAGTGAGAGTTTGACTTCCTCTTTGCTGATTTGGATGCCTTTGATTTCTTTTTGTTGTCTGATTGCTGTGGCTAGGACTTCTAATACTATGTTGAATAGCAGTGGTGAGATTGGACATCCCTGCCACGTTCCTGACCTTAGGGGAAAAGCTCTCAGCTTTTCCCCATTGAGAATGATATTCGCTGTAGGATTTTCATAGATGGCTTTTATGATATTGAGGTATGTACCCTCTATCCCTATACTCTGAAGAGTTTTGATCAAGAAAGGATGATGTACTTTGTCAAATGCTTTTTCTGCATCTATTTAGAGGATCATATGATTCTTGTTCTTTCTTTTGTTAATGTATTGTATAACGTTGATTGATTTGCGGATGTTGAACCAGCCTTGCAGCCCAGGGATAAATCCCACTTGGTCATGGTGAATAATCCTTTTAATGTACTGTTGGATCCTATTGGCTAGTATTTTGGTGAGAATTTTTGCATCCATGTTCATCAAGGATATTGGTCTGTAATTCTCCTATTTGAATGGGTCTTTGTCTGGTTTGTGTATCAAGGTAATGGTGGCCTCATAAATCGAGTTTGGAAGTTTTCCTTCCATTTCTATTTTTTGGAACAGTTTCAGAAGAATAGGTATTATTTCTTCTTTAAATGTCTGATAGAATTCCCCTGGGAAGCCATCTGGCCCTGGGCTTTTGTTTGTTGGGAGATTTTTGATGACTGCTTCAATTTCCTTAGTGGTTATAGGTCTGTTCAGGTTTTCTATTTCTTCCTGGTTCAATTTTGGTAGTTGATACATCTCTAGGAATGCACCCATTTCTTCCAGGTTATCTAATTTGCTGGCATAGAGTTGCCCACAATATGTTCTTATAATTGTTTGTATTTCTTTGGTGTTGGTTGTGATCTCTCCTCTTTCATTCATGATTTTGTTGATTTGGGTTCTTTCTCTTTTCTTTTTGATAAGTCTGGCGAGGGATTTATCAATCTTGTTAATTCTTTCAAAGAACCAGCTCCTAGTTTTGTTGATCTGTTCTACTGTTCTTTTGGTTTCTAGTTCATTGATTTCTGCTCTGATCTTTATGATTTCTCTTCTCCTGCTGGGTTTAGGCTTTATTTGCTGTTCTTTCTCCAGCTCTTTTAGGTGTAGGGTTAGGTTGTGTATTTGAGAACTTTCTTGTTTCTTTTTTTTTTTTTAAAGATTTTATTTATTTATTCATGAGAGACAGAGAGAGAGAGAGAGAGGGGCAGAGGGAGAAGCAGGCTCCCAAGGAGCAGGGAGCCCGAGGTGGGACTCGACCCCAGGACCCTGGGATCATGACCTGAGCTGAAGGCAGACGCTCAACCATCTGAGCCACCCAGGCGCCCCGAGACGTTTCTTGTTTCTTGAGAAAGGCTTGTATTGCTATATACTTTCCTCTCAGGACTGCCTTTGCTGTATCCCAAAGATTTTGAACAGTTGTGTTTTCATTTTCATTGGTTTCCATGAATTTTTTTAATTCTTTTTTAATTTCCCGGTTGACCCACCATTCATTCTTTAGTAGGATGCTTTTTTTTTTTTTTTAAGATTTTTATTTATTTGTCAGAGAGAGAGAGAGCACAAGCAGGGGGAACAGCAGAGGGAGAGGGAGAAGCAGGCTCCTCACTGAGCAAGGAGCCCAATGTGGGACTCGATCCCAGGACCCCGGGACCATGACCCGAGCCGAAGGCAGACACCCAACGACTGAGCCACCCAGGCGTCCCTTTAGTAGGATGCTCTTTAGCCTCCATGTATTTGAGTTCTTTCCGACTTTCTCTTGTGATTGAGTTCTAGTTTCAAAGCATTGTGGTCTGAAAATATGCAGGGAATAATCCCATTCTCTTGGTACTGTTTGAGACCTGATTTGTGACCTAGGATGTGATCAATTCTGGAGAATGTTCCTTGGGCACTAGAGAAGAATGTTTATTCTGTTGCTTTGGGATGGAATGTTCTGAATATGTCTGTGAAGTCCATTTGTTCCAGTGTGTCATTTAAAGTCTTTAATTGCTTGTTGTTCTTTTGCTTAGATGATCTGTCCATTTCAGTCAGGGGGGTGTTAAAGTCCCCCACTATTATTGTATTGTTGTCAGTGTGTTTCTTCACTTTTGTAATTAATTGCCTTATAAAATTGGTTGCTCCCATGTTAGGGGCATAGATATTTACAATTGTTAGCTCTTCTTGTTGGATAGGCCCTTTAAGTAGGATATAGTGTCCTTCTTCATCTCTTATTACAGTCTTTGTTTTAAAATCTAATTTGTTTAATATAAGAATTGCTACCCCAGCTTTCTTTCGGTGTCCATTAACATGCTAAATTGTTTTCCACCCCCTCACTTTCAATCTGGGGGTGTCTTTGGGTCTAAAATGAGTCTCTTGCAGACAGCATATTGATGGATCTTGTTTTTTAATCCAGTCTGATAGCCTGTGTCTTTTGATTGGGGCATTTAGCCCATTTACATTCAGGGTAACTATTGAAAGGTATGAATTTAGTGCCATTGTATTGCCTGTAGGTGACTGTTACTGTATATTGTCTGTGTTCCTTTCTGTCTATGCCGCATTTAGGCTCTCTCTTTGCTTAGAGGATCCCTTTCAATATTTCTTGGAGGGCTGGTTTTGTGTTTGCAAGTTCCTTTAGTTTTTGTTTGTCCTGGAAGCTTTTTATCTCCTTCAATTTTCAATGACAGCCTAGCTGGATATAGTATTCTTGGCTGCATATTTTTCTCGTTTAGTGCTCTGAAGATCTCATGCCAGTCCTTTCTGGCCTGCCAGGTCTCTGTGGATAGCAGACCTGAATAATTTCTAAAACTCTCCCTGATGACAAAGGGAGTAACTCTGCTTTTCCATTTCAATTTATTATATTGGAGTTGCAGCATGCAGAAACATATGCTAATTATGACACTGTATTTTCCATGGTGGGTATCAAAAAATTTACCTTCTTTCAAAAATGAAGACTCAGTTACCACTCTGGAAAGAGGGTAAAAGAGTTCTTAATGTGAGTGTTGTCTGCTTTATAGCCTTCCACTGGTGAAGGAAGAATATAACACTTCTATTTCTTTGCAAACCATAATCAGTTAAGCACCAGATCACCTAATATTCACTCTTGTAAATCCAGTATTCAGTATTTTTCTATTTTCATTTGTAGCCCTGTAAGTCAAGCAATTACATCCCATTAGCTTGGTAACATGCCTCCTAATTAATTATCTATATAAAGTCCCAACCATCATCTCTCAATTTTGTACATGAATATCAGGGTAGTTTTCCTAAGCCTTGCTTTACTGTACCTCTGTTCAGCTCCAGAAGCATCATGGTTGAATTTACTCCAATTTGCTCTTTAAAATGGCCATGCCAATTACAATTCCCACCAAGGGTTTATGAGAATAATATATAACATCACACTCCAAAAACGTTAATCCCAGCCTGTTACACCCCAGGGTGACTCTTTATAACTGAATAATGAAAGTAGTAAGCTGTTAATTTTTACTTTACTTACTTGAATACTGATTATCTTAAATATCTTTAAAAATGTATTTAATGGACTTCATATTATTTCTTCTGTAAAATGTTTTTGCATAAGCAATGCCTATATTTCTGTTAGATTATCTTTCTCATATAGATGTCTAAGAATTCTTCATACTCTCTAGACATTAAAACTTAATTTCTGTGTCTTAGAAAACACATCCTTCACTATAAGTTTGGGTATTATTTTATGCAGAGAGTTTTGTTATTCAGAAAGTCTTAAATTCACTATATTGATATCAGTTTTCTCCCTACACACAGTTTTCTGGTTGGGCCATAAATACTTAGGTTTTTTTGTTTGTTCGTTTTTCTGTCTTAAGGTAAAATAATTTTCCTATATTTTGACACTGTAATGCTTTGCTTCTCAAATTTGGTTATTGATTTTGAAGTTGATTTATTTCTAATTCACTTTTTCGTATGGTTTGAAATAGAAAATAATTTTATATTTTCACCATATTTGCTTCTGTGATCCAACATTTCTTGTATAGTTCTGCATTTCTCCACTAATATGAAATGCCAACTGTCTTATATACCAACTTTCCATATATGAATAGCTATATTCATGATCTATTCAATCTATTTCTATATTTTTTGGATTATTTCTACAATAATATTTCTGTGTCTTATTACTTATATCTTGGCCTTTTGTAGAACCAGGTAGAATTTCTGCTTCTAGTTCTTTTTTATAGCTGCTTTGCTCTATTCTTATATTATGAATTTTCATGTGAATTTTTGACTACTTTCATAAGTAATCCTCTTGGGGGTTTGGTGAGAATTGGATTCAATATATAAATTAATTTGGAAAGTATTCAGTGATGCCCTGGTGGCACAGTTGGTTAAGTGTCTGCCTTCAGCTCAAGTCATGATCCTGGGGGCCTGGGATTCAGCCCCACGTTGGGCTCCCTGCTCTGCAGGGAGCCTGCTTCCCTTTCTTCCTCTGCTTCCCCCCCGCCCCCCGCCACCCTCATGCTTGTGCTCTCTGGCTCTATCTCTCTGTCAAATAAATAAATAAAATCTTTAAAAAAAAAGAAACAAAAAATGAAAAGTATTCAAATTTTCTCACTTATAGGTAAGAATCATCACAATTTATTTAGGTCTTTTATTTTTTTGAATAATGTCTTAACATTATAACACAGGTCTTCCACATATTCTTATTTTCTAATATCAATATGCATTATGTACTTTTATTTTACTTCTATGTATTTTTCAATTAAAATTTCTAACTTGGTTCCCTCCAAAAAAACAAGTTAACAACAAGCAAACAGACAACAACAAACAAATCTTGATGAATTTTATTAGATGTTTTCTCTGTTTTAGCACTGATGTTGATTTAATAATTTTTTTAAAGATTTTATTTATTTATTTGAGAGAGAGAAAGCTCACAAGTGGGGAGAGGGGCAGGAGAGGGAGAAGCAGACTCCCTGCTGAGCAGGGAGCTTGATGTGACAGTGGGGCTAGATCCCAGGACCCTGAGATCATGATCTGATCCAAAGGTAGATGCTTAACTGACTGAACGACCCAGGTGCCCCATGTTGATTTAATAATTTATCTAGCAAAACGCTGATGTGATTGTTTTTCAAAAATTTCCCAAAAAATTACAATATTTTCTATGTAGACAAATATATTACCTGAAAAAAACACAATTTTGATTCTTTTCATATTTATTTATTTATTTGCATCTAAGAATTGTATTTCATTGGAAGTTTGTATAGGTAACACCTATTAGGTTAACATAAAATAAATGTGATAATTCATTTTAATTAAAGTTGTGCTCTCTTGATTTAAAATGACATTTGGTATTTTCTTTTATTTTTTTTTTGTTAAAAATTTTATTTATTTATTTGACAGAGAGAGAGACAGCGAGAGAGGGAACACAAGCAGGAGGAGTGGGAGGGGAAGAAGCAGGCTTCCTGCAGAGCAGGGAGCCTGATGCGGGCCTTGATCCCAGGACCCTGGGAACATGACCTGAGCCGAAGGCAGCCGCTTAACCAACTGAGCCACCCAGGCGCCCCAACATTTGGTATTTTCTTAATCTGAAAATTAAAGTTAAAATCTAAGAAAAATAAGTTGGACTTCCACAACTGACTGATGCTGAACCTAGTTCATTCCCCTGAATTTGGAATATTAATGCTAATTGGAAATCTGACAAGAAGGAAGATGAGAATAGTACATTTCAACTAGCTCTCCCTCATTGTCTGCTGCATATCACTCAAAATTGCTTTGCTCAATGATACCTGAATTTGTAAGCCTTTGTATGCTTTAACTGAACAATTTCCACTATCTCTCTAGATATTCTGGAGCTATCCTTAGACAGGCAAGCAGTTTCTTTTCTGCCAAAAGCACCAGTGAATGAAAAGAAATTTCTATCACAAATTCATGTGTGGGGCATGTAGTGCTTACCAATGCTATGCAATAGAATTGCAATAATGGAAATATTCTCTAATTCTACACTACCAATGGGGTACCCACCAGCCACCTGTAGTTATGGAGTACTTGAAACGTGGCTGTTGCTGTGAAAGTTAGTTTTAGTTTAAGACCATCAGCTTCAAGTGAAGTATTTGATTCTAGGTCCCCAAAAAGTGGGACTTTGGTTATGATCTCTTCCCAATCATGGAGTCTCAAATTTAATATCCAGAGCCAAATTTTGATTGGCTTATTTTCCTGAAAAGTTTTAGCAGTTTTCAAAAAAATTTATTTTACATTGATCTCCAAGAATAAAGGAGCTCTGTGACCTAGTCACCTAGAATCCTAATTAAGTGGAGTGAATGCATAAAGAAATTTTCCATTCCAGCATGGAAAAATGAGTGACAAATTAGATGTGACAAAATTGTGTTCATGAATGTTAGCATGAGTGAGTTGTATAACGGGAGAAAGGATTATAGCATCATAATGGTTATTGAATAAAATAATTTTCTCCAATATTAATGTTTCTAATATGATATTTGATATTCCCATTTCTACATTAACTACTAGTATAATCTGTTGTGATAACATTAAGCGGTGATTCTAAATTCAATTTATAACCCTATGTCATTTTTTGACTGAAGGAAGCACTCTGTTAGAAAAAAATCGTAGTTATATCCAAGTGATTATATTTATTATAATTGTGTTATTTATACAGTGAAGTTAAGAAAACTGAAATCTTTCATGCAGAGACAGGAAAGAAATGTACAAATGAATAGTTTTTTTAAAAAGTTGTAACATATGGACAACCCCATTTTTAAATTAGAACTAAAAATGAATTAAATTAATTTAATGACAATATTGTCTTTTCTCATAATACAAATGAAGCTCATATGTCTTAATGGTTCTTTTTTATTTTATTCTTTCAATTATTTTAGCATTGTCATTTCATAATGGCATATACGGTGAACAACAAAAGAATATTAAGGTTAGTGGTCAGTGATTTATTTCAGTGCAAATATTGTTGTAGCCCAGATTAAGACATAGGACAGTATAAACACTTCAAACATCTATCATTTCTCCTTCACTTACAAATTAACCAAAATTTTAACTCCTTTATAGTAATAAATGTGTAACTTGTCTTTAAGATTTTGCCACCTAAAATGCATCACCTGTTACTATAATTTTTACAATTTGTTAAATTTTGAATTTAATTGGTCATTTATAATTTTAAGAAATGTATGTCCATCAGATTATTTCCCCCTTTTTAGTAGCTGTATTTGAATAATTATTATTGCTCAATAATACCAGTTTACCATACTTTATATACTCTTTATAAGTTAATGATAATTTGGGTGACTTCCACTTTCAGGAAATAATAAATGCTCTTATGTGAACATAACCATATATGTCTCTTGGTGCACATGTCCACATACGCATTTCTGTAGGATATTCATGTGTAAGTAGAATTGCTTCAATAAACTATATGGATACCTTTACTATTAATAGATAGTACCAGACCATGTCTTAAAATAATTGTTCTGACTGACAATCCCCCTAAAAAGTACTGCGGTTCCTGTTCTTCATACCCTTGTCAACACATGCATCAATCTTTTTTAATTTTAGTCATTCTGATGAATGTATAGCAGTGTTACATTGTGCTTTTAATTTGCATTTAGTAGATTAATAATGAAATTGAGTACCCTGTTTTCAGTAATTTTGATATATGTGTTGTGAAGAGCCTGTTCACATTTCTTGCTCACATTTCTACTTCTGTGTTTTTCATCATTTCCTTATTGATTCGTGGGAGTTATTTATATTTTGGTAATAAGCTTTTTGTCAGTTTTGTGTTTGGCAAATATAATCTCCAACATTATGACTTGGTTTTTAGTGTCTTAATGGTATCTTAATTTTAATGTAATGCAATTTATTATTTTTTTCTTTCACAGTTTATGTTTATGCGCTGGGGAATAAGTCTTTTCATACCCAAGGTTATGAAGGAATATATGTATATTATATATTATATATATTATATATATAATATACATATATGTTATATATATATATTTCTAGGAATTTTATTATTCACCTTTCACATTGACATCTAATTCTGAGATGATTTTTGTGTATCCTGTGATATATGGGCCACATTTCTTTCCTGGTATGAATATCAAATTGACTTCACAAGCATTTTGAAAAGAACATCCTTTTCTTCATTGCTCTGTGCAAGGATGCCTTTTTTTTTAATGCTAACTAGATTTATATTTTCTATATGGAAAGCAGTTTTGCAGTACATATCATAAGCCTTAAAATTTCATTTCCTTCTCAAAATCTAGTCTAAGAAAATTTGTCATAAGTTGTAGAAACTTTTACTTCACAGTATTATTTATGTAGCAAAATAGGATATATCATTACTGTGCAATAAAGTAATAATTACATAAATTATGATACAAATATAGAATATAATATAGTAAATAAACTTTCCATTTAATAGTATTTTAATAACATGAAAAATGCTTATACTTCAATGAAAATTTTAAAAAGAAAATGATAGTTGCTTTTGCAGTATGATCCAAATTATGGGTTTTTTTTTATGTTATGTTAATCACCATACATCACATCATTAGTTTTTGATGTAGTGTTCCATGATTCATTGTTTGCATATAAGACCCAGTGCTCCATGCAGTACATGCCCTCTTTAATACCCATCACCAGGCTAACCCATCCCCCCACCCCCCTCCCCTCTAGAACCCTCAGTTTGTTTCTCAGAGTCCATAGTCTCTCATGGTTCGTCTCCCCTTCTGATTTCCTCCCCTTCATTTTTCCCTTTCTACTATCCTCATTTTTTTTTTAACATATAATGTATTGTTTGTTTCAGAGGTACAGGTCTGTGATTCATCGGTCTTACACAATTCACAGCGCTCACCATAGCACATACCCTCTCCAATGTCTATCACCCAGCCACCCCATCCCTCCCACGTGGATGGAACTAGAGGGTATTATGCTAAATGAAATAAGTCAATCAGAGAAAGACATGTATCCTATGATCTCACTGATATGAGGAATTCTTAATCTCAGGAAACAAACTGAGGGTTGCTGGAGTGGTGGGGGGTGGGAGGGAAGGATGTCTTTATACTATGCCTTATGCCAGTATTGCTGGGTTTTGGTGTTTGGATTCTCAAATTCCTTTTGGTGTTTGGCCTATTTATCTAGTCTTTCACAAATACTATGATTTCTTAATTAAATGAGGTGTTATAACAAGACTTCATATTTGATCAGCAATGTTCCTCATTTTGTTCTTTTTCTCCAAGATTGATTTTAGATAAACTTAGAACTTTGCATGTCTGTCTATATAACTTTAAAGATCAGCATGTCATGTTATGGGGAGAGGACTGCTGATACTGACAAAGTGATATGGTTAACATTTTCAAGGTGAATAGATATCTAGAGAAAATGTAGATAGTTTGTGGAGAATTAACATCATTAAAATATTGATTTCTTTAATCTATGAATGTTTTGTATCACTTCATTGATTGAGGGCTCTTGAAATTATAAATAGTAACATTTCATATTTTTACTTATAAAACTATTGGCCTCCATTTGTTGAATTTATTCTTAAGAGATTGAGAATACCTTTTTGTTTAATGTTACTTGTTAGTACCAGAGAATTATACTTTTGTATTTTCTGTGAACATAAACTTATCATCTATGAATAAAGTTATGTTTTTCCTTTATAATCCTTACAGATTTTATTTTATTGATTTACCTTATTTCATGGATTAGGACTTCTAGTAGATTTATACTCGAACAGATGGCAGTAGAAATACTTGTATCTATTCTAAACTTAAATGTATATTATTTGTAACATTATTCATTATGTCACCATACTTTAGAAATCATGCTTAGTTTACTGGGCTAACTCTGTTCCTAGATAAGAGCTCTTTATCAAGAATGTATATAGAAAGATATCATCAACTTTATTTATTGAAATGATTACATGATTTTCTCTTTCATTATGACAATGTTCAAATTATTCTCATTAATTTTCTTATAATAAATCAATCTTTTATTATTAAAATAAATTCATAATGGTAAATAAATATTACTTTATATATGCTCTGCTATTCTGTATATGAATTATCTTCCAATTCTTTTTTTTTTCTTTTTAGGATTCTTGTGTCTATGTTCAGGAGAAAAATTGCCTCTACATTTCTCTTACCAAATTATATTTTATTTCATAAATTTTTCTACCTTTTGTAATTCATCCCTGAGCTTAAATCTTGGATCATATTCTTTTTGTTTGAAAATACCAGTTTGCATTCTTTTAGTGCAGAATTGGTTGTGGTTTATTAATTGGTTTTTATTTGTCTCAAAATATCTTCATTTCATCTTCATTCCAAAATGATGTTTTCATTTGGTGAATAATTCTAGGTTGGAAGTTTTTCTCTTTCATTGGTTTGCAGGCATTATTTTCTTATCTTCTAGAATCCAGAGTTTCTTCATGAAGTCTTCTCTCAGGTTCTTTTCTCTCTCTCTATTGAAATCTTTTCTTTGTTTTCTGCTTTAAGGACTCATGTATGTTTGTGTGTGTGTGTGTGTGTGTGTGTGTGTGTGTTTAATGAGAATTCTTTACTATGTCACCTGAATACTTTAATCAGTTTGGGGAATTTCTTAGCACTATTTCATCAGTACCTCACATATTAGATCTTCATGTTGTGTCCTTCCATCTCTTTTGTATATTTCTTACTTTTGCCTTCTCTTACTTAAGTCAGAATGTTTTATTCTGACACTCACCTCCATAATTCTCTCTTCAGTTCTTTTTCACAACTGCCAAATTGCCCATCCCACTATCACCCTAAGCAGAATTCCTGTTGTATTTATTGCTTTGGCATTTTTAAGTCATTTTACCAATATGAATGGTGTAATTTTTAAAAGTAAGATTATTTTTTTTCTTTTTTCAGATGTCTCCTCCAGTAACTTTCTGAAGGATATATGTTCTAGCAATACCAAAAAAATATCTTTTTGATTAATGAAACCCATTACATAAAATATTAATCTTATATAAAATGTACATAATTTCATTTTTGTTAACTTTTTTATAATAATGTAGGTGATATAATCAAATGAACTTTGGATTCAGAGGTTTACACTAATATTATCCCTACCCTTACTTTGTATATTAGCTAAGACAACTGAAAGTCTCCCTCAGCATTATATTTCTCACCTAGTATTAGAAAATACCTTTTGAAACCCTTACTGTTATTGTGCAGGTTATTTGAAATAATGAATACCTTAAAGTATTAATGAATACTTTATAAGAGGCCCAATAATAGAAAGTTTGTTATTTTAAATTATTTTACAATAAATATATAGTATCAAAATATATGTAAAATCAAATTTATAAATAGTTTAATTATTGCGTTCTTTGTAGAAAAAATAATTTAAGTGCCAATAAAGTGTATACACAAACATATACTGTCACACACATAACCAAGAATCCTAAATGTGAACTGCAGATTGATCTTCAATTCAAGGATTTATTAAATTACAGTAATTCTCACCAAATCAACATCCTGTAGAAAACTAAAGTTATCCCAGCTAGCTGTCTAAATTTAAATAAGATTATATATTTAACTTCACCTCTGTTTCTGGGGTCTTATGTCGTTTATACTATATTGTTGGCTCACTTTTATACATATATAAAAATGTTAACACATGCACACAACACACGGACACTTGGTATGCTTTCACTCTGTCACTAACTGCCCTGACTGTTAGTTATTAATGGCCCTTCACATGTTTGTGTAGGGATAGAAAAATGTCAGGGAAATAGAAGATTAGGAAGACATTCTGATGATGTTTTATTTGAGTGGTTAGATTACAATATTTTTAAGAAGTCTTCTCTTGCTTGTTTTGATTGTTTTTAATTGTTCTGAGTTATTTTTTCTTCATATAACTAACACAACAGCAACAATACAGTCCTTACCAAATAAACCCCATAAAGCTCTTCCAGCAATAGGGTATTTTTGTTTTGTTTTGTTTTTGTGGTTTTTTTTATTTTATTATGTTATGTTAATCACCATACATTTCATCATTAGTTTTTGATGTAGTGTTCCATGATTCATTTTTTGCATATAACACCCAGTGCTCCATGCAGTACATGCCCTCTTTAATACCCATCACCAGGCTAACCCATCCCCCCAACCCCCTCCCCTCTAGAACCCTCAGTTTGTTTCTCAGAGTCCATCATCTCTCATGGTTCGTCTCCCCCTTCCGATTTCCCCCCCTTCATTTTTCCCTTCCTACTATCTTCTTCTTTTTTTTCTTTAACATACAACGTATATCTGTTTCAGAGGTACAGGTCTGTGATTCAGCAGTCTTACACAATTCACAGCGCTCACCATAGCACATACCCTCCCCAATGTCTATCACCCCATCCCTCCTACCCCCTCCAGTCCAGCAACCCTCAGTTTGTTTCCTGAGATTAAGAATTCCTCATATCCATGAGATCATATGCAATAGTTATTGCCAAACATCTTCTTGTGATGAACCTTGTCAGAGGCAGAAGAAGATAGAAGAAGAGAAGGGGAGAGAGAGTTCTACAAAAAATAAAAGATCTGGAGAAATTTTTTAGATGTCTTTTTTTTTAATTTTTTTTTAAAGATTTTATTTATTTGACAGAGACATAGTGAGAGAGGGAACACAAGCAGGGGGAGTGGGAGAGGGAGAAGCAGCCTTCCCGCGGAGCAGGGAGCCCAACACGGGGCTCCATCCCAGGACCCTGGGATCATGACCTGAGCCAAAGGCAAACGCTTAATGACTGAGCCACCCAGGTGCCCCTTAAATGTCTTTTTAAAAACAAAAGTTCCATGGATCTTTGAATGAAACATATATCAATACTAACTGCTGTTTGTTCATGAAACACTTTACTTATATAATCTTAGCTAATGTTCTCAAAACATCCATGGATTTAGTATTTTTTATGTGTGAAGTATGCTGTGGTTAGGTACACTGGCCCAAATTATTCAGCTACTGTGTGTCAGGCCTGTGGTTTGAACCCATTTATACAAATATGAAGTTATGAAAAGACTGTATGACTTGCATTGGCAGTAGGTTTTTATTGTTTGCTATATTAACTCTTTTATCAGAATTTCAAAGGTCTGATCCTGCCAGAATTTGGTTTTACTACTTCCAAAAGGATTCCTCCAACTGAGTCTGACTTGTCTTTCTACTGCTACACTTCAGTCTAGGGTCACCTCTTTCTTATATTCCTGTTTTTCTATGTTCTGAATGTGACTTTCAGTCCTTTGATGCAAATATTCTATCTTTCAACATTCTGTTCACACACAACATTCTCTGTAGTTTTTAATAACTGTTCTGGCTCACATATATATTCTTCTTACTTAAATGTCTCCCATTAGTTGATTAATATTGAGTGTCTCTACTAGGAATATTGGGCATTTATACTTGTTGGTACATTGCAATAAATTACATTCTAATTTATCATTTGGTGTTTGCTATATTTTTTGCTCCACAACCACATATAATTAATTGTTCCTTAGAATTCTACATTAATCTAGAAAGTACTGAGAATATTTTTGTTTTATAATAAACTCTCCCTGCTTTCCCTTTTTACCTAAAATATAAATGGTAAAAAAAATTTCATTTTTAGGATTATAAAAATTAATTTAAAGTTTGTTATGTGAAGAAAGGGAATTATCCTCATGTGCATACATACAAATCTAATAGTCATTTTATGAATTTCAAAATACTAGGAAATGCATTAAGATTCTATCATGACAAAATAAAAGAGGAACTAAGCACTTATTTTACTGATTTGTATTAATCTTAACATTTAATAAAATCAAGCTTTTAATATATTTAAAACATTTCAATTTTTATTATTTTATTCTTTCTGGCTTTTAGTTGTCTATACTATATTTTGGAAATTGTTTCAGTCTTGTTCAGAGAAAATCAGGAAATGCAATTCAGTGAAGAAAGTATGATGTGAAGCAAGGCAGTCGGGAGTCAAACTATGTAGGTTCAAATACTGCTTCTGCCATGTGTTTAGCTGAGTGTCCGTGGGGGAATTAATCCCTTGAAAAGGAGTTTTCTCTTCAGTAAAATGGAATGATAACAGTCTCTGCCTCTCACTTTTTCTGAGAAGATATTAAAAATTAATAAGTATAAACCAAAGTATCATTTAGCATTAATAAATATCTTGTTTTCTGTTTTTTATTATGTTCTTAGAAATCGTTCGATTCTGAGAGATGATGGATACCTTTTTGAGTTGCCTCATTCAGCAAAATAATGTAGAATGTTTTTTCAACACAACCCATTATCTCTAGTTTCAGTGGAATATAATAAATATTCAGGTATAAAGATTTCCAATGATAAAGAAAAGAGACATTTTTTAAAATGGCATTTGCAAGAGACTCAAAACAACTATTTTCTATGCATATTTTCTTGTTCAAATTTGCTTATTAATATTTGTGAATTTTGCGTGTAATATTTCATTAGTAAAATTTAGTTTTAGTGTTCTAAGTCTGATATCGAAGAGAATTACAAGGAAAGAATCAGCGGAATATGAGTCTCTTTGATAAATGGAAGAGAAGGAAAATCTTTCTATTGAAGTCAAGTTTTGTTTGTCTAGAGGATAATACCATTATTGCAGAGTGTTCTGCCATTCCTTGTTGTCTTTGTGTCTGTATCATTGACCTGGGACCCAAATAGAGAACAGGGCAGGCATTCCACGGTAGAACGTGTGAGTTTTAGAAGACAAATGGTAAGATAAAAACTCAAGTGTTGCACAAGAAAGGTTAAAGGTAGAGAGAGGGCAGGGTCTTTTCCAAAACTCAGGTTTTTGTGTTTTTGATTTTAGCTACTAGGACAGATGTGAGGTGATATCTTATTCGAGTTTTGACTTGCATCTCCCTGATGATGAGTGATGTTGAGCATCTTTTCATGTGTCTTTGGCCATCTGTATGTCTTCTTTGTAGAAATGCCTGTTGGTGACTTCTGCCCATATTCATTGTCTTGTATGTAGCTGTCTAGTTTTCCCAGCACCATTTATTGAAGAGGCTGCCTTTTTCCTATTGCGTATTCTTGCTTCCTTTGTCAAAGAATAATTGACATAATTGTGGGTTTATTTCTGGGCTTTCTGTTCTGTCCCATTGATCTTTTCATGGTGTTTTGATTACTATACCTTTGTAGTATAATGTGAAATCAGGAATTTGATATTTCCAGCTGTGTTTTTCTTTTTCAAGATTGCTCTGGCTATTTGGGATCTTTTGTGGTTCCATACAAATTTTAGGATTGTTTGTTCTAGTTCTGTGAAAAATGCTGTTGGTATTTTGATAGGGATTGCATTGAATCTGTAAATTACTTTGATAGTAGACTTCTCCCTAAAGTCTTTCTTTCTTTTCTCAAGCCCAGAGAATATCTTTATGATTGTTGCTTTAAATTCTCCATCAAGCATATTATTTATATATGTTTCACTTAGATCACTGGCTGTGACCTTATCTTGTTTTATTTGGGATGAATTCCTCTGTTCTGGCATTTTGTCTAAGTCTCTGTCTTCTTCTGTGTGTTAGAAAAGCCTGTTATGTTTCCTGCTCCTGAGAGTAAGGGTTTTATGAAGATGTCATATAGTGTCCAGGGCCTGACACTTCAGGGAATGTCTCTGTTGTGTGCTGTGTGCACTCTGCTACTATGGTTTGGCTGCTCTGTCCTTCAGGCCAGTTGTCTGCAGAGGTTCTCCTTGCCTGCAGAAGGCAGTGTTTAGTCCTTGGTCAGAGTGTGGTGGGTTTTATCTAGGTGTGCTCTGGTCCACTTGTTAAATGAGAGCTGATGCAACTTCCACTAGGAATGAAGTCCTGCAGAACTCTCTAGTTGGGAGGCATGGTGTAGCAGGGTTTTCTGATGGTCTTCTGGGGAAGGGGGACCCACTGCACTGGAACTGAGGCAAACTTAACCAAGAGGGGCATTACCAGCAGAGTGCAGGAGTGTGAGACCTGGTATAAACAGGTTAGGCAGCCAGTGTCAGCTCTGTGGAACCTAAGGTGGTTCTGTGTTTATGCTTAGGGGAGGGGGAGGGAAATGGCGCCAGCCAGCTCCTTTGTCTCTGGAGAGGGGTCTCCATGCTTGCTACTCTCCGGGAAGCACCCCAAGAAGAACTAACAATCACCCCCCATGTGTTCCAGGTGGCCCCCAGATCACTATCTTCACGCAGTCTGCCTCAGTGCTGTTTGCCTGCCTTCTCTCCAGGAGCAGTGCAGTGCGCTCTGGGCTGTATCTCAGCCATGCCCGCTGACCTTAAAAACTGCTGTCTTCAAGCCCCTGTGGTTGTGAAAACTCATAAAAATCAACTCCTTTCATTTTCCCGGCCAATGGCTTTGGGGAAGTGTTCTCTTTATGTATTCTCCTGTGTGCTCCTCTCTGTCTCACCTTTCTGTGCAACCAGGGCTCTCTCTCCTCCACAGCACCTGTGATTCATTTCTTCCCCAAATCATGTCTCTGTACTTCCTACCTTCTTTGATGGGGCTTCTTCTCTCCCTCTAGTTGTGGAGTTTGTTCTGTCAGTCCTCAGGTTGATTTCTTGAGTGTTCAGAACAATTTGACGGTTATCTAGTTGTGCTGACGGGATGAGGCATGCCTAAGGTCCTCCTACTACACTGCCATCTTAGCTTCCCTCACCAAAAGTGTGTAGTATTTTTATTGTAACGATACAGATTTACTACTCATTGTTAAATATGCCTCATGTAATCTCTTTAAAAATAAAGTGCTTTTTTGGTTAAATCAGTCGGAATGATGGAGTAAGGACCTTGGGAAAAATTCTCCTCCATAAAAGCAATAAGAACATTGGCAAACATTGTTAGAATCAGTATTTTCAGAACTGTAGAAAGTAAAAAGTACTTATTATTTTTCTTTCATTCTTTTTGAGATTTATTTATTTATTTTAGAGAGAGAGAGAGCACAAGGAGGAGGAGCATAGGGAGAGGGAGAGAGAATCTCAAGCAGACACCCTGCTGAGCATGGAGCCCAATGCCAGGCCTGATCTCACTACCCTGAAATCATGACCTCAGCCAAAACCAATAGTCAGATGCTTAACCAACTACACCACCAGGCGCTCCACTTTATTACTTTTCTAATCTTCACTAAGAAGTGAATTATCCTTTTTTTAAAAAGATTTATTTATTTATTTATTTTGAGAGAGTGAGAATGAGAGAGAGAGAGAGAGAGCACATGAGAGGGGGGAGGGCCAGAGGGAGAAGCAGGTTCCTCGCTGAGCGGGGAGCCCGATGCGGGACTCGATCCCAGGACTACAGGATCATGACCTGAGCCAAAGGCAGTCGCTTAACCAACTGAGCCACCCAGGCGCCCAAGAAGTGAATTATCCTAATACTCTTATTTTTACTTATGACACATGATCCATTTTATTATTACTCTTATTACTTATTATTTTTGTAGATTATGAATAATGACTTATTGTACATCAATGGTTTAGTCAGAAAGTTTGAAACAATATTAAAAGAGGAACTTGTATACTGTTCACCTAGATCCATCAGATTTTGTTGTTGTTGCTTAATGAATAATCCAGTTTATTTTATATATTCTCATAAGCATTTTCTATTCTTCTAAAGAGGTGCTGAGCATGTTTTCCTGTGTCTGTTGCCGTCTATATGTCTTCTTTGTAGAAATGTCTGTTCATGTCTTCTGACCATTTTTTAATTGGATTATTTTGGTTTTGGGTGCTAAGTTGTATCCATTCTTTATACACTTTGGATACTAACCCTATATCAAATATGTCCTTGGCAAATATCTTCTTCCATTCTGTAGGTTGCCTTTTAGTTTTGTTGATTCTTTTCTTTGCTGTGCAAAAACTTTTTATTTTGATGTAGTCCTAATAGTTTATTTTTATTTTGTCTCTGTTGCCTCAGGAGACATATCTAGACAAAATGTTGCTATGTCCAATGTCAGAGAAATTACTCTGTGCTCTCTTCTAGGATTTTTATGATTTCCTGTCTCATATTTAGGTCTTTAATCCATTTTGAGCTTATTTAGTTATGGTGAAAGAAAGTAGTCCAGTTTCATTCTTCCTCATGTAGTTATCCAGTTTTCCTATTTGTTGAAGAGACTGTCTTTTCCCCATTGTATAGTCATTCCTCCTTTGTCAAAGATTTATTTTATACCCATATAATCATGGGTTTATTTCTGGGTTTTCTCTTTCATTGATCTATGTGTCTATTTTTATGCCAGTGACATACTATTTTAATTACTGTTGCTTTGTAATGTAACTTGAGATCTGGAATTGTGATACCTCCAGTTACATTTTTCTTTTTCAAGATTGCTTTGACTATTTGAGGTCCTTTATGGTTCCGCACAAATTTTAGGATTGTTCTGTGAAAAATGCTGTTGGTATTTTGATAGTGATTACATTAAATCTGTAGGTTGCCTTGGGTAGTATAGACATTTTAACAATATCGGTTCTGCCAAATATGAGCATGGAATGTCTTTCCATTTCTTTGTGTCATCTTGAATTTCTTTTGTCAGTATCATAGTTTTCAGAGTACACTTTGGTTAAGTTTATTCCTATATATTTTATTGTTTGGTGCAATTGTAAATTGGATTGTTTTCCTAATTTCTCTTTCTGCCGTTTCATTATTAGTGTATAGGAATGCAAGAGATTTCTGTGCATTGATTTTGAACTCTCCTACAACTTTACTGAATTCATTTATCATTTCTAGTAGTTTTTTGGTGGAATCTTTTCTATTTACAGTATAATGTCATCTGAAAATAATGTTTTACTTCTTCCTTAACAATTTGGATGCCTTTTAATTCTTCATGTTTTCTAATTGCTCTGGCTATGACTTTCAATACTATGTTGAACAGAAGTGGTGAAAGGTGACATCCTTGGTTTGTTCCTAACCTTAGGGGAAGCTTTGCAGCATTTTATAATACCAGTTTTATTATGATAATATAAAGAAAGGTCACTATATCAAGAAGATATAAAAATTAGAAAATAGTGCATCTAATAATAGATCTTAAAATATGTGAAACAGTGTGCCAGAATTAGCAACCTGAAAAACAAATATTTATATACATGAAGCAAAAACACAGAATTGGAGACAGTGGCAACATTAATGTTGGATATTTTGAGACCCTTTTTTCAGTAATGATATAACTAGACAAGAGATCAACAATATATATCAGAATAACACTATACAATTAACAGATATATATACACAAGATATCTATAAACTTCACCCAACAATAACAGAATACTCATACTTCTCAAGTGCCCATGAAAGGTTCTGTAGGAAAAACTCTATGTATAAAACATATAGAACAAGCCTTACTATATGCAAAGGACTGTAAGCAAAGAAGAGTATGTTTTCTGAGACATGGAATTAACAGAAGGAAATTTGGGAAACCCACAAATATGTAGACATTAAACATTAAAAGTCTAAATAATCAAGATCAAAAAAGAAATAAAAATGAAATTTGAAAATACTTTAAGATGAATGTAAATGAAAACAAACAGAAAATTTTAGGGATATGGTAAAAATAGTGCTTAAAGGGAAATTTATAGCTTTAAGTTCCTATATTAAAAAATAAGAGAGATCTCAAATCAACAACTTATCTTCCCATCTTAGACTAGAAGAGGACGCCTGGGTGGCTCAGACAGATAAGCATCTACCTTCTGCTCAGGTCATGATCCCAGGGTCCTGTTCTCTGTTCAGCAGGGTGTCTGCTTCTCCCTCTCCCTCTGCCTGCCACTCTGCCTACTTGTGCTCTCTCTCTCTCTCTGTCAAATAAATAAATAATATCTTTTAAAAAAAAGATGCTAAAAGAAAATCTCTAAGCTAAAGCAGAAGGAAATGAAAATGAAGCTTAGAGTGGAAGTGAATGAAGTAGGGAATATAAAAACAATAGAGAAATCAATGAAATAAAAAGTTGGTTTTTTGAAAACATCAGCAATATTGACAAATTTTCAACTAGACTGACCAAGAAAAAAGCAGAAGAAACTCAAATACTAAAACTAAGCATGAAAGAGTGAACATTAACCAAATCCAGGAAAAAAAGGTATAACTAGTAATTCTTTAAACATATGACTACCAATACACTAGATAACATAATTAAATGGACAAATTACTAGAAACAAACTACTGAAACTGACTTAAGATTAAATTTGAATAGACTTATAACAATGAGAGATAATCAACTATTAGTCACGAAACTTTTGATGAAGAATAAATAATAAGGCCCAGATAGCTTCACTGAGTAATTCTTACCAAATGTTTAAAGTAGAATTAACAGCAAACCTGTTACAATTGCATCTAAAAAATAGAAAAGAATACATCTATAAGGTCAGTATTACAAAAATCAGACAAGGACATTACAAGAGAAACAATTACAGACCAATATCCTTTATTAATATACATGCAAAAATCCTCAACAGAATACTAGTTGAAATAAATAAATTAACATAAAAGATTCTATGTCATGACCAAGTGTCATGGCATATACATATCCCGGGAATGTAAAATTGGTTCAACATATGCAAAACAATCGATCTAGTATACCATATGAATAAAATAAAATACACAACCCACATGTCATCTGTATAGATATAATAAAAGCATTGGACAAGATCCAACACACTTTCCTGATGAAAACCATTCAACAAACTAGAAATAGAAGAAAACTTCCTGAATCTGATAAAGGGTTGTCTCCCAAAACTTCACAGATAAAATCATCCAAAATGGTGAAAGAATGAAAGCTTTCCCCTAAAATCAAGAACAAGACAAGGATGCCCACTCTCATCACAATTGAACATTTTACAGGAAGTACTTGCTGGCACAGTTACATGCGAAAAAGAAATGAAAGGAATCCAGATTGGATAGGAAGAAGTAAAACAATCTCTATTTACATATGACGTGATTTTGTATATAGAAAAATCCAAAAAATTAACAAATGTAATTGAGCTAATAAACAAGTTCAGCCAAATATCAGGGTACAGATCAATATGAAAATTGATTATATTATATACACTACCAGATTAATTATATTCCATATACTCTAATGTCATTATGAACAAAATATTGGGGAAAAGTTTACCGAAAGAAATTCAAGTTGCGTAGGTGGAAAATTAGAAAACATTGTTGAAAGAAAGGAGGAAGATCTGAATAAGTTAAAATGCATCCCAAGTTCATGATTTGAAGACTTAAAACTAGCAAATAGCCAATATTTTTCAACGGGGGTATCAAAATAAAATGGGAAAGCAGTAGTTTTTTTCAATAAATGGTCCTGTGGCCAAGTGTATGTCTTCTCTGGAGAAAATCTACTTTAGTCCTTCCTTCTTTTTTAAAATCATATTTTATTTATTTATTTACATTTAATGTAATTTTGCTACTGCTATATGAGTTTCTTATATTAACTCCTTATCAAATATAGAGTTTGCTAATATTTCCTCACATTTTGTAATTTGCCTTTTCATTCTGTTGATCATTTTCTTTGTCCAGAGGTTTTTTAGTTTGATATAGTTCCACTCACCTATTTTAAGTGTTCTTATCATAATAAAAGTAAATAAATAAATAAATAATAATGGTTCTGGGACAACTAAATATCCATATGCAAAATAAATAAACTAGGTTCCTTTCTTAGGAAATGACACAAATTAATTCAAATGGATCATCAGCCTAAATATAAGAACTAAGTGTATAAAACTCTTAGAAGATAGATAGAATTATATCTTTGTTACTTTGGGTTAGGCAAAATCTTCTTTAATACAACAACAAAATCATAATCATCAAAAAAATGATAGATTGAACATCAAAGTTAATATAACCCTTGTGCTTCAAAGACACCATCAAAAAGTGAAAACACAATCCAAAAAATGGGAACAAATATTAGTTTTATGTTAACAAAATGTATTTATCCATATGAGAACAACTCCTTTCTAGATTTTTTAGAAATACATCAAGATAAGTATATTAAAATTGACTTCAGATGCCATACCACAAAAATCATTTCTGCTGTTGTTTTACTTGAAAAAAATTGACCTACTCCAGATAACGCTACCAATTCAGGTGGCTAAATATAGTTTTTCTATTAAAACTCCTGACTCCACGTGCTGCCCTGCCCTTTGCTCTCTCTCCTTGATGTGAATTGTAACTGTAACACAAGGACTATTGGCATGCTTCCCGTGTTTGACCCTTGACTCACCCATTGCTGTACAGGAATTAGGTTTCCAAACTATATCAGGAAGGGTCAGACCTGGGCAGGAAAGAACAAATTGGGAACAACTCCTTTCTAATGAAACTATAATACCAAACAGGTCTGAAAACAGAGGTTACCCTGTGAAAGATAAATGACTCAAACAGCAAGAAAAATAAAACAATTAATCAAACACCTGTAATCTTACCTGGGATTGCAGTGCTCAGAGACATGACTATGTCTTATCTTCACATATTAAGTAAAACCTTTATATTTATATATTTATTAGTTTCTTTATTGATCAGCTTTCTTTTAATATATAATCTGAAATATATATATTTTAAGATAACCTAATTTTCCCATATATCCAACTATTGAATGTTAAATATTTCTTAAATGATATTTTTGTCCACTCATCCATTATTGGTAGTTGTTTCCTTTTTTTAAAACACTGTGAATATGGCTCTATAAATATTCTTTCACATATTTTCTGTTTTAAATGTGTGAATTTCTTCTAAACATATTCTTAAGAGTAGAATTCTTAAGCCATAGGACATGTGAATATTCAAATTTAAATAATAATCTAAAACAAATTCTTAGAGTAATTTCATCAATTTACATTCTAACCAGAAATGTAGATGATACTCCAAACCACTACACTTGAAATAGTCAAATTTTTATTTTTGAAGTCTCAATGTAAGTAAATTGGTTTCTCATTCCCATCTTGATTTGGCACTAACCTAAACATAATTTATTACAGTTTTTAGACATATATTCAATAAATTAGAAGCAATAATTAGATATCATAGTATAAGTGAAAAAATTTATGATGAGAATATTTGTTTAATATCATTCCAATGCTTCCTGAATTCTGCCTTCTTATATACTCAATTATCATTGCCTGTCACTATAATATAGTGACAAATTAATGTTAAATTTAAGCATTTCTCTTTAATGTCAAAGTTCTTGTTTATATACAAAGATTTTATATATATGTTTATATATAAATATGTATATAAATAATATATATATATAATCCTTTAAAACTTCTTTAATAATACAGTTTACATTTTTGCTGCAGGTATCAGTTTTTCAGACTTTCTTGGCTTTAGTCAGATACCAAATATATTAGAGAACATTATTTTATCTTCCTTCAGAAATTCTTTTCTCTTTAGTTCTGCAAATGTCTGGGAGGACATTAAGTTACTTCCTGAGAAAATAAAAAAAAATTACCCAAATTATAAAAGACACCAGCAAAACCAGCTACAAAGTTGGCAGAGAACAGTATTTCTCTGAAGGATACACTTTAACTATAAAGTAACATAACAATCTCTTTCTCTGAGAAAGACGACTGACTGCCTTCTTACTCACTTGAGGAGCCCGGTTCTCTAAAATCCTAGACTGTCAGAAACTTTGCCATTTGAAATAATGTCAGTAAGAATGAACTAACCCCTGCCTGAAGAAACTAAGTCAACTTGGCACAGTTAAGCAGTTCTGATTTACAACCCAAGAAATTCCCTGCTTTCTGGCCACAAAACTCCTTATCAACCAAACTTTTAAGTCTCTAATGAAACAGGACACAGGGCCAATTTGCAGTCCGGATCTAATGGTAACCCCTTTACTCACTGCCCTGCTTTGCTTGAGCCTATCAAATCACTGTTTCCTTCCAGTGTCAACTAAACAACTCTCCCTCCAAATCTTGTAAGATCTCTATTTTTCCTTTTTTTGGGGGAGAAACGCCATGGTCCCCCTGATGTGTGGCCTCCCTCATTGCACTGATTCAATAAATAACAGATTAATTCATGGTTTTAGGAAAATTTGAAGGCTCCAAAGAGAATTGACTGTGATTGCTAGACTGGGATCCTCAGTCTAGTGATAATGTACACAACCTGAGAACCCCATTTGAAAAATAAAAAAACAGAATGAAAATATACCATTCATACACAAAGAACTTGAATTAAATAGTATTAAGTAAGCATTTACATTTATGAAAAATTACTCAACATTTGTTTAAAAACTCAGAAAGAAAAAACTAAACAGAACGTTGTGAAGTAAGACAAATCAAACTATAAAGAAATTGAGAGAAAAGACAGTTTTCCTAGAAATATAGACAATTGCAAGGTGTCCAGTAGAGAGTGAATATAATTGAAAATGTAATAAGGAGGGGCACCTGGGTGACTCAGTCCTTAAGCGTCTGCCTTCGGCTCAGGTCATGATCCCAGGGTCCTGGAATAGAGCCCCGCATCGGTCTCCCTGCTCAGTGGGAGGCCTGCTTCTCCCTCTCCCACTCCCCCTGCTTGTGTTCCCTCTCTCACTGTGCCTCTCTCTGTCAAATAAATAAATAAAATCTTTTAAAAAATGTCATAAGGAAAATGCACAAATGATTGTCTGTGATTCTAGGAAAAGATAATTCATGTAATTATTTTGGCAATACCGAAAATCATCACCACTGAAATACTTGTGAATCAGGTTTATACAATTGTATTAGTGAGGGTTCTTTGAAAAAACAATAGGATAATGAGATATCTATCCAATAATTATATCCATATCTATATCTATACATACTGATATTATTTATCCATCTACTTAGATTTTTTCCCTTCCTTCCTTCCTTCCTTCCTTCCTTCCTTCTTCCTTCCTTCCTTCCTTCCTTTTTTCATCTGTCTGGACTTATTTATTTATTAGTTTGTTTATTTAAGAATTTGGCTCATGTGATATATTGTGAGGCTAACAAGTCCAAAATTTATTGGTCGGGCCAACAGGCTGATTTTTGAATAAGAATTAATGTTGCAAATTGGAGTCAAAATTCTATAAGATATGGGCACCTGGGTGGCTCAATCTGTTGAGCATCTGCCTCTGGCTCAGTTTCCTGGGATGGAGCCGCATTTTCAGGCTCCTTACTCAGTGGGGAGTCTGTTTCTCCCTCTCCCTCTGCCTTGCCACTCCCCCTGCTTGTACTCTCTCTCTCTGTCAAATAAATAAATAAAGTCTTTAAAAAAAAATTCTGTAAGATAGCAGGCTCAGGCAGGGTTTCTATGTTGCCGTCTTGATTAGAATCTCTTTTTCTTTGGGAAACCTCAATCTTTGTAAGTTAGTTGCTTCTGATATATATTTTTAAATGCAAAATTTATATATACAGTTAGAATAGTCAATACAGTTTTTGAATATGTAGAGGTCTGTTTATCTGTCTCCATACTTTGTTAAAATCATTAATTATAAAATATATGCTCCTAATTTTTTGAATAATATTTTTATTTAATGAATTATTTTTAATGGATTGTATGTTTTTGGCTTTTTCATATTTACTTTCATTTTCTTTTTCTCATTTATATTTAATATTAGTTAAGTTTTGAATAGAAGGAAAATCCAAGTAGCCCAAAAGATAGATTTGATAACATCAGCAAGTCTAAGTATTTTCCATTTATTCAAAATCAATATACTGATTTTTAGAGATGTCTGCTTTCATCATTCCACTTCATGTTTGCTTCTATAATTGAATTCCTTCCTGCTCTCCAGTCTGCAAATTAAAAATCAGGAGTCCTGATCAGTCTCTGACAAAGGTGTTCAATTCAGGAAAGATAACTGTGTCAACTAAAATTCTCCTAGATTCATTGAAATAAATATTACAGTCCATTAAATCATCCATCTCTACATAATTTATTTACTGGAAAAAAAACATTAAAATTCAAGAGACTGAAATTTCCTCAGAAGGTTACATTCTCTTTAATGTCAGAGATTGTTATAGTCATTTTCTCTATCTCAAAAAACAAACTTAGTGGCAAAAACTGAGTTTAAAAGTTAATTAAATAAAATCATTCTTTTAAGGGAAATCCTTAGTAAAATAAAAGTCTGAATATCTTTGTCCAGGAGATTTTTGTCTTTTAATGCCTATGTGTATGTGTGGCATGATGGTGTGGAATGATAACTAATTATGGCATTGACATTAAGCATTTAATAAATAAACGCAGCATATGACAAAAGAAAGTGCTTTACTCTAGCTTTTCTAAAGCAAAGGAAAAAAACAAAAAACAAAAATCTATTTCCTTTCTCTTACCTTGCCATACTTTTCTGACATTTAAATATTTTTCTTCTCTAATTTGCTGTGATATGTATCATCTTAAATATTTTTAGTATAATATATATCATCTTGTTTCATATTATGTTTGAGTTCAGTCTTCTCCAAGTAACAAAAATATTTCTAATTTTCAAACTTGACATTTTAAAAAATCTACTTTTATGAAGGAAGCACTTATATATAATCATATATGTGTATAGTTATAATATTCAACATCATATAACATGCCTCTAGGCATACAAATTTCACATGAAGAGCTGGTGAATAAGTTTTTTTATATAAAACTTATAAATGGAAGTATAAAGAAGAGACATTTCTTTAATTGCTGCATTTAAAATTTCTTTTAGTTGTAGGTGTTATCAGCTTTTATTCTTTGTAATAAATTAATCCAACGGATTTTGTGTTTATGTTTGTGCTTTTTGTCCAACAACAAATCAAGTGAACATAGACAGCATTAATGTCATTTCAGTAGTTCACTTATCCAGGAAGTGGGCTCTGCAATTCTCCCAGACTTTCTCTCATAGAACTAAGATGATTGCTGCTGCTTCAACCAGTTTATTGTCATGTTCCAGAAAAGAAAAACACGGGTGGAAACCACACATATAAAAGCTTTAAAATCTATTTCAGAAAAATGAACTTTCCTATAAATCACTAGAGAGTTCCATTTGTGTTTCTGGTTATTGATGCACTTTTTGTTGAAACTGTTGGACAACATTATTTGTACAATGCACAATTTATTTGTTAAGAGAGAACAGGAGAAGCAAATTTTTATAACTAGTTATATCGCTTGCACAACCAAGCGAAACTGGGATTACTTATTATAGGATAAGGAATGAGTGGGTGTTATAAACAATAGATTATTCCATACCTATTCCATGCACATAGTAAAAATTATTCACTAAACATACTATCAGTATACATTTTAAAGTAAGCATTACCTATTTCACTACTTAATTTATGTATAATATTCTAAATTTCTATTATTAAGAGAAGAAGCACTAATTTACAAGAAGTATAAACAAAAAAAGAATTAGGTTTTGTAATGCAAGAATCAAACATGTATTGAAACAAAGTTAAGACAATTTATTGCCAGTCATAAAGATAAAAACAATAAATGAATAAATTGTCATATTGAAAAGTCTATGAAATTGAATGCCCCAACTATGTGCAGTGAATATGTTCATCTAACCACTGCATGCATCTTAAACTTACACAATTATATATGCCAATCATATCTCAATAAAGCTGAAAAAAATTAATTTTAAAAAAGTATACAGAATTTTCCTTGTCAGCATCAGAGTTAATAGAGAGGTAAATTTTCATCACCTCACTCATAAAAATAAGAGACATTCCAAGACATAAGTACATCAAATATTCTTCCCTTATCTTACTTCTAACCATTTTTGTTAACTGGAAAAGTATAAGGATTTCTACCATTTCTTGATCTTTAAATTCAAAAAAATGTTTTGTGCTAAGAAGAATTTGTTGCATATATATTTCCTTAGTAAAACGGTCAAATATACTCAAATAAAAAAGATCAATCCCAACTTTATTTTTTGACTGTTATTTATTACCATTTACTCCACACTGGTCTTGTGATGCACACTTATTAAACAGTATAATCAAAATGGCAACATCACAATCCAATAAAAAGTAATGTTATCTTATTAAGTGGTAATCAAGAGTACTATGGCAAGTCATGACAAGATAAGTTAAAAAGTACAAAGTAATTTCTATACTGAGAAACATTAATTATTATTCTTTTAATTATTACCCTTCTTGCAGATTCAGAAATCCAGTGTTTTGCTTACTGGAAGTTTATTTTTTTGTAAAAAAAATCTTCCTGAAATATTTATAAAACAAATGCCTTACACAAAAATTAAGATGCAGTTTTTGGTGCTCAATTTTTAGTGACAACTGAGAACAAGATAAAATGAATTATTCTCTGTGTAGGCAAAGCCGTATTATTACAAACATCCATCTTCAACAATTTTTGTTTATAATTTAATTATATGAAGCTATCACTATTGAGCATGAAGATTTGGACTTTCACACATTTAGCATCTATTGAATTGAAACCTTCTTTATTATATTTTAATATTTAAAAGTACCAATAAATCTTAAACTTAATTTCATGGCCCTCTTAAATTTGCATATGAGTTTTCATTAAATTGATATGTATGACTTAAAAATAACTAAAGAAAAAAATAAATACATATCAAAAAAGCAGGGTCATCACTATTATTAAAACAATTTATCTAAGGAACAGAATTAGAAAGTAAATATTTCCAGTAGTTCCATTTGCTATGAAAATAAAATCCATTTTTAGTTATATGCTTTGGATACTTCACAATGTTTATCATGTTTTAATTAATTAGGGAGAGAAAATGACTATATTTCAAGATGGGGACATGGTTATGTAACAGAATAGCGGTGAAATACTATTACATTTTTAGTATGTTGGCCCTGGCATTAAGAACTTTTTAAAGAATTTAGTCTATGAAAAATCTCTCAAGCTAACAATCAATGATTTATGTTTTATAAAGAGGTGCCTTGGAAATTATCCACTCTAATTGCAAACTGATAAAGTTTGGTTTCTGGTATATTTGCTTACTTTTTTTTCCATTGTAACTTTCTTTTCTGTAATGTGTTCTTTAAGGGACTCTTCTATCAATAAGGCTAAATTTTAAAACATAACTCTAGTAACTAGAATGACTTTGTCTTTCCATCAGGATATACCAATTAGTGCAAAGTAACTCTTTCTACTGAAAAGAATAATTACTATCCAAATATAAGAGACTTAGACTTTTTAGGCTAATTGCCACACAATGATAATCTGGAAGAGAATAGTAGTTTCTCTTCAGTTTAATTGGATGTTGATGACTTTGTTCTAAATTATTTTGTGTAGGTTTACCTTTTCATCCTTGATGATTAATGAAACATTAACAAATTGTCAATAAAATGATTTCACTTAGCATTTCCACTTTTTAAGATAATTTGTAATCATTAAAACTAAATAAATCATCTTATATTTTATAATTTATTTTTCATGGATTTATTTTATTTTTTGTATTTTATTGATTTTTAATTATAATAGACATATAGTGATATCTCATTGTGATTTTTTGAGGTATAATGCACATAACATATAATTCACCATTTGAAATGTACAAGTCATTTTAGTATATTTACAAGGTATTGCAGTTATCACCGCTTTGTGATGATAGGAAATGATCATCACCAGAAAAGAAAACTCAGACCTCTTAAAAGTCAACCCCAAGACTTCTTAACACTTATCCCCTGGAAACCACTAATTCACTTCCTGTCTCTGTAAATTTGCCTATTCTAAACATTGCATATATTGGAATTGTACAATATGTGGCCTTTGGTTCTGGCTTCTTTCACTTTGTTTAATGTTTTCAAGGTTCATCAATATTGTAGCATATATCATTACTTTATTGGCTGAATAACATCCCATTGTATTGTCAGTGACACCACAGTTAGCTTATATAATCATCACTTTATGACATTTGCTTTTATTTTCCACTTTTTATGTTACCATAATGCTTCTATAAACATGTGTTTACAGGTTTTTGCATGAAATGTTTGCAATGCTCTTGGTCATATATCTAGGAATGAAATTGCCTGGTCACATTGTAACCCTGTTAACTTACTGAGGAACTTCCAAAAGTTTTTCAAGTAAATACACCATATTCAATACCCACTAGCCATGGATGAGGGATCTAAATAATCCATGTCTTTCTCCAACTTTGCTACTATCTTTTTTATTATAACATTCCTACTGTGTATAGTAAGGCATCTCACTGTGCTTTTGTTTTGTACTATTATTTTCAGGTCCTTGAATTTGTATTCATGTTTCTTACAGTGCAGGTTTGCCATCAATGAATGCTCTCAATTTTTGCTTGTCTGAGAAAGTATTCCCTCATCACTTTTGAAGGATAATTTCACTGGTTATAGAATTTCAGCTTAGTGGATTTTTTTTAATTGAGCATCACAATTTTTATAAAATTCTTTGCCATTATTTTTCCAGTACATCTTCTACATTGTTACTCTCCCCCCGCCTGGTAGTCCTAATACAAATATTGTCTTTCAAATTGCACATTAGTTCTGGGATATACCATTGTTCTGTTTTTTAATTATTTTTTTCCTTTGTTTTCCAGTTTAGGTAGTTCCTAATGACAGGTTTCCAAACTTATGTTTCCTTCGTTGGCTGTATCCAGTCTACTGATAAACCTATCACTGACATCCTCCTATTACCATGATTTTATTTGCTAGCATTTCCTTTTGACTCTTAGAGTTTCCATGTCTCTACTTGCATTACCTATGTATTTTCACATGTCTATTTTTTTCTATAAACCCTTGACATATTAATCATAGTTATTTTAAATTCCTTATGTGATAATTACAAAAGCTGGGTCATATCTGGTTCCAGTATTTGCTTTGTCCCTTCAGACTGTGTTTTTACTTGCTTTTAGCATACCTTGTAATTATTTTTAAGAATTGGACATGGTGTACCAGTTAAGGGACTAAAACAGATAGTCCTTTAGTAGATTTATGTGAATCTGGGTAGAAGTTGAACTGTGATTCTTATGTACTCTATCTATTGACAGGCTTCTATTTTTTCTGGTGTCCTTATTTGTATCTCGCCAGTTGTCTTATTGTTTCCCTAAAAACTCCTTAAATAATATCTGCACCTCACCGTTCTTTCAGCTATGACAGCTGTGTTGATGTGGTAGTAAGGTGCAGAGAGAAGTGAACCCTGTTTTCTTACCTTATGATTAAATATCAGTCTTTTAACGTGCCTATGTTCCTTCACAAGATTTCCTCAGCTCCCTCTTCTCCCTTTGGTGAAACAGATGTCTAAAGAATGCTGAAATGGGGTGACTGCCCTTCCCTCAAATTGGATAAAACTGCAGTAAATTATTTTCTTTTGCCAAGATTGCCTTTCTATGGAAAGAGTTCTTGGTGCATTTCCACTTGGTCACATATCCCCTTCTCCTGTCAACAGGGTTATTTATCTCCTCCTCCTGAGGGTTTTTCTTGACTCTTCCGTGTGAGAACTGAGTGCAGTTCCTGGAGGTAAAAGCAGCAAAATTATGGGTATGTCACAAGTTTGCAGCCCCCCAGCTGTCACTAACTCTAATGCTAGTCAACACCGTGCCTCCACAATGCCAAAAGTTACTATTTAGGTGTTTCTGCTATTTATGATTCCAGCTGTTCGTCCCAGGTAAACTGACATTACTTGTGAGTCTTTGTTTGCACCTGTCTCCTAGTTTCGGTGATGGCAGTTTGCCCTGCAAACTCAATTTTTAATGAATAATAAAAAATGCATTTATTTCCAGTTTTTATCTGCTTTTGTTGTTGTTGTTGTAAGGATAGGAATGATGACTTCCAGGCTCTTTAAATATCAGGAAATCAGGAATCTCATTCAATTTTTCATAAGTTTCTTGTAATCATGTGACATTTTATCACATAGATTTATATAAACAGACCACAGTTCAGTTAAGAAACTATCAATGCTTAAAAAAAAAGCTTAGTTAAAAAAACTAAAGGAAAGATGTGTCAATTAGTAGACATGTTTTATGAAACATATTTAGTGTAAAGGATGAAAACAAAATGTTTTCATTTTGGAATGAAAACCTTGGAAATCTCTTAATTATCTTTCTCTAGTATTATCACTAGGCAAGGTAGGATGAGTGTAATTTGTCACAATACATTATATTCATTAATTGAAAAGATGCATTTTGAATATTAAATTTAAATATTTAAATACAGAAGCATAATGGTAGCAAAGATTGTAAAACTAATGATAAAATATATAAAAGTGTTTTAATTTGTTTGGCTTTCTTGCTTTGCTTTATTTTGACCATGCCTATGATTTCATAAGAGTAAGTGACAACACCTATGACATTTTCTTCTGTTTGTGATGAATCAGTATCAATCTAGAGATTTTATTTGTGATCATTTAAACCATATAAATAGAAAAACATTAAGTGTCCAGATTTGTTTCAAATAGAATATTATATGTAATGACCATTTTAAACTCCCTAAAATTGCAATTGAATTATCATTTCTTTACTTATTTAGATTGTCTACCAGTATCTCTCTCTCTCTTTTTTTTTTACCTCTATCTACCACTTTACTGTCAACTAAAAAATAGGCATATTCAGGAATAAGATTGATAACTGGACCAGGAATTATCTCATTACATCTGACATTATAGATCCTGCAGATGGTTGAAAATTATAGTTTCTTATATTCTGATTTTTCTGTGTCCTTAATATTAGATACATTCAGAAATATACAGGAAAAACATCATTTTTCTTTTAAAGGGCATGCTTTATTTTAATCTCTCACTCTCCCTGTGGAAGAGGCAACCTGGGAAATAATTTTGTTATACAAAAGGAAGAAAGGCTATAAACAAGTCATGAATATTATACAACCATCAATCAGATAACTTCTGTAGTATGCATATGATGGGATGATTTAATATAAAATTAATAATTTTACAAATAATTTTGTAAAATAATCTTACTATGAAATTGATGCAAAGTTGATTTACCCTTATTTTCTGGGGACTCTTAGAAATAAAAGAAAACACATTTTCTGTGGAGTGCTTTGGTATTTTTCTTGCAGGTTTTCTAATGCTATATAACATGCTAAGTAGATCACGGGGCTCCTTTAACTCACATTTCATTTCTTAATGCCATGATAATCTGCTAGAAGTCTAATTTTTTTGGAGCTGAAAAGGATTAGCTTTATTATAGAAAAAAAATCTAAAACAGAAAAGAAAGGGTGGCATTAAGTAACCTTTTCTTTCTATGTTGAACATATTTTGCTCAAGGCATTTTGAACTACTATTTTTGGTGGTTGCTGATTGAAAATATTGTTTAAAGTACAGAATCAAAAGTTTAATTTAAAAAATGTGAAATATTTTTACTTAAAATGCAAATTTAAGATATTTTACTTAAAATTCACACATACACACAAAATACTTTTTTATGCATTTTTATAAATGGCTTTTTTCATGTCTTTTTTTTAAGTTTTAATTTTAATTACAGTTACTTAACATACAATTTTATATTAATTTCAAGTATACAATATAGTGATTCAACAATTCCATACATCACCCAGTGCTCATTATGTTGAGTGCATTCCCTAATCCCCACTACCTATTTAACACATCTCCACCTCCCTTATGGTAACCATCAGTTTTTTTTTCCTCTATAATTAAGAATCTGTTTCCTGGTTTCCTTCTCTCTCTGTCTTTTTTTTCTTTTTTTTTTCCCATTGCTCATTTACTTTGTTTCTTAAATGCCACATATGAGTGAAATCGTATGGTATTTGTCTCTGATTAACTTATTTCACTTAGCACTATACTCTCTAGCTCCATGCATATCATTGCAGATAGCAAGATGTTATTCTTTTTTGTCACTGAACAATATCCATTGTGTGTGTGT
>NW_027397069.1:21027675-21175768 GCF_003265705.2 Callorhinus ursinus | reverse complement strand
TATAAATATATTTATCAGTGGATGGACACTTGGGCTGCTTCCCTAATTTGGCTATTGTAAATAATGCTGCTATAAACATAAGGGTGCACATATCCTTAGAATTAGTGTTTTTGAATTCTTTGGGTAAATACCCAGTATTGCTGGATCTTAGGGTAGTTCTATTTCTAACTTTCTGAGCAACCTCTCTACTATTTTCCACAGTGGCCACAGCAGTTTGCATTCCCACAAACAATGCAACAGGCTCCTTTTTCTCCACATCCTTGCCAACACCTTTTGTTTCTTGTGTTTTTTATTTTAGCCATTGGGATAGGTATGAGGTGATACCTCAGTAGAGTTTTGATTTGCATTTCCCTGATGGTGATGTTGAACATCATTTCATGTGTCTGTTGGCCATCTGTGTGTCTTTTTCAGAGAAATGTCTGTTCATATCTTATACCCAGTTAATAATTGGATTATTTGGTTTTGGGGTGTTGAGTTTTATAAGTTCCTTATATATTTTGGATACTAACTTTTTATTAAATACCTCTGCAAATATCTTCTTCCATTCTGTAGGTTGCCTTTTGGTTTGTTGATTATTTCCCTCACTATGCAGAAGCTTTTTATTTTGATGTAGTTCCAATAGTTTGTTTTTGCTTTTATTTTTGTTGCCTCAGGAGACATATCTAGAAAAAAGTTGCTATGACCGATGTCAAAGAGATTACTGCCTGTGTTCTTTTCGAGAATTTTTATGGTTTCAGTATCACAGTTAGATATATAATACACTATTTTTGTGTATGGTGGAAGAAAAGTGGTCTAGTTTCATTCTTTAGCATGTTTCTGTCCAGTTTTCCCAACACCATTTGTTGAAGAGACCGTCATTTTTCCATTGGATATTCTTTCCTGCTTTTTGAGGATATAATTGACCATATAGTTGTGTGTTCATTTCTGGGTTTTCTATTCTGTTCTATTAATCTGTGTGTCTTTTTTATGCCAGTAACACACTACAGGTTTGTAATATAACTTAAAGTCTGGGAGTATGATGCTTCCAACTTTACTCTTCTTTTTCAAGATTGCTGTGGCTCTTCAGGGTCTTTCATGGTTACATACAAATTTTAGGATTGTTCTAGTTCTGTGAAAAATGCTGTTGGTATTTTGATAGGTTTACATTAAATCTGTAGATTATTTTGGATAGTATAGACATTTTAACAATATTTGTCCTTTGAATCCATGAGCATGGAATGTCTTTTTTTAAATTTTATTTTATTATGTTACTCACCATACATCATTAGTTTTTGATGTAGTGATCCACGATTCATTGTTTTCATATAACACCCAGTGCTCCATGCAGTACGTGCCCTCTTTAATACCCATCACTAGGCTAACCCATGCACCCACTCCCCTCCCTTCTAAAATCCTCAGTTTGTTTCTCAGAGTCCATAGTCTCTCACGGTTCGTCTCTCCCTCCGATTTCCCCCCCTTCATTTTTCCCTTCCTTCTCCTAATGTCCTCCGTGCTATTCCTTATGTTCTACAAATAAGTGAAACCATATGATAATTGACTTTCTCTGCTTGACTTATTTCACTTAGCATGATCTCCTCCAGTCCCATCCATGTTGATGTAAAAGTTGGGTATTCATCCTTTCTGATGGCTGAGTAATATTCCATTGTATATACAGACCACATCTTCTTTATCCATTCATCTGTTGAAGGGCATCTCGGCTCTTTCCACAGCTTGGCTATTGTGGGCATTGCTGCTATGAACATTGGGGTGCATATGGCCTTTCTTTTCACTACCTCTGTGTCTTTGGGGTAAATACCCAGTAGTGCAATTGCTGGGTCATAGGGTAGCTCTATTTCTAATTTTTTGAGGCCCCTCCACACTGTTTTTCAAAGTGGCTGTACCAACTTGCATTCTCACCAACAGTGTAAGAGGGTTCCCCTTTCTCCACAACCTCTCCAACATGTGTTGTTTCTTGCCTTATCAATTTTAGCCATTCTAACTGGTGTAAGGTGGTATCTCAATGTGGTTTTGATTTGAATTGCCCTGATGGCTAATGATGATGAACATTTTTTCATGTGTCTGTTAGCCATTTGTATGTCTTCCTTGGGGAAGTGTCTGTTCATGTCTTCTGCCCATTTTTTAACTTGATTATTGGTTTTTTGGGTGTTGAGTTTGAGAAGTTCTTTATAGATCTTGGATACCAGCCCTTTATCTGTAGTGTCATTTGCAAATATCTTCTCCCATTCTGTGGGTTGCCTCTTTGTTTTGTTGACTCTTTCCTTTACTGTGCAGAAGCTTTTTATCTTGATTCACTTAGCCTTTGGAGATGTATCTTGAAAGAAGTTGCTGTGGCTGATGTCAAAGAGGTTACTGCCTATGTTCTTCTCTAGGATTTTGAAGGATTACTGTCTCACATTGAGGTCTTTCATCCATTTTGAGTTTATCTTTGTGTATGGTGTTAGAGAATGGTTGAGTTTCATTCTTCTGTATATGCTGTCCAACTTTCCCAGCACCAATAATTGAAGAGACTGTCTTTTTTCCATTGCATATTTTTTTCTGTTTTGTCAAAGATTATTTGACCATAGAGTTGAGGGTCCATATCTGGGCTCTCTATTCTGTTCCATTGGTCTATATGTCTGTTTTTGTGCCAGTACCATGTTGTCTTGGTGATCACTGCTTTGTAATATGGCTTGAAAGGCAACTTGATGCCCCCAGCTTTGTTTTTCTTTTTCAACATTTCCTTGGTGATTCAGGGTCTTTTCTGATTCCATACAAATTTTAGGATTGTTTGTTCCACCACTTTGAAAAATGTCTTTGGAATTTTGATCCAGATGGCACTGAAGGTATAGATTGCTCTGGGTAGCATAGACATTTTAACAATGTTTATTCTTCTGATCCATGAGCATGGAATGTTTTTCTATCTTTTTGTGTCTTCTTCAATTTCTTTCATGAGTGTTCTGTAGTTCCTAGAGTATAGATCCTTTACCTCTTTGGTTAGGTTTATTCCGAGGAATCTTATGGTTTTTGGTGCTATTGTAAATGGAATCGTTTCTCCAATTTCTCTTTCTATAGTTACATTGTTAGTGTATAAGAAAGCAACTGATTTCTGTGCATTGATTTTGTATCCTGCCACATTACTGAATTGTTGTGTGAGTTCTAGTAATTTGGGGGTAGAGTCTTTTGGATTTTCCACGTAAAGAATCATGTCATCTGTGAAGAGAGTTTGACTTCTTCTTTGCCAATTTGAATACCTTTTATTTCTTTTTGATGTCTGATTGATGTTGCTAGGTCTTTTAGTACTATGTTGAACAATAGTGGCGAGAGTGGGCATCCTTGTCGTGTTCCTGATCTTAAGGGAAAGGCTCTCATCTTTTCCCCATTGAGGATGATATTCACTGTGGGTTTTTCATGGATGGATTTTATGAACTTGAGGAATGTTCCCTCTATCCCTGTACTCTGAAGAGTTTTAATTAGGAAAGGATGCTGTATTTTTTCAAATGCTTTTTCTGCATCAATTGAGAGGACCATATGATTCTTCTCTATCCTCTCATTAATTTGTTCTATCACATTAACTGATTTGCGAATGTTGAACCACACTTGCCTCCTGGGGATAAATCATACTTGGTTGTGGAGGATGATCCTTTTAATGCATTGTTGGATCCTATTAGCTGGATTTTGTTGAGGATTTTGGAATCCATATTCATCAGGGATATTGGTCTGAAATTCTCCTTTTGGATGGGGTCTTTGCCTGGTTTGGGGATTAAGGTAATGCTGGCCTTATAGAATGAGTCTGGAAGCCTTCCTTCTGTTTCTATTTTTTGAAACAGCTTCAGGAGAATAGGCACTATTTCTTCTTCGAATGTTTGGTAGAATTCCCAGGGAATCCATTAGGCCCTGGACCCTTGTTTTTTGGGAGGTTTTTGATCACTGCTTCAATCTCGTTACTGCTTATTGGCCTATTCAGGTTGTCACGTTCTTCCTGTTTCAGTCTTGGGAGTTTATACGTTTCCAGGAAGGCATCCATTTCATCCAGGTTGTTCAATTCATTGGCATACAGTTTGATAATAATTTCTAATAATTGTTTCTATTTCCTTGGTGTTAGTTGTGGTGTCTTCCCTTTCATTCATAATTTTATTAATTTGGGTCTTTTCTCTTTCTTTTGGATAAGTCTGGCCACTGGTTTATTGATCTTACTAATTCTTTCAAAGAACCAGCTTCTAGCTTCATTGATCTGATCTACTGGGTTTCTGGTTTCTAATTCATTGATCTCTGCTCTGATCTTAATTATTTCTCTCTAATGCGTGGCTAGGCATCATTTGTTGCTTTTTCTCTAGTTCTTTAAGGTGCAAAGTTAGTTGGTGAATTTGGGATTTTTCTATTTTTTTGAGTGAGGCCTGGATGGCTATGTATTTCCCCCTTAAGACTGCCTTTGCAGTATCCCATAGGTTTTGGACAGATGTGTTTTTGTTTTCATTGGTTTCCATGAATTGTTTAAGTTCTTCTTTGATTTCATGGTTGACCCAAACTTTATTGAGCAGAGTGGTGTTTAGCTTCCAAGTTTGAATTTCTTCCAAATTTTTTCTTGTGATTGAGTTCCAGTTTTAAAACATTATGGTCTGAGAATATGCAGGGAATAATCTCAATCTTTTGGTATCAGTTGAGACCTGATTTGTGACCCAGTATGTGGTCTATTCTGGAGAAAGTTCCATGTGCACTCGAGAGGAATGAGTATTCTGATGTTTTAGGGTGGAATGTTCTATATATATCTATGAGGTCCATCTGGTCCAGTGTGTCGTTCAAAGCTCTTGTTTCTTTGTTGATTTTCTGCTTAGATGATCTCTCTATTGCTGAAAAGGGAGTATTATATATATATATATGTACAATTAACATATTGTTATCTATATGACTCTTTATTTTGGTGAACAGTTGGCTTCTGTAGATGGCTGCTCCCATGTTGGGGGCATAGATATTTACAATTGTTAGATCTTCTTGTTGAATAGACCCTTTAAGAATGATATAGTGTCCTTCTGTGTCTCTAACTACTGTTTTTAGTTTAAAATATAATTTGTCTGATATAAGAATTGCTACCCCAGCTTTCTTTTGAGGTCCGTTGTCATGGAAGATAGATCTCCATCCCTTCCCTTTCAATCTGGAAGTATCTTTAGGTTCAAAGTGAATCTCTTGTAGACACCATATGGATGGGTCCTGTCTTTTTATCCAGTCTGCAACAGTGTGCCATTTTATGGGAGCATTTAGGCCGTTCACGTTGAGAGTGATTATTGAAAGATATGAATTAATTGTCATCATGTTGCCTGTGAAGACCTTGTTTTTATAGATAGTCCCTTAAATTTATTTTCTATATCACTCTTGGGCTATTTCTCCTTTTATAGAACCCCCATTAATATTTCTTGCAGGGCCAGCTTAGTGGTCACATATTCTTTCATTTTCTGCCAGTCTTGGAAGCTCTGCATCTCTCCATCCATTCTAAATGACAGCCTTGCCAGATAAAGTATTCTTGGCTGCATATTTTTCTTGTTTAGTACCCTGAATATGTCTCGCCAGGCCTTTCTGGCTTGCCAGGTCTCTGTGGATAAGTCTGATGTTATTCTGATGTTCCTCCCTCTGTACATAAGGAATCTCTTCCCCCTAACTGCCCTTATGTTGATTTCCTTGGTTCTAAGATTTGCGAGTTTTACTATTACATGCCAGGGTGTTGGCCTATTTTTCCTTGATCTTGGGAGGGGTCCTCTCTGCCTCTAGGACACGAATGTTTGTTTCATTCCCCAGATTAGGGAAGTTCTCAGCTACAATTTGCTCAAATATATCTTATAGTCGTCTCTCTCTCTCCACCACTTCAGGGATCCCAATAATTCTGACATTGGAATGTTTCATGGTGTCACTTATTTCTCTGATTCTATTTTCATGGATTCTGAGTTGTTTTTCCCTGGCCTCCTCTTTTCCCTTCTTGTCTATGAATTGGTCTTCTAGATCACTAATTCGTTCTTCTGCCTCACTCACCCTAGCTGTTAGATTAGCTAGATTAGATTGGATCTCACTGATAGCATTTTTAAGTTGCCATTAATTGATTTCTCCATTCTAACTATTGTCTTCACAGTTACTACCCTGAATTCCATCTCTGACATCTTGGTTATATCTGTATCGATTTGTAAATCTGTGCCATAAGTCATAGTCTCTGAGTCTTTAGTATTTTGAGGGTTCCTCCTCCTAGTCATTCTGTTGCGGGGTGCTGGAGGAAATGTATAGAGTACAAATTATTAACCACAACCCAAGCAAGATGCACCTGTTTTATAGGGACCTTAGGGTTGCTGGCCTCTTGTTTTCCCAGCCTGTCTTCTGGGGGAGGGGCCTTCAGCCCTGTTACTCAGGCAACCCTGTTTGGGCAGAGTTGTCCTGCCCCCTGTGGCAGGGGATGGGCTCATTGGAAACCGGTTTTGGGGAGCTTTTGTTCTCTGGTGGCTTTCCCTGGCGGCTTTCTGTGTCTCTTCCGAGAGTCAGAGTAGAAGAGATCGTTTCCAACCCTCTTCCTCAGAGCAGAGAGATCGCAGTCTGTTCTTCAGTGAGCTCTCCAGGCCACACTATCTCCATTTCTGTCTGTACTGCTATGAACTGCAGCAGCCTGGGTTGTGCATCCCTCAGCAGCACTCTCAGTCCTCGCCTCCAGGTCGGGGCTTGTCTCTGCCCTTTGTGCTTATAAAACCACCAGCCGCCCCCATTCACACACCTGGCCCAACTGCTCTGGTTTCCATCAGGGGTCTGCCCTAAAGTCCTTTCCCCACTACTACCGTTCTGCGAGTCTGTGCCCCGTCCCCAGCATGGGAGGCTATAGCTTACCAGTGGTGCAGGATCCTGATGGCTCCGTTTATCCTCCAATATCTACCTGTGGAACTACGGCTCCCTGCTTCGTACCTCAAAACCGAATGCCTGCGATATTCTGTTTGTAGAGATCCAGATCTATCTTCTTACATCTCAGGCTGACTTCGTGGGTGTTCAGAGTGGTCTGGTAGATATCCAGCTCAATTCCAGGGACTGGTTGGAATAGGGTTCCCTACTCCTCTGCCATCTTTTCCCCAACCTACCGAGCATGGAATGCCTTTCCATCTCTTTGTGTCATCTTCAGTTTCTTTCATCAGTGTTTTATATTATACTTTTCAGAGTACAAGTCATTCATTTCTATGGTTAGATTTATTCCTAGCTATCCTTATTTTTGGTGTGATTGTAAATGGGATTGTTTTCTTAATTTCTTTTTCTGTTGCTTCATTATTAGTGTATGGAAATGAAACATTTCTGTACATCGATTTTGTATCCTGTAACTTCACTGAATTCATTTATCAGCTCTGGCAGTTTTTTGGTGGTCTTTAGGGATTTCAATATATAGTATCATGTCATCTGTAAAGATTGAATGTTTTATTTCTTCCTTACCAATTTGGATGCCTTTTATTTCTATTTACAGTCTGATTGCTGTGGCTAATACTTCCAGTACTATGTTGAATAAAAGTGGTAAGAGTGGACAGCCTTGTCTTGTTCTTGACCTTATGGGAAAAGCTCTATTTTTTTTCCCATTGAGGATGATATTAGCTGTGGGTTTTTCATATATGGCCTTTATTATGTTGAGGTATGTTCCCTTTACCCCTACTTTGTTGAGGTTTGTTTTTGTTTTTTTTTTTTAATCATGAGTGGATGTTGTACCTTGTCAAATGCTTTTTCTGCATCAATTGAAATGATCATATGGTTCTTACTCTTTCTTTTAGTAATGCAGTGTATCACATTGATTTGTGAATATCGAACCACCCTTGCAGCACAGGAATAAATTCCACTTGATTGTGGTGTATGATTTTTTAAATGTATTGTGGGATTCATTTTGCTAGTATTTTATTGAGGATTTTTTACATCTGTATTCATCAGGGATATTCGCCTCTCATTTTCTTGGATGTCAACCTCACTTTCAATATGATGAAGGTGTCTTTGGGTCTAAATTGAGTATCTTGTAGGCTGCTTATAGATGGGTCTCATTTTCTTATCCATTCTCTCACCCTGTTTCTTTCACTGGAATGTTTAGTCTATTTACATTCTAAATAACTATTGATAGATATGTACTTTGTCATTATATTATTTGTTTTGTGGTTGTTTCTGAAGGTTTTCTCTAATCCTTTCTGGTCTTTCTCTCTTTCATGTTTTGCTGATTTTCTTTAATGATGTATTTGGATTTCTTCCTCTTTATTCTTTGGATATTTATTGGTGGTTTTTGATATAGCGTGACCATTAAGTTTATGTATAACCTCTTCTGAAGATAACAATCTATATTAAGTTAATTGTTGTTTAAGTTTGAACCGATTCTTTTCTCCTCCACTCACCACGTTTTAAGTATATGTTATTATATCTTATATCTTTTTCATGTGTGAGACCCTTAACTAAATATTTAGATAAATATTAATTTTTATATTGCTACTTTTGGTCTCTCCTTTTGACTCTCGTCATAGAGTCCCTTTTAATATTTCTAACAGAGCTGGTTTAGTAGTCATGAAGGCCTTTAGTTTTTGTTTGTCTGGGAAACTCTTTATCTCTCCTATTCTGAATGATAGCCTTGCTGGATAGAGTATTCTTGGCTGCAGATTTTTCCCGTTCAGCACATTGAATATATCATGTCACTCCTTCTGGCTTGCAAAGTTTCTGTTAAAATATCTTCTGCTACTGTATTCTTTTGTCTTATTGCTTTTAATTTTTGTTTTCCTTTATCACTATATTTTCCAATTTAATTAAAATATGTCTTGGTGTTGGTCTGCTTTTGTTAATTTGGATGGGAGTCCTCTATGACTCCTGGCCCTGGATATCTCTCCTTCCCCAGATTGGGGAAGTTTTTAGCTTGTATTTCTTCACATAAATTTTCCGCCTCCTTTTCTCTTTTTCTTCTGTGATGCCTGTAAGATGAATGTTATTCTATTTGATGGGGTCACTGCATTCCCTAAGTATATTCTTGTTTTGCATAATTCTTTTTTCTCACTTTGTTCAGCTTGATCACTTTCCATTACTCTGTCTTCTAGGTCACTAATTTGTTCCTCTGCTTCTTCCTTCCTGCTATTCATTCCATGCAGCATTTTTTCATTTCGTTTATTGAGTCCTTTATCTCTGCTATGTTATTCCTTATCTCCGTCTTAAGGGTCTCACTCATGTTTTCCACTCCTTTCTCAAGTCCAGCGAGTATCCTTATGATCATTGCTTTAAATTCTCTATCAGGCATGTTACTTATATCTGTTTCACTTAGATCTCTGGCTGTGGCCTTGTCCTGTTCTTTCATTTGGAATAAATTTCTGTCTCCTCATTTTGTCTGCCTCTTTATATCTGTTTCTCTGTGTTAAGAAATTCAGCTATGTCTTCTGCTCTTGAAAGTAGTGACTTTATGAAGAAGAGGTCCTAGAGTGCCCTGCAGTGTAGTGTCCCCTGATCATCAGAACTTGACACATCAGGAGAGTATTCTGTGTATTTTGCTTACACATTATTGTTCTTTCTGAGTCACATTTCCTTTCAATGCAGTTATCTGCACTGACTCACTCCTGTTGTGGGCTGTGCTTGCTTTGTGTGGTGTTAGTGGAATCCAGGCAGACCAGCTCTAAGGGGGTGTGCCCACCAGGGAATTTGGGAGCAAGGCAGTGGTCTTAGCAAAATTTGCATTGGCCCACTGGTCCTATGCCTGATCCCATAAAGCACTACAGTGACTAAGCACTAGCATAGCCAGGGGCATGAGGCTGGGCTTGGCATGCAGCCAGGACCAGCAGCTGTGGCTGGGTGCTGTGTGATATCTAAATGCTGCATAGTGCCTGGGCACTGCATAGTGGCCGGACATGGTGTGAGGCAGCAGCTGTGTATCCATCTGCTCGGTGTGATCATGTAAGGTTTTAACAAAATTTTCCCAATCCCAAGGCCAAGGCTAGTAGGCTTAGAGTTGGAAGTCCTTAGGAGAACTCGTGGGCATGACATACTGCTAGCAGATTAGGTAGCAAGTGTCTATTCAGGGCTATCTCTAGCAGATGGCTCTGTATTTGTGCTGGGGGGAGGAACAGTCGGGGGGAGGAAAATGGCCCCTGCTAGCTCCCTCATTTTTGGAGAAGTCCCCCAGCACACTCTGAAATAAGTATGAACAGATCTTTCCCCCATTTGCCCCCAGTATTGTGTAAACTGCCATTTTTATGTTGCCTCTCTATGCAAGCTTCTATCTCTTTAAGGGCAGAAACCCAGCTATCACTGGCCCTCCAGGCTGGCCCATTGTTGACTCAACTGGCTTTTAAAGCTCCAGGCTCCATGTCCCTCAGGTTTTACAAACTCAAGGAATTCAGCCCCTCTGATTTTTAAAGTCAAACATTATGGGGGTTGGTCTTCCCTGTAATAGCTCCCTGGTGCAAGGGCCCATCTCTCTGCCCTCTCTGCATGTGCAGCTCCCTCCTTCCTGTGAGCCTCCTCCCTCTGCCTCTCAGACTTTCTTCACCTTTCAGATGCAGCTTCTTCTCTATATTTTGTTGTGGAGTTTGTTCTGTCAGTCTTTGGGTTGCTCTCTGGTTTATTGACTTGGATGTGGATGATACCTAGTTGTAAACGTGGGATGGGGTAAGTTCAGTGTCCTCCCACTCCACCATCTTCCCAAGCTCCTTCTTTATCATGACTTTCCAAAATATATGTTATTTTTTTCTAGAGATACACTGTTATTTATATTAATATTTTGTAAATAAAATGACAAGTACGACTGGGTTAAATAAATTTGGAATAAAACACCAATGATTCTTGATAAGCACACATAATATTTGATAGGTGCATAAATATATATAGAAATATATATCACGTGCTGTGGTAAGCACTGCAAATTGTGTAAGACTGATGAATCACAGACCTGTACCTCTGAAACAAATAATACATTATATGTTAAAAAAAAAAAAAAAGAGGAAAAAGGAAGGCAAAAATGAAGAGGGGGAAATTGGAGGGGGAGACAAACCATGAGAGACTATGGACTCTGAGAGACAGAGGGTTCTAGAGGGGAGGGGCATGGGGGGATGGGTTATCCTGGTGATGGGTATTAAAGAGGGCACAAATGGAGCGCTGGGTGTTATACACAAACAATGAATCATGGAACACTACATCAGAAACGAATGATGTAATGTATGGTGATTAACATAAAATAAAATTAAAATATATATATATCAATATGCTAGATTCACCTATTGATCATGAGTATATAGCAGATTTTGAAGTAGTTAGAATTTAGGGGCGCCTGGGTGACTCATTTGGTTAAGCATCTGCCTTCAGCTCAGATCCCAAGGTCCTGGGTTTGAGGTCCTGGGAGGGAGCCCTGCATTGGGCTCCCTGCTGCATGGGGCTCCCTGCTCAGCAGGGATCCTGCTTCTCCCTCTCCCTCTGTTGCTCCCCCTGCTTGTGCGCTCTGGCTCTCTCTGTCAAATAAATAAATAAAATCATTAAAAATAAATAAAAATAAAGTAGCGAGAATTTACATAGTTAATCTACTGATTCTGGACAAAGTTTAAATGAAATGTAAGGAACACTTACTTTAGTAAGTAACATATTCAGCAGCTATAATTTTGTAGAACATATTGGAAACAGAAAAACTCTTGGCATTACTACACATATAGCAAACACATAAGTATATGAATATGCATATAAAGTATGCAGCAAATATTGTTTATTTGCATAGATAAGACAAAGATTTCTGCAACCATTGAAAATCAGAAGAGCCCTGAAATAAGAAAAAGTGACAAATATCACAGCATCATATAGGGCAATAAAAGCTCATAAATAATTTTGGAACAAGGAATTCTCTTCTTCCCCTAAAATTTTCCAACATATATTAAGTAAAAAAATTAAGATGCATAATAAAATGGTTACATTTAATACACTTAGGAAAAACATAAATAAATGTGGTTACCTTTCCAGAGAGGGTGATATGAATAGACAGCAGTGGGAGCAATACACTTTGCTATATATGTGTTCATGGTTTTCATTTTTCACCTTGTGATTTTATTAACTATTCAAATTATTTTGTTATTGGAGCCCTTTTATGTGAGCTATTTTGTGAGCTTGTGACAATCTTTGTCAAGTGAACTTTTCTTTTATTTACACTTTTATGTACTCACTATTATATTTCCATAGACATTTTACTCTAAGAAACACCATAAATAAATATAGCTTGTTTTAAAAAAATAAAAGATATAATTTTTCTCATGGGTAAAGGTTTCTACCAGGTCATTTTAAAGGAATAAAAAATGAAATCAGATTTTTTTTATAAAATAACCATACTTTTGTTTGATAATCATGATTAAATTAATCACTTGAAGATGTGTATTCATATATGAACTCTTTCATAATTTAACTTCAGTTGCTCTGAACTACAGCTTAAGAAAAACGTAAAACAAAAAGCACTGAAGAATCAAGTAATTTCTTATCTACATCTACATCTTTCTAGATGTTCCATGATAATTTGGCAGCTATATTCACACAAAATAATTAAATACATCATCAAAAAATATCTTTTGTAATAAAATGAATTTCCGTCTAAGCTTGCTGAATTTAAATACATTGACACATGGTTAAATATATTAAAAAAGGAAAATTAACACATTTCATTCAGAGTTCAAGGCAGTAGTTTTACACATTCTATCAAATGGTAAGAGAGTAATTAAATGATTTGGCATCTCTCCTTATCATAATCACAGTTGTCCATGTACTCTCTATTTAATTCTGAAAGGCTAAACTGAACTTATTTTTAAATTAATTCTGGGGACTCCTGGGTGGCTCAGTCATTAAGCGTCTGCCTTCTGCTCGGGTCATGGTCCCGGGGTCCTGGGATCGAGCCCCGCATCGGGCTCCCTGCTCAGCGGGAAGCCTGCTTCTCCCTCTCCCACTCCCCCTGCTTGTGTTCCCTCTCTCGCTGTCTCTCTCTCTGTCAAATAAATAAATAAAATCTTAAAAACATAATTAATTAATTAATCAATTCTGATAAAATGACTTTATGAGTCAAAGATTTATTCTAATAATAGAATAAAGTAGATTTGGTGGAACTAAATTCTTCCTCAGTTTATTTTAGCAACCTGAACAATTTAGAATTCCACAAGATGGGAGCGCAGGATCAAGGCACTCTTGGGAAATTCAGATAAAACCTACTGAAACAGCTAAATTGCCTGCATTAATGGATACAGCCAGCTGTCAAGACAGGAAAGCCTTTTGAATTAGTCAAATGTACATTTTTTCTTATATATGAGGAAATTGGGTAATGGGAAGAAATATATCACATCAAAAATCTTGACTTTGTCCTTTTTATTTATTTATTTATTTACTTACTTTGTAATACCTATATTCTTCAGGTTTTTAAAAGTGATTCTTATATTCTGTATAGAAGATAAAGAAGCTGTATTACTTTGGACAACATGGGAACTTTAACAAAAGTACTCAGACATGGCATAATCCAGGGTATTAGGATCAAATAATTAGCTAATATTTTATTAACCTTTCCCAATTTATGCTGTATATTTAAGAAACATAATAACTCATAGAGTAAAAAAAGACACCAGTGTTAGGAAACTGAGACACATTTCTCTGGAAAGGGATATTCCTGATAAAATGATTAAATACTCACTAATCCAGCCCAGTTTTTTCATAATTAAAACCCTGAGTTATGGTTTGAATTAATAAAATTGCAGTGATGCAGGGAACTCATAATAAAACTAGTGAAAACTTATGGAAGAATTGAATTTTCAATGAGAAAAATTCCACTATTATGAGTCATAAATTTTACTATTACTAAGAAACATATCTATAAATATTCATGATATAAACCATTTTAAAAAGGTAGTCAAATGCCATGGATTATTTCTTGCTCCAATTTTATCTGAATACAAACTAGATCTACCAACCTATTTTCTTGAGATTTCTTGGAATAAAGTTGCCCGATTTAGTAAATAAAAATACAGAGATCCATTTAAATTTTAATTTCAGATATTTAACTATTACTTCTTTCTTTTTTATTAGTATAAATGTACCCATATAAAATTTGGGGCATACACATATAAAAATGTATATATTGTTTATTTGAAGTTCAAGTTTAATTTGGCTTCTTGTATTTTACTTGGCAACCCTACTTTAAAGACCCTAGATCAGACTTGTTCAGATAGTGTTAAACTGAGGTTTAAGAGTATTATAATGCATTTTAGTTACTTTAAAGATGGTGGCTGTTTTGTCCAGGAGGTTCTCAAGTGTTACCAATTGGTTTAGTGTGATTAATAGCAGTATTCTTTTTATTCTCAAAAGTGCCCTGAAGTGAACATAAGTTGTAAATTTTATATGATTTGATAAGAGGTAAAGATATTTTTTCAGTTTTTTCTGCTCTTACAAACATTCTGTTTCTGATTCGATTTTTGCCACTGGAAACATGGACATGAACACAAAACAGATATAAGAACCTTGATGCTCTCCAGGACATATTTATGTAAAATAAAAAGTACAAAAGATAAAACTAGCAACATAATGTTTAGTAGAAGTTGTCTGTTGCCTGAGAAAAAAAATAAGAGCAAAATACAGGTATTTGTAAGCAGGAGAATCATTGCAGTATTACTAGCAGAACCGGTTCACACCCTATTCTGTTCCCAACCAATAACAAGAAATCCATGTTAGTGTTTTTCTTCCAAAGGTGACTCTCGAAGATGAGATACTAGTGAAAACGAAAATAAAAACAATTTTAATTGCCACAGCAAAATGGAATAATTGTCTGGGCTTTTATATTTGAACTGTGAAGACTTTAATTATGTTTTTAATTTTTTTCCCTGAGCACCTCATTATCTTGTATGCATTGTGTTCATGCAAATACTTGATTGCATTTCTGATTTGACTGCCCCCATGTTTAGGTCTTGGCTCCCCAGCATGACCCTTTTTGTTTTCCTTGTTGCTGGATTAAACTTGCTAGGGTAGAAAACAGCTAGTAGCCAAAAAAGAGAAAGAGGGATAGAAAAAGAGATGAGTGGGGGTGGGGAGTGGGAGGGAGAGAGAGAAAAAATTCCTTCAACTGATCCTTATTATACTGAACTCTCCTCTCACCTTTAGAATACAACATTCTCTGTAATAATATCTGTATTTAAGTTACCATTTCCTGTAATTATCTGATCTCTCTCTCCTGAACTTCTTCTACACAAGTGCAAACTTATCTAGTATCTTTCACCTGAAACAACTCCTTTCCCACATCCGTTCTGGCCTCTGTTTCATCTGGGTATTGCTAAACTTCTTCCTCCAAAGTTACTCACCCTCCGCTTCTAGTTCTCTCAGTGACTGTCACCACAGCCAGTTATTAAACACGATGAGTAGTACTGTGACCATTCCCTCGCTTATCTGTGCATCCAAACTAGGATGGTCTTACACATTCTCCTCCCTTTCTCCACTGCCAGCAACCTTCTCTTTCCTGTACCACTAATGTAGTTTTCCATCTGGTCTCTCTGTCTTGTTCTCATTCCATCCTCCTTTGCTGTTGTTGTTGCTTTGTTTTATTTTGTTTTTCAAAATATGTAACTATTGCAACTCTCCTGGACAGTATAAAAGACGTGGAAATACTCTAAATCTGGATTAAGTTCACTATTATCTGAGTAGGTTTGCCTTGCTTACTAACAGAACTTCTTGTTCCTTGGATTTTTCTCCTCCTTTACTTCAATCATGGTAAAATATGTATATCTGAGTTTTTGTGATTGAGAAGTAAAAAGAAGTAGAGGAGAACTGAATGAATATGGTTTAGGGCTAGAAGGGCACATTTAAGGAAGTCTGAAGAAACAAGTGCAGTATCAACCCATAAGGAAGAAGGAAGTGAAGGAAAGTGTGCTCCTCATATTGTGTCTAAGAAGCATAGATAAACATGTAGAATTTGTTTCAATTTACTTTTTAATTGTTGCCTGACTCCCTTAGATGTAAAGTTGGTATGAATTATATATATTATGCAAATAATAGGTCAGGTCGGCTTATAGCTGACTAAATGCAACATATATTATGTCTATGTTGTCTGAAATTTTATATTTTCACTGAATAATTTACAAACTATATATGAATACTTTTATTTATTATTTGATGTTGATCCTTTCAGAATCATTAAAATGTACAAACCTATGAAGATGTTCTCATTCACTTATTATCTCGGAGAAAATTGCTTTCTGTATTCTAAGTCAACTGTAAAGCTAAAACCAAAATAAATAATATTTTTCTTATTTTCCCTTCTCTGTAGTTCTTTTGTACACACTGTGGTAAGTCAGTTCTTTTCCAGAAGAATCTTGTTTCTAGTAGATATAAATTAGTGATTTCACAATATTTCCTTTTAAAATAAACAACTTTTGTATGTGTGTTTTGAAATGGATTTCTCAGTATTAATGTGGCTTTTCAATATATGATGCTATATAGTCAGTAATAACAAACTTATTTATTCCCATTTTTCTTGGTTGTACTTAAAAAAAGACTTTTTTTTGAAGATTTTATTTATTTATTTGACACGGGGTAGGGAGGAGAGCAAGCACAAGAAGAGGGAGAAGCAAGCAGTGGAGCAAGGAGCCCTATGTGGGACTTGATCTGAGGACCCTGGGATCAAGACCTGAGCCAAGGCAGCTGCTTTAACCGGCTGAGCCACCCAGGCGCCCACCCCCCAAAAAAAAACTTCACATATCCTGTGAGAACTATATTTCTTCAAGCTTCTTTGAGATAAACTTCTCTAACCAATTTTTTTTTGAATATACATTGTTTATCCTATTTGCAACTGTTCTGCTCATCCTTAATTAATTAGTTCTTTCTTATTATTTTACCTCTCAGTTCATCCTTTCCTTCTGTGTTTTCACTTTTCTTACGTTATCATGAGTTTCCTGATTTTACAATTGCTAAAACTTAAAATAAATATCACTCTTTAGACTGTATTGTTTTTAAGTTAAAAAAAGTTTTTATAGTAATAAGAAATGTAGATAAAGACAAGTCTTCTGGAGATTTTCAGATGAAAACTGTCCCCAAATTTGAAAACTCATTATGCACCACATATTTCCTTAATATACAGTCTAATAAATGAAAGTCTTATTGGTGAAAAAATATGGATAACAATTTTTGCTTCAGTCTTGCAAAGAATCACTTTCACTTTTATATTAACCTTGGGGGCAAGACTTAGAAGATCTTTGATCTAGATTATGAAATCCACCTACAGAATCAGATTACTTTAACTTGAGAAAACATAATTTAGAATATTGTAAACTTAGAATCTTTCAGACATTGCATTCCAAATGAAATATTTTACAAATGTAGAAAATGTGCTAAAGTTATGGGAATTATCAAGATCACTGGATTAATTATCAGAAAATGAAATGAAATTAGGTATTAGATATACAGTCAATAATTTTTATTTTTAGAAAATAGTTACTCCTAAATGCAATCAAAAGGACTTATTAAGTCTTTGTGAAATAATCACTGAAAGCCTTTTTCTAAACGAGATTTAAAAAGAAAGAAGTTGGTTGCATATATAGCTTCTTTTATCATTGCAATCATTGTAATATATTTCTACTAAAATTGCCAAATATAACTACTAATGATTACATAGTCTTATAATCAATCAAGTAAATTTCATCTTATAGGAACAGTTGCTATTATTGACAAAATTTTATACAAAAACATGAAAACAGTGAGGTATCCGGAAGTTAAATTATCCAAGACTTCTTGGCCTAGTAAGTGACAAAGTAATGGCTAGAATGCAGGTCTTTCCATTCCTACATTATTGCTTTTACATATAGAATTTAAGCAAAATATTTTATTACTATGTTATCTTACAGGTTCAAATAATTTTCTGTCACTTACCTTTAACAAAATGTCAGAAATTTGAGCATTCAATTTTCATTGAATGTTAATATTTCAGTAAACACAAGAAATTCAGTTGCTTTCAGATTTTATATAAAATACAGTGGGTTCTGTCAAACCACTGTAGACAGTCAAGAAAACCAAATATTGACTAAACTTTATGCAAAATGATAGAGTAATTTAATTGAACATGTAGGATCCTAAATAGTGCCAAATTTGTTATTTCTCCAATGCAGGTTAACATTCTGTCTTATGGATACAAAGTATGTGTCTTTTAGTCAGTGACAATAATTGCAAAGAAACCAGATAGCCTGTAGAATCCATATAATGCATATATTTTATATCAGAAATTATTCAAATAGATTTATTTGGGTTTGGATTATGTTATTTACAAGAGAATATAGAATGACAATTATATTCAGTATCAATTGCTAATACATTTCAGATCTAGTAGTCATTTCCTTCAGGTAGAAAAATCAAGACAAATTTTTACTGAACTTCTAAATATGCTGTCATTATTCCTTATTTTTTATTTTCAAATGACTTCAGAAACTTCATAACTGAAGTCTTAGAACAGGGAGAATAAAAGGTGAAATAATCATGTTTTATCTTCTTCCCTTCCCTCCTTCCCTATATGTCGTGCTCCATATTATTTCAGAAATAAAATTAAATCTTTAAAATAATCAAACAATAAAATTAGATAAAACTGTATAAATTGAATAATGAATAGTGTAATAAAATCTTTAGAAATAGTAGTATTAATAAAAAATTGACAAAACATTTCCTGTATCTTTTTATTAATTTAAGTAAAAATTTTATTTCTATTTTTTACTATCCTACACAAAGAGAGATATACATTGATATTTGAGTCACAGTATTTATAAAATAGTAATAAATTGGGTCTGAAGGGTAAATATGTAGCTATTTTTGTTATTGTGTACTGAGATAAATCTGTCTCAAGTTTGTCTCTCCTTCTCTTACCTTGTGATTCTTATAATTCTTAGAGTTCTCTCTCTCATTCTCTCGCATGCATGCATGCATGCATGCTCATGCACACACACACACACAAACACACACACACAAGTATTTAACATATGAATGAAAGATAAATATTGAAAAGACATGCTGAACGACTAAGAAAGAAGAAAAGTAAATATGATGAGTTTGAAAAAGAAGAAAAGCAATGTGTGATGACCATGTAATATTTTAAAATCAGAAGGGGAATACCAGATTTTCTGAGAAATTAATTTTACCACGATGGCATTCAAAGAATGAATTTGAATGGTCAGAGATGGAAGAAAGTACTTTTTTTATTTTTTAAAAGAGGGAAAATGGAGTGAAAAAAAGATTCCTGATAATAGTGGATGAAGATGAAAGACTAATGTGGTTGCTACAGGGAGATAGAAGATAAGAGAGTTAGCATATGATGCTGCAAAATCAAGAGGGGTCAGATTATGCTGGGCTTGTTTATCACATAAGAATTTCTATCTCTACCTGGGCATCTGAACAATATTTGTAGGTTATAAACATGAGAGATACAGGTTCATTTAGCTGTACTGTGGAGAAATGGCTTACAAGGAAGTAATAGGTGCTACAGCAGCTGGGGAGTCTAGCCTTGCAGTAGATTACTAGAATTGTACATTCATTCATTCCATTTTGTGGCAAATATTTATGGCATACATGATGAACCTAAGACTCTTTGCTCATTCATCATAATGAGTTTATACATTTTAGCTTTCACATCACTGCTTTTGCCTTATGTTTTTAAATGATCTGAAATTCATAAGGCCTTTTCCTACTGACAAAATACAAACATATTCTAGAAATAACTGCCATATTGAATAGTTGAACTTAGAAAATTGCAACAGGAATAAGAAACTAAGTGGGATTTTGTCATTTGGGCACATTGGAATTTGAGTAGTTCAAAGTAGTAAACAACTCCATAGCAACTCTACTAAGTGTGCAATACTCATATGTATTCTGATAATAGGGTAAGTAATGTATCTCCCACCCTTCTCTAAGGAAACAAAAAATATTCTTCTCAATAATGTTATCTAATACTGTATTGACAGTGGATATATCTAATTTATTTCCTCATCAAATAAATTGAAGCATAATCCATCTCATTTCTACACAAAAATTACTTCCTAAGCCACTTTTCTGAGAACAGATATTGATGGGGGTAATGAAGAGAAGCGTATTTGAGAGACACCTCAGGGGAATAAAAAGTGATGCAGTTTAAAAATTAAAAAATGGGGAAGGAACTGGGATTACTATATTTAAAAAATAAAAATAAAAAATTATAATAAAAATATCTTTCTCCACCTCAAAATGTAGCACATAATTAAATAGACATCGCTTCTTTATTACTGCGGGTTGGATTTTTTTTCCCCATGGTCTCAGGTGTTTTGTGAGCTTACTTTTTCTTTACCATGTCTAAGAGTGGAGAGGAAATCTGACTTTGTATAAGTTTATTTCCCACTCATATGACAATGAAAAGTTGTGTCGGTTCTCCCAGGCAGTTTCTCAGGGAGATGAGTTCCTCCTGTTATATGATTTTGCTTCCATTTCAGAGACTGGAAGAGAGACAGGGCATAGGGTAGGTACACAGGCTCTAATTGCCCAGGCCTGTAAATGACTTAAGTCCCTCTGCTCTTATTCCTTTGGTCAATCTCAATTATATGGATTTTCTAAACTACAAGAGAGGCTAGAGAAAAATTATTTTTATTAGTTTAAGAAGAGGAAAGTGAGAGTTTTTGTAACACTTAGCAATGACTCTTTCACTCAGGGTTAAACAATATTTTATATATATGCCTCCCATATAGTATGATCAATTTGCATATTATTGAAATATAAGTGGAGTTAACATTGTAAAGAACTCCAGTGTAAAGCAGTCTTATGTCTTCATCTTCACAACCTGTCCTGAGATACCTATCTTCTATCTTCTCTTTCTGGGCCATTAGCATGTGTGATGATATTTAGAACCTACTTAACATTCCTTAACTCTAAATTTATTAGACTTCTTGAATCTTCACATTTCATCTAGCATAAAAAGTTTAGAAGGTGAATCTTCAGAAAGAAGTAGATCCTATGCATCAGGTAGAGAAGTGGGGGGAAAGGCATTGAAAGGTAGTAGAATCAGAGGTTATTCTTGGGTTACTAAGTGCAGAAGGACAGAAAAGCTAAGAACAAGGTGGTCGAAATTGCCACATCTGGAAAAGGTGCCTACTTTTGGAGCAACTTTACTTTGGACTCCTGATAGCCAAGTCAAGTGTCTGAAACATCTTTCAACTTGAGAGATCACTAGGACATTAGAAGTACATGTTTTTCTTATTTTAAAAAGTGCTTATAATTCTTCTGCGTGATGTCATGCATGTTTTCCCTTTTTAAATTAACGCTTTCACAGCAGTATTCTATCTGAACCGTTATTAAATTTTAAGAGGTTAAGGGCATCCATTCTGAAATGAGAACTGAGAAATCTGTAACTGAGAACAAAATCTATGATGATTGTGTTTTATATTTGTGAAGCAGTACACACTCAGATTAGTTCCACTTTCTGGTTTGGGTCAAAGCTTAGAAGACTGAGTCTCATCACACTTAAATGCATACCAAAAATCATGAAAATAAATAATAAAGATGGTCCTACAGCATATTTTTTTCACAGTCTAAGCCCAGCGATTTTTCTTCAATATCAATTATGTTGTTCTACACATACATTTTATGTGAAAGCTTTTAAAATTGCATTTAGTCTTACTAATGAGCACACATATATGTGCGTGCATTCAGTCTAACTATTAACTTCTGATAATACTGAAATCCCAATGCTTCTGAAATAAATAGGAAGCATAAAATAATTAATTGAATGGTGGCCCAAATGTAGAAGTGAAACTATAAGATCAAGCTTATAAAAGCCAAAAGAAGAGAGATTTTCATGAAGGAAAGATAGTAATTGTTTCAAATAGTGGTGAACTGTCAGACTCTATGAGGATTAAAATGTACCCTTTGGAGTGAAAACTGGAGGTCATGGTGACAAGAGAGAAGGGGTATTTTATGGAAAAGTAGACCACAGGCACAGATTAGATTGGACTAAAGAGAGAGAATTTCAGTTTCCCATATGGGAAGATTTAAAACAATAAAAATAGTAGATGAAATATAAATCAACAACAAAAACAAAACACCATTTAGAAAATACTCATAGACAGAAATGAGGTTAAAAAAGATAATTATTTTATTGAGATACTATAGGTAGAAAGGTACTTACAATACCACATTGAAGCACTAATACAAGGATAGGAAATGTTGAAAGTAAGAGAAAGAAAAATAAATATACAATGAAACTAACCAAAAGCAAGCTGGTGTAGCTATAATAATATCTGAAAAAAAAATATATATATATATATCTTAAAATAAAAAGTTATAAGAGCAAAATGTGTATTTTGTAATCATCAAAACTCCAATCCAACAAAATTATATAATTCTAAAAATGTATGCACCTAATAACATGTCTACATTTTATAAAGAAAACTTGAAAGAAACAGGAAGAGAAAGACAAGTTCAGACACACCACTGTGAGACTGTAATAAATCTCACTTAGTAAGTAATAGTACATGTAAACAGATAACAAAGAAGTGCATAGATTTGGAACACATGATTAACAAAATTGATCTAATGTATTACACCCAAAAAAGCAGGTACATATTCACAGAAGTTCATATGGAATAGCTCACAAATTGATCATTCTTTGGCCTATAAAATAAGTCTTAACAAATACCAAAGGACAGACTGAAATAATGAAAATATGTTCTCTCAGCAGAGTGGAATTAAGTGAGAAATCAAGACTAAACAGATACTTAACATCCCCATTTAAACTCCCAGACCCGTATTTCAGTAACAACTTTATGACAATGAGCTCCCACAATAATATTTCATGAACATTATGTTAATAAATTTGAAATTTTAGATGAAATGGAAGTCATTGAAAAACCTGATAAAAATGGAAAGTATAGTCCCATATCTATTAAAGAAATTAACATTTTGATTGAAATTATTCCCATAAAGGAAATTCCATGCCCTATTGAATTTAACAGTAAACTATCACATACATTTAAGAAAGAAATAACACCATGATCACAAATAATTTAATAGGACATAAAAAAACACAGCAGAAACTTTGTTTTACAAAGCCAACATTATCATAATACTAATATTTAACAAAGTCATTACAAGAAAAAGTAATTTTAGGTCAATCCATATAATTTTGGGGTCCCTGCTATTTATTTCTAGAAACATAGTGCTATCGATGTGGTTTTCATGTTGGGCATACCTTTTAAATTGTTCATAATGCTGGGATATGCAAAGTAGTTAATGGCCAGATTCCAATGATTTTGTCATTGTATGCCTTTTAATGAAATATGGAAAAACATTTTCACATAGATGACATTATGTACCTATAAGAAACTATCTGGATGAAATACTTTTTCTGTTATTTGCTGAAAGTGATTCATGTCAAACAGTGTTACAAAAAATGTTCTGGTAACTTACTGACATTGACAATTTTATGAAATTCAATTATCCCTGAATTTTATAGGCAATTATATTGCAAATGAAGAAGAAAAGTTTATTTTTCTTTCCTGAAAGGAGTGTTAAGTACAAATTAGTTACAGCAGGGATTCTGTTTTACAACTCATTGCAATCTGCTCAACTCACTTCCTGGAGAAGTGCCTAAGCTGTTGCTTAAGAATTACACACTTGGAAAATTCTTGTTTGCTATAATAGATACACAAAAGTGTTATAAACCAACAGTGCTGAAAATTATTACGGTTTATTATCTTGTTCCTTTGTCACCTATGGTTTAATTGATGCCTATCATTTGTTTAATTACTGTATTTAAAACACATTTGTAGTTGGCTCTATCCTTTCACTTTCTGATTCCACATAATGATAATGCTGCTAATAATAAGCTTCTATTCAGTGTGGGTATTTTTAGAAAGAAAAATTAGAATATATGTAAATCTGTGTATTCAGTACAGTTGATCCTAATGCAGTGACTAAACAAAAATATAAAGATCTCACATATAGATTTTAAATGAATATATCAAATATCCATTTATGTTCATTCCAAAAATATGTCAAACTCTTCGCCTGTTTGTGTATTTATCAAATAAACTAACAAACAAAAATACACTTATTTGAAAGGCTAGGGCCTTTTTAAAAATAAAACTTAGTTGTGCAGTTTGATGTTACGAATTCATTCATATATTTTTCTCATACTTATAACTATGTTTTGAGATCAGTGTCTACACAGAAAACATAATAATAGCACACAAATTTATGCATATTTATATTCTCTAAATTCCCTCTCATTTCATTATCATTAAAAGACAGAGAATAAACCTCATAACCTATAGAGCCCAGGATTTCTAATTTATACTCCTTTGAGTACCCTACTATAGTATATTGATCAATATAAACTAAGTCTTACATAACAGTAGAGTAATAAATATAGGTTATTTAATTTCTATGCAATAATATTTACCCCTAAAAAAGAGGTAAATGAAACCTGAAGTTTACATATAGCACATGTTTGAAAAACTCAATTCTGGGAATAAAAGCAAAAGAAAAATATGTGAACATGTGTGTACAACACACACACACACACACACACACACAGGGCACAATATTTAGTTTCAGTTTTGTTGTGAGAATCCTTCAGTACTCACAAGGAAAGGGAGTATGTACTTTGTATTACTCAGGGCACATGATGTAGGTAGGAACTGTAAGACAGGAATTACAATTCTGCAGACTTTTGTTAGAAAATTAGAGCATAGTAAAAGAGGTCACATTCTGCGTGGAGCACTAGGTGTTATGCACAAACAATGAATCATGGAACACTACATCAAAAACTAATGATGTAATGTATGGTGATTAACATAACAATAAAAAAAGAAAATTAAAGCATAGTAAAGGAGTGAGGAAAATAGCTTGGAGATAAGATTCTGAAGAATCACTGCGAAGAATATTTAGTACATAAGGGTCTTTTAATAAAAAGTATGCCCTGGGGGTGCCTGGGTGGCTCAGTAGGTTAAGCATCTGCCTTTGGCTCAGGTCATGATCACAGGGTCCTGGGATAGAACCCCACATCAGGCTCCCTGCTCAGTGGGAAGCCTTCTTCTCCCTCTCCCTCTGCCACTCCCCCCTCTTTGTGCATGCTCTCTCTCTCTCTCCCTGTCCAACAAATAAATAAAATCTTTAAAAAAAATAAAAAGTATGCCCCAACTTCTCTGTATCTGCTGATATTGTGCTTTAGGAAATTTTAACTGGGTAATGCTTCAACTTTTCTCTCTTCTTGTCTCTCTTTAAGTTTTATTATGTATCAATATATCAATATATTTATATGATATGTACATTGATATCAATATCTATATTCTAATAAATATCCTATTCCTCTAGTAAACTGAATAGACACAATTTCTCTGTCAAACAGTTTCCTAATGACTAAGACTTTGAAGCCCCTGAAAAGGAACTGTCTCTACTTGTTTTCTTAAGTCTCCAACCCAGGTACTGCTGGAAAAGTATCCATGGAAACAAGGATATATTGGCTTCTTTGATTTCAGTATGCAAATAGCATTAGACTTATTCAGTATGGGAGAACAATTTGGTCAGATTGAATCAAGCAAAGCTTCTTTCTAAAATACCCAAATATACTTCAGGTATGAAAGCATAAGAAAATGTTACTAGAAAAGTCTTTTAGAAATAATTTTTTTAACTGCTGAACTGATCTTGTTTGCCAAGAATTAACTAACATTGTGATTAGATATGATTATTTCAATATTCTACTGGACTTCATTTTTTAATATTTGATTTAAGATTTTAGGATCTATTTTCTTAAGTGAGATGATTGACTTCTATGATATTCTTGCCCAAATATAGTTTCAGGCTATTCTGCCGTTGTAGATTAAGTTATAAAATTTTACACTGAATTTTTAAAAAATATAATGTTTTCTATAATATGATTATTTAGCTTTTCTTGTTGGTTTGTTATATTTCAGCCATAAAACCCTTTTGGTTAAATTATAGCTTGGGTAAATAATTTTTTACCAATTATCTGTAATTTTTCTCTTTAATTTATGATTGATTCATGTTTCTCAAAATCTGTTAGAAACGTCTGCTGATATGTATTATACTAGACCAGAGGCCAGCAATTGTTTTCTCTAAAGGTCTAGATAGTAAGTATGTTAGGCTTTCTGGGCTTTCTTTCTCTGTGGTAACTACTCACCTCTGCTCTTACAGCACAAATGTAGCCATACATAAATGATCATGGCTGTGCTCCAATGTAACTTGGTAAACAAAGACATGCAGTGAGCCAGATTTGGCCTGTAGTCCATAATATGCCTACCCCTGTGCTAGATATGCATCATAAAGCTTTTCATATGAACCGATTCTAATGTTCATATTAACTCAGTTTTAAATCTACATTTTCCCTTTTTACCATTCCTAGTGCCTTATATTTCAGACTCCACACATTTTTATAAAATCATACCTACCCGAAATTTGTATGTGTGTGTACATATATATTATACATATGTATTAAGTGTATACACACACACACACACACACACACACACACACTACGTATGTATACCTGGATCCCACAGCTTCCATAAAACCACTTTTGTCCTATGGATGGATGTCAAATTATTGTTAAGGGAAGGATACATGCAAGGGATGTCTTATTTAGTCATTGTTGAAGTCACTTTTAAATGTTTTTCTTTTATAGAGAGAAGAATAGAGAGAGTCATGTATGAGGAAGTGGGGAGAAATTTTTGTGAGCAGATAGTAGATTTGAGAATGTTTTACCCTGAGGCCAGCCCATCTTTCACGAGAGATCCTTTAGGAGGAATGCATGCTGGCCTAGGCTAATGGTGGTCCAAAGATGACCACTGGGGAGAAGGACAGAATCCAAATCAAAGTTTGGTTACCAAGCATCTTGTTCCAGTTGATCGATGGGAAGGCATTTTATTCCATTTGACCAGTAGAAAAAGGCAGTTAAACTAATCACTTGTGAGGCAAAGAATGGGACTCTGGCGGGTCTGTGTTTGGCTTTGTCATAGGTAACAAGGAATCATGTGTGAGTCTTTTTTTTTTTTTTTAAAGATTTTATTTATTTATTTGCCAGAGAGAGAGAGAGAGAGAGAGAGAGAGTGAGAGCACAAGCAGGGGGAGCGGCAGGCAGAAGGAAAAGCAGGCCTCCTGCTGAGCAGGGAGCCTGATGTGGGATTACCTGAGCCAAAGGCAGACACTTAACCAACTGAGCCACCCAGGCGTCCCATGTGTGAGTCTTTTGTAATTCACATAGGAATGGTGGTTCTTTGTGGCAAGCCGTTTTCTGGAACATGAAGAGTGGAGGAATTTCCTAACCTTCATTGTTTTCCAGGATCATAGCATTCAAGTAAAGTTCAACAAACTTTGTATTTCTGAGCAAATACAAAATACCCTATACTCATTGGAATTTAATCTTAAAATCAGTTTTGAGATAAAAGTCTTCTAAATACAATGAGTTGTCACACAAAGAGTCATATAATTTTCAAAATTTAATATATAAATCTCTATAAGTGATCTGTATTTACATCAATAGCTACTTTATATATGTAGATTCCCCAGTAACTGAATAGGCTTGTGTACACTGACTTACTTATTCTTTAAAGAACTGCTCATTTCTCACTTGACATTTTAGTTACAGTCCAGGTCTCTATAATCATGTTCTTTTTTCCAGCTTATTTTTAGGTGAACCATCTTACTGTAGTTGTACTTGTCATAGAAAAAAATTTATTTCCATTTGTTGTTGACAAATATAAATTATTTAACATTCCAAAAAACACACACCTAAGCCTACCACAATATTTAACATTCCATCTACATTGAAATAACAAAAGGATTAGGAAATTTTTTTAAAAAACTATAGTTAAGTCAGTTATCTTTGAACTATCTTCAGAAATTACCAGCCTTCTTTAATGTTCTGTTTTCTTCAAAGATCTAAATAATCTTAATTATAGAAAAAAAATTAACATATGACTTCTCAGGATACTATGGTTAACTACAGTTCCTTGAAATTTGTCATTTGTTATGAAAACAGCTATAATACAATCACTGATTGTTTAAAATCTGTGTATGCTCTTCATCATATCAAAGGTTGACATTTTTCTCTGCTTTTAATTAATTCTGTTCGTAACACAATAATATAGCTATTTTATCCTTATTTGGCAGATTAGAAAACGCTATAAGAGAATTGAAATACCTAATTATGGACAGAGCTGAAACTTAAACCTAGGTCTTTTGGAAAGTAATATTGGTACATTATCCATAGCACTAGTTGAAAACATTTCTGGTGCATTTTTTTTCAGCCTGATCTAAGGAATAGATTAATAATGCTATATAGACTGCTTATACCTACTCATAAAAGTTCAGTGAGATGATCCTCAGCATGGTTTGAAAAAATAAGATTAATAAAAAAAAGTCAATTACACACAGGTAATGTGCTAGGTATTTGAGAGTTATATAATTGAATATTATGTCTCTATGTATTGGGATTTCATGAGCTAGAAAGGGAGGCAGAAGTATATAAGGCAATTATGGCACAAGAAAGTATTTATAATAAAGCTGACATAAACAATGTATATGGAAGATTCTGTATCCATCATCATAGTTGATCCATAGTAGAAACTATAAGGCACATGTTTGATTATTTCAAATTTATATATTAGGACACCATTTCTCAGAGGTTTAAAATGAACTGTCTAAGGTTATACAGCTAACAAAATACATAGCCATCACTCAAATCCATAATGTCTGTTGCAAAATTTCAGTGTTTCCTACTATGTTGAATTGTTACCTCACACAGATTGTTAGGATGTGACAGTCGTTTTATTCTGTCATGATGCTCACCTAGTGTGGATTATTTATTTCACAAATAAATAGAATTATAAAGTTGATATTTATCACTACTTAGAATTAAGGAATCTGTTAACATTGTTTTGAAACGTTTCCATTCTAGAAACTTGATTTATTTTCTTAAAGTATCAGCATATTATTTCTTTGAATAGAGATAATGGTTTTTAAAACTCAACAGGGTACTTTTGTTTTAAAGATTTATTTATTTGAGAGAGAAAGTGCGCGCTCTCCTGTGCGCGCGGCCGTGTGCGCGCGCATGAACGCATGTGAGTAGGGGGAGGGGCAGACTCCTCGCACAGTGGAGAGCCCCACCCCAGGCAGGGCTGGATCTACCCACCTGGAGATCATGACCTGAGCCGAAACCAAGAGTCTGTGGGTTTACCATTGAGCCACCCAGGCGCCCAGCAGGTTGCTTTTTTTTTTTTTTTTTAAATTCAACTTAACACATACTGTGTTATTAGTTTCAGGGATGAAATTTAGTGATTCATCAGTTAAATATAACACCCAGCGCTCATTACATCACCTGGCCTCCTTAATGCTCATCACCCAATTATCCCATCTCCCCACCAACCTCCCCTCCAGCAACCCTTTGTTTCCTATAGTTAAGGGTCTCTTATGGTTTGCCTCCCTCTCATTTTTTATTTTCTCTTTCCTTCCTCTATGTTCATCTGTGTTGTTTCTTAAATTCCACATGTGAGTGGAATCATATTTGTCTTTCTCTGACTTACTTCACTTAGCATAATACCAATAGCCTACTTTTTAAGCATTATTTATTATTAATTGTTTATTAACACCATTATATTTAACACTTAGCAAAGAGTCTTATTTTTAGTAACTAAGTTTTAAGCCAAATTCTCAGGAACTTCTTTGTACCTGTGATTCTACTGTTCTGTTTCTTCTATTGTAAAAACAATTAGTGTAACAATTCTATGTACTAAAAAGACTCTTCTGTATGAGTTCAATGGAATGGGAGCTTTTGTTTTCTTTGTCACTTAGTCATTTCAGATATTTGACTTAATATAGTTAGTTCCTAACCTACTTAAAATAATTTATATGATGTCTCACAGTCAAAACACTTTTGGCTTTTTCCATTTTCCCTCAAACACTTATACATGTTGTATACAGCTAGATACAAATTGGCAACTTAAGCCTATTTTCCTCACAGATAACCCTAAAAATGCTTTTGAATAAAACTAGAAAAGGATTTTTGAGTTATTCTTTTTGATTATCTTAGCTGATTTATTTTAACAAAAGACTGTTCAAGCTTTCCTTGGCTTATAAAAAGCTTCAAATTGAATAATCATTTTCTCTATTGGAATGACATAATCAGGTTTGTTTCTAGGCCAGGGACATGGATACAAATCAGAAATACTTTTATTAGATATGTACATGAGATTTTACTGTTTTGAAGTTAATAAGTGAAACTGTCACAATTTCATAGATTCTGACAGAAGACATATGACCCTTGGTTCAGAGACAAAGGATTTTATTACAGCACAGAAAGAAGCCTGAGCTTCATGGATAAAAACACCGCTCTGCCCCTCCAAAATCCCCTAGTAGTGATACAGAGGCAGACCCAGTTGAATACTACAAATTCAGTGTTTTGTTTTGTTTTGTATTTTGTTTTGTTTTTGTCACAGTGAGGAAGCTTGATTAAGAAACATCAATGTTGTAAGGGACTGCTAGCAAACATAACCTTTCCTTAGGAGGAAGATATTACCTTTATTATACTGGTTAGGAAAAACAAAGCCATATTTCCATTCATATTTCGCCCTAAAAGATTTTGTTTTACTTTGAACCTTGTATATGGCCATCCACTTTGTGTTTAAAATTCTTCAAAGTAAAGATATACATGGAATCATAGGTATCTCCAAATGGTTTGGCTTATTGGTCAGTAATCAGAAATGAGAGAATTTAGGAGAGAATTTAGTTTTTCAGATGTCTAGGAAAGATATACATGGGCAGACCTACAGTAATAGTAATACAGTGTGTACTTTTTGTGTCAAAAGCATTTCCTGCAAAAACAATTTGTTGTAGAACACTAGTGAACTATATGGCCAAGATGACTTTTCAAGCCAGTGTCCTTTACATTGATGCTCACGTGCAGTATGTCTATGAATGAAATAATTGTGGTGGAGGTGGTGGCTATGTGTGGGCTTAACATTGAGGGATTTTATTCTTTAAGGATACTTTATTTACTGTCACTGATGAAAGTCCAAACTCTCAGAAGACGACACTGAAGCTAATTATACAATTCTTCGTGGAGAATAAACAGCCATTTGGTGCCAATTTGATTATGTCCAACTCATTCAAATCTAGAAAGGACATCAATATTTTGACTAGGATTGACAGATATTCCTGGTAAGAGTTTGCCTTTTCCCTGAAGGGCCTATGCCAGTGCTAATTTCCAGTGGCTCGGTGTGTTTCATTTGCTGATTTGCTATTCTTTATAATATAGCCTTATACCAAGGGATGTGCTTGATAGCAAAGACTGTGTGTCAATGGGATCATGACCATGAATATGTTTGTCATAATATGTACAACATCATTTCACACACTGGATCATTCTTGAGTTTCTTTTCTGAATAGGTTGTAATTTTTTTTTTTTCTGGTAAGAGTAATTACCCAAATAAAACCAAGCAAAATCTAGCATTTACCTGACTCCTCCCTTACCAAATAAAATGTAATTGCTCTCTTGGTCATCCTATAATACATTCTGGCAATATCAGAATTCTTGTTGACATAATTTTGTCAACTTTTTATTAATGCTTTTTTAAATATGAATGGCTCACGGAAATTGAAGATATATTGAAGAAAATATAAAACATAAAAATAATAATCAAGAAAGTACATGTGGAAGCATATAAACTATATTTCTATATTTAATATAACAAACTAAACTATTTCAATGAAACTTAATTTGAGTCTTCACAAAGATTTTGTAATATAAATTCACACATAAGGAAAGTGAAGTAATAGAAAACAAAAACTAAACACTATTAGAAATTAAAACATGATTGTTTAAAAAAAAACAAGAAAAAAACTCCATATAACTTTGGAAGACACAGTCAATTCTATTTCATAAATGGAGATGCTCCTCAACCCCTGGCAGAAAAAAGAAAGAAGCAAATGAAGAAACAGATGAGAGAAAGGGAAAAATCCAAAGGAAGGATGGGTTGTCTATCATATAACTAATAGGAATTGCAAGTGGATAGAAAGAAGAAATTGTGTGAGAAGAAATTATGAAAGCAATCAACGGGAAGATAATAAAGTCTCTTTAAAAATACACACACACAGAATTAAACTATTAAATATAGTTCCATATGTCTTTGAGGAAGGTTCTGCTTTACTTATATTTGTTTTATTGAAGTATAATTGATATATAATATCCTATTAGTTTCAAGTGTACATCATAGTTGTTCAATATTTTTTATATATTATGAAATGATTTCCACAATAAGTCTAGTTACTATCAGTCAGCATACAAAGTTATTAGAGTATTATTGACTCTATTCCCTAAGCTGTACATTACATCCCCATGACTTAGTTATTTTATAACTGGAAGTTTATGCCTCTTAATTCTCTTCACCTGTCTCCCAACTCCGTTCCCCTCTAGTAACTGTTTGTTTCTTGTATCTATGAGTCTGTTCCTGTTTTGTTTTTTTTTTTGTTTTTTAGATTATACTTATGAGTGAAATCATATGGCATGTGTCTTTCTCATATTTATTTCACTTATAATACCCTCTGTGTCCACTGTGTTACAGCAAATGTCAAGATTTCATTCTTTTTATGGCTAATATTCCATTTTATACATTTACCACATCTTTTTTATCCATTCATCTATTAATTAATACTTGGATTTCTTCTATATTGTTGCTATTGTAAATAGTGCTTCAGTGAACATGGGGGTACATATATCTCTTTGAATTATTTTTCTTTTCTTTGGATAAATACCAGAAGTGGAATTGCTGGATCATATAGTAGTTCCATTTTTAATTTTGAAAAGGAGATTAATTGTATAAAACAACCAGCCATATTACCAAGGAAATTGTCAAAAGGAGGCAAAACTACTCAAAGTAGTGAAATCAGTGAATTATAAGCCAAGAACTATGAGTTCAGACAAATAACATTTTAGAATAACAAAGGTATAAATTCTTAATTTATACTAACTACAATTACACTATTATACTTTTTATTTTTCTAAGTATGATGAACATTTTTATTTTTCATTTGTTTCTTAAAGTAGATTTAAACAAAGGTTTACATGTTACAATACATGGAAAGATGCAAAAATGCTTTAAAAATCTGAGCCTGTTCCATATTTAAGAATCATGATTATTTGGTGAACATTAATTTGGCAAATAGGTCTTTAATGAACATTCTTCATAATCATAAGTGATTTGTCTTTGGTATTATTTTTAGGCAACATTGATTTTAAATTATGTCTTTTTTCAATCATCCCACTATATATGAACTGATGGTAGCTATTGGCTTAATTGTTGCCTAGTGACCTACTCAAAAAAGAAAACAGCTGATTAAAGTTCATTTACCATATATTAATTCAAGATGACCAATAAATATATTACATAACTATTGGGGCAATTCTAGGCAGAATAACAGCAGTCTTTCATTTCTTGCATTGATTATTTGCTGTGAACATTCTTGGTATATTATTCCTAAATTCTCTCAAGATATTTCTGCCTTCACTTATACATTTATACTGGTAAAAATATCATTGCCAGAGCTAAATGGTAACTGGTGTTTATTCTCTCTTCCTTAGGGTCATGTGCAAAGTAACTACTGTTAATGAAAATATGAGGGACACTTAAAATTTGCTGGCCAAAGTAAAACAATTCAAAACAAAACAAAAACTCATTTAAAAAAACAGAAAAACAAAAACTCTTTAAACGTTCCATCTACAGAAACTTGAATTGAGTTTTTTTCTAAAAGAACAACAATTTATTTTTAAATTGCTATTAAGAAATAGAGTTGGCTATTTTCTCACCCAAATTTATTTTAAAGAGCATGGTAATGTACTTTCCTTAAGTGATTTTTTTGTATGTATAAAGGAAAAACAAATTTTAATGACTAACAAACAGCATGAGGAGCTGAAACACAAATGGGAAAGAGACATACTTTGGAAGCTAGCATAGTTTATCAAGTAGGAGTAACAATAAATATAGAATTATGGTAGGAGGAAGGCTGGGAACAGTTAAAGAAAAATGAGTTAGGATGTTCAAAATAAAAAAGAATAACATGCATTTGAAATATTTAAATTACCAAAGAAGGATAAACACATTTGGTTTTACTCTTTTTGAATGAGGACAGAATTTTGATAACATCTGTTCTTATTCTGACATTAGCAGTGTTACATTTTTTCTTTTCTAATGTGCAAAGAATCCTATTTGGTATTGTGAGTCAGTGATATTAAAAAAGTACTTGAAATTTTCTCTTCTTCCTTTTCCTCCTGCTCTTTTTAATCCAGTCTCTGTCTCCCTCCCTTTCTTCCTCTCCTGCTCTCTTCCTCTCTCCTTTCTTCAATGGTATAGAATACTTTCCCTGTGGGGCACCTGGGTGGCTTAGTCTGTTAAGTTTCTGCCTTTGGCTCAGGTAATGATCCCAGGGTCCTAGGATGAGCCCTGCATCGGGCTCCCTGCTCAGCGGGGAGTTTGCTTCTCCCTCTGCCCCTCTCCCCTCTCCCACCCCTTGTGCTCTCTCTCTTTCTCAAGTAAATAAAATCCTTGAAAATAAAATATTTTCCTTGCATATCTTCAAAATTATTCCAAATGTTGGAAATCATTAAATGTTTCTTAACAAATTATACATGAACTAATCTGATTATCATTAGATTACAAAATTACATAAGTAATACAAGAAGGAATATTTTTATTTTTCAGTGTGTATTTAGACTTAAACTGATAGGATGAATCTTATAAAAACTAACTGAAAATCAAAAAGTTCTAATTTTTTAATTATGCAAATTACCTGCTTTACTTTTTTCATTTTATTTGAATGTCTACAGAATAATATCTTGTAATCTCTACTCATAGTTTTACAGACATTACAGACAATTTATTTAATAAAGTACCTATGACATCATTTTTAAAACAACAGAAGATTTGACTTGCATGGCAATTAGTGAAACTCACCAGAGGCACCTTTATTTTTTCTTCTTATAGCCTGATTTTTAAATTCAAGAAGTATTTATTTAACACACAAATACTTGTTCAAGGCCTATAATATATAAATAGATGTTTTGTCCTGTTTTAAAATAATATTTTGAAAATATTTTAATAGGTGTATTGATTTTAAATTAGTAAAATACTTATTTTAAATATTTTTGAATATGTATTTTTAAATATTTTAAAATGTATTTAAAAATACATTTTAAAATATCTATTATTTTGCTACCTTAAATACGATGATTTTTTTTCATCTATTTAGGGTAAATAGCATTTTAAATATCAGTGATGATAAAAAAAATCTACTGGGCCTCTTATTAAAGTTACTAGAATTCTGGCCTTGTTTTTCATAATATTCTACTATTTTTCATTTCGTAACTATTTTTTTAATAAATATAAAACCTCGTGCTCTTAAGCACATATCAATAATTCTTTAAAATTTGGGGGCAGGGGCACCTGGGTGTCTCAGTTGATTAAACATCTGACTCTTGATTTCAGCTCAGGTCATGATCTCAGGGTCCTGGAATTGAGCTCCTTGTGGAGCCACCATCAGGCTCTGTGCTCAGTGGGAGAATGCTTCTCTCTCTCCCTCTTCCTCTGTCCTTACCCCCACTTGTGCTAAGTCTAAAATAAATAAATATAAAAAAATAAAAAATAAAATAAAATTTGGGGACAAACTAATTTTTATTAAAATATCATTAAAAAATTAATATGTCTGTAATAAAAACACCCAGTAAAATAATTTTTAGATAGTTTATTTCTACTTGTTTCTTGTATATTTGTTAACTTGTTTCTTGTAATTTAGTTAAAATTTAAATAATATATTTTGGTCAAAATAATGACAAAAATGCTTTATTATTGTTTTATAATAGACAATGTGCTGAATTTATATCCACAAACTTATTCTACCTGTCCAAACTCCTTATGAAGGTTCTATTTCTTAAAATTTCATAGAATAAAAAAAACCTCCCACTGAAAAATGCAGATGATTTATAAAATAGATATAAAACTAATTTGTTACTGTGAAGTCAGCCTATTGTGAGGGGCCTGCATCCTTCACTGTGGGGCAGTTCAATGAAACTCTAGTGAAACTATGGAGGACTAAAGTTAAAGGGAAAAAAAAAAGGAACTCAAAACAAGCAAACAAAAACCTAAAACTAAAAAACTGTAAGAGCAGATGGAGAAAAATATACCTGAACTTCAGAGACACATACAGATTATAACTTGACTTTTGATATAATGATGATCTAAAAACAATATAATGTCATCATTAATATGCTGAAAGAAGAAAACTGCCAACTTAAAATTACCAGCCTTTGATAGATAAAATATCTTGTAAACATAAAGAAGAAATTAATTTGTCTTTATATTCTAACACATATGAAAATGTGCTGTTCAGAGACAAGACATGTGAATTTGAATAGAACACAAATTCAATAAAATGAAAATGAAATTAAAGTGAAAATGCAATTAAGAAAGCAATGAAAATATTTTAGTGAATTTAAATGAATATTGACTGATAAAATAATATTAAAGTATATATTATATGACTTAAAATAATTTAAAAAACAAAATAATAATAAAATGTTTGTCCAATAAAACTACAAGGTGAAAATAGTCTTGGATGGCAGAAGTAAGTTTGATAGGAGTTAAAGTGCTCTCCACTTAATAGAAGTAGTAAAGAGCTTTAAGTCTCACAGAACTAAAAAGTGACCAAAATCCACAATTAAATTGCAAGCTACTAACAAACTTTTCTAACAACTGATAGATCAATAGTTTAAAAAAATAGTATATAGGAAATAAGAACAAGGTGCCTACAATGACCAAATAATAATCATTTTCACGGGCATATGGAATATTTACCAAAATTGATCATATGTTGGTCAATTAAGCAATATCAACAAATTTTGAAGTACTTTGATATAAGTACTTCAAGATATGTTTTTTAACCATAGTGGGACTGAGCTAGAAATCAATAACAAAAAATAAAATAAGTAAATCCTCTCTGGAAAATAAGCACCTAAAATATTCCATAGATAAAAATAAATGATGCTCAAATTAAAAAATATTTTAATTGAGTGATGATTAAGATATGCCAAGTAAAGTGTCTCCTAGGTGGTTTAGGTAGTTAAGCGTCTGACTCTTGGTTACAGCTCAGGTCATGATCTCAGGTCCTGGGATGAGGCCCCAAGACAGGCTCTGTACTCAGTGGGGTGTCTGCTTCTCTCTCCCCACCCCCCCCCCCGCCTTTTCCCCTCCTCCCCCTAACACTCCCTCTCTCTATCTCTCTAAAATAAATAAAGAAACCTTAAAAAAAAAGATATGCCATGTAAAACTTGTAGGAAGCACATAAAGCCATACAGAAAGGAATTTTTAAATTTAAATGCACAATTGAAGAAAACAAAGCCTGAAAATCAATGGTCTAGAAATCTAGTTTTTGAAGTTTAAAAAAATATATTAAATCCAAAGAAAAAAAATGCATAAATTAATAAATATGAGGAAGAAATTAATGTGATATAATGCAGATATACAATATAGAAAAAGCCTAACTGTTGGTTTTCTGAAAAGACTACTGTGATTAATAAACCACAGTGAAATTCATCAAGGACAAAAAAAATAGAAGGCACAAAGAATAATATCAGAAATGAAAATTTGATATCACTATATATTAAGAATAAATTTGAAAATTAATAAAACATACAAATTACTATAAAATCACAGTCTATGAAGCAAGCATAAGAAATATATAAACAGATGCAGAATTATTAAAGAATTTAAATCCACTATAAAAAGTAAAAATCCCATGGCCTCATGCCTCACTAGGTAATTCTTCCATACAATTATGGAATAAATTATATTTATATTATATAAATACTGCATAACTTGGTTTTTGAGATCATGGATCTACATACCAGAATGTGACAGGACCATTATAAGAAAGGGAAATTGAAGGCTAGTATCTCTACATATTGATGCAAATAATCTAAAAAAAAAAGTTCACCTATAACTAGTGATTTATAAAAAAGAAGACATCAATAAACCCATGTGCATTCAGTCAGGACTAAAATTTTAATTCAGTACTTATAACAATCCATTTATCTATGAAGTTCATATAATATAGAACTTATGTTCATTGGATGTAAGAGATGGTAAGAACCCTTAGCAAGCTAAGCGTAGGTAACCACTTCACAGGATAAAGGTAGTTGCAAATGATCTCTAGCAAACCTCATGCTGAAAGGTGAAATACTGAAAGCTTGAGATTCAGACTGAGAAGCCAATACCTACTATCACAATGTATATTCAACATTGTACTAGAGACCTGGACCTGTGCAATAAGATATGGAAAAGAATGTAAAGTTATTAAGAATTTAAATATGATTAAGTAAAACTGCTTTTATTTAGAGATAAAATAAGAGTGTGCATTAACAAAAAATGTGCACAGATATGGATTTAGCAAGGTCACAGGAATATCAGATAAATATGCAAAAATAATTCATATTACCATACTCCAGCCCAAAAGAGAATAGGAATTAAAGAATATCCTTTATTGGGGCACCTGGGTGGCTCAGTCAGTTAGGTGTCTGCCTTTATCTCAGGTCATGATACCAGGGTCCTGGGATCGAGTCCCGTGTCAGGCTGTCTGCTCAGCAGAGAGTCTTCTTCTCCCTCTCCCTCTGTGCTCTCTCTCTCTCTCTCAAATAAAGAAATAAAATCTAAATAAAATTTTTAAAAAAGAATATCATTTATAATCATAACAAAGACATCAAATGTATAAGGATAATAGTATGGTAGATGTGCAAAATAAATTAACACTAAAGTACAAAGCATAATTGAAAAAAATGAAGAAAATCCAGTTTAATGGAAGAATATGGCATGCTCATGTATTGAAAGAAGTTAACATTTAAAGATGTCAATTAGGTTGATCAATATAACTGTATTAGGATTCAATACAATCCTAATAAAAAATGCTAGATGTTTTGAGGGAGATTAAAATATCATTCTAGAAATTATATGGAAATTCAGATAGCCAGAAATAGCCAAGACATTTGCAGAAGGAAAATGAAGTAGGAGGTCTTAACTAATATATATTGACTTATTAAACCACATTAATTAAAGATAACTTTAAGCAAGAAGCTTGATGCAAAATTCTCCATGCTCTGTGGTATCTATATACAAAGTTTAACATTGGGAAAAATTAATCGAATGTGTCATAAGCCATTATAGTGACTTACATTTCAGGTAAAGGGGGTTAATGGCTTGTCAGGGGCCTAAGGTGGCTACTAGGATGCTGTTAATATTCTGTTTTTCTGTCTGAATCATGGTTATATCAATGAGTTCGCATTATGAATATTCACTGATCTAAGCACTTATGATTTAGGCATTTTTCCATAGGTATGTTATACTTCAACAAATACTTATTTTAAATTGTGTATTAGATGTGTATGACTGAACACACTACACATGAGAAAACCGAGTCAAGCTAAAAAACTTTGCAAGTTTACAGTTTATCACTGTCAAGACTAGTATTTAATTAGTTTGATTGCATCCAGTGTCCATGTTCTTACACAATAATTATACTATCTCTGGTGAAAACCTGAAGCTTCTTCAATGGGAATAAAGGAAATCAAATTACTTATTTGGTTGGAAAGAGAAAAAGATTAGAATCACTGGATAAACACTAAACTTAATTCAAGAAAAAGGTGGCATGGATTGAGGGTATGTCCTTCATTGATCCCCATATTAAACTTTTCATGATAAAGGCTGAGGAAATACATATTTAGAAAAGTTTCCAGGGTCAAATGATCAAGGGATTTAACATTGTCCTAGTCTCAGAGAAGGTTGTTATTTTGGGCTAAGCTGAAATTCTTTTGATTTTTCATATAAGGATATCATCATTTTCCTAAGCTTCTCCATTCAACTTTGTGTGTGTGTAAAGATAGTTTATAACCACTGAATATGGCTGAGTGCTTAACATGTTTTTATGATTATCTGTATTCTTGTCTACTAACCTGTCTATATTGAGTGGAATATTTTATGGAAAAGTTCACCTGAAGTAGTCTAAGTCTTTCACTTTGGCCAATAATTTTATCATATTAAAGTTCATTACAATTTTTTTAGATAAAATATATGTAGCTTTTTTATGCTATATTAAATTTAAAAAGAAACACATCCTAAGAATATCTTTTTATAATTGACTGAATTTCAAAACCTTAAATAAGCAAACAAAATCATGTTGAAAAACTGATCCAGTGACTCACATTTTGCTGGGTTTCACTCTGAGTAGAATAGCTTTCTCAGAGGGTGGATATTAAGATCAGGGGGCATTTTATACAAATTGCTACTTTTGATTCCTCCTACACACAATGTGACTAAGTGATGTTACCTTCCATACATTGGTTCTAAAAGAACATAATGAATGAGTGTACTTAGTTAATGAGATGGTGTCCTCATTCCTCCTCCCCTTAAAGTTTTCCTCAGAAACTTAGGAACAGGGAAGTAAACCTAATTATGTCATGCATGTGCATCTAAAAATGATTTTGAGACTTAAATCTAAATATTTATCAGTATTTGTATAACAGAAGGAACACTGTAATGAATATTAGACGGTTCCATTTCTACTGTAGCCCACACTTATTTGTTTGACCTCAAGTAGAATATATTAATAATGGTAATGATATAAATAGCATCTAAATTGATGTGCTTTTTAATGTAGTACTTATTTGTTTTAAAATTTAATGTAGCATCTATTGGAAATTTAGTTTTGACATACCACTTCTCCAGATATGGATTATTTCCAAATAATGAATAAGAGATACTATTTTCTCTTCCTAGGAGACAAGGCTGGGAAGCCTTTGGTAAGACCTCTCCTTTTTTCCTCATGATATCAGATCTTCAAAAGAAAATATGGAAATTGTTGAGGGCTAAATTTTAAATTAATCCTAAACGATTTAGAAACGTCAGCCAATATTGACAATTTAACATATTGAGAGAGTTTGAGAGGGTGTAAACTGATGATTATGTAATTGAAACTGATGAATAAATAAGAATTATAAAGGAGATCTGGAACTTCTGGATGAGATTTGTAATAATGCTTTGGAACTACAAAGGAAAACATCTCATACAGCCCACCAATTTTGTCAGAGACACAGACCCTCACCTCAAGTAACTTAGAAGTGCCAGATGTGTTTTTCCTTCATAAATGACACTTTAATAATTGGATATGATTCCATTCTATCAATATTCCAAAATATTGTCCATTTATTTAATATTTACTGAATACCTGCTTTCTTTTCCATTCCACCATTATAGACAAATAGATGATAGATAAGTACGTAGGTAGGTAGATAGATAGATAGATAGATAGGTAGATAGATAGATAGATAGAATTAATATCTTTGTACATATTTCCTCAGAATTTTTTGATTAGATAATAAAATCATATAGTAAAATTTTTTTTAATATTTTTTAAAGATTTATTTATTTATTTGACAGAGAAAGAGCGAGAGCACTAGCAGGGGAAGTGGCAGGCAGAGGGAGAAGCAGGCTCCCTGCTGAGCAAGGAGCCCGATGTGGGACTCAATCCCAGGACCCTGGGATCATGACCTGAGCCAAAGGCAGTCGCTTAACCAACCGAGCCACCCAAGTGCCCAGTTTTTAATATTTTTTAATCTCTAATTTTTGCTAAAGATGCACACTATATTAGGCAAATCGTAAATGTTTTGAGAAATGGCAAAAGTAAAATTTAAATCTAAATATAATAGAGTAGCAGATGAGAATATAGATTTATTTGAAAAGAAACTCAAAACTAGTATGTGATAATTTCATTACTGTAGAATAAGTAATTTTGCTGAAAATAAATGTGAAGATTAGTGATCATTGTTTTATCCATCATAATATAGTTTACATTTTCAACTTAATAGAGCAACAGTAGTTTGCATAAAAAATTCCAAACAATTTTTTCACATTATAATGCTCTTTTCTATTAAATAACATCAAACATTCCAAAATCTATTAATAAAACAATTCTACTAATTTCCTTAGGCAAGTAAAATTCAGACTATCCCCCGAATAATGACATGTTTTTGTCATTTAAGATGAATGTGACCCATATGCCTTATATTTTTCATAATATTGCCATTGCTATCTGTTTAATAATGAGACATTGATAAGAATGTGCTTTAGTATTTTATAATACTGACATAATTTATATAGTATTTATAGTATTTTATAGTATTAATACTGACATAATCCAGTTGTAAAGAAGAAAACAAAGTTAAAAGAGGTTATTCCAGTTCAAGATGGAAACGCGGGAAGATCAAGAAGTCACCTCCTCCCTGGGACACACTATCTACACCTATATATGGAACAATTTCCTCTTAAAAAAAAAAAAGTATTGCTGAGTGATGACTGACTATTGGGAGAACCACATCAAGGTGGGTAAGAGAAACTGGGGCACAGTCTTGCCACATAACAACCCCCAGCAATGACCCCTAACTGGGAGTAAACTCAAAAACTGAATCTTCTCCCCAAGGAGCAAAGGATTCAAACCCCAGGTTGGGCACCTCAACTTTTAAGACCTGCACCTGAGAGATGAGCCCCCAAAACGTTTTACTTTGAAAACCAACAGGGCTTATGTCCTGAGACCCACAAGACAATAGCATTCAGAAAGCCAGCTCTTAAAGCCCCTCTCTTCCACCTCCACCCCTGGCACACACACTCAGACTTAACCTGCCCCAGGGTCCAGATCAGAGGCTGATCATGTCCAGATTTAAAGTGAAGGAGGCTCACTTGCTTATATTAAAGCATCAGCCTGAGGGTCAGGCGTCTAATTTACATACACATTTGGGAGCCTTCTGGAACATTCTCTGAGGGTGGAAACGAGCAGGTGCCCTCTTTATGCTCTCTCTTTGCCCTGTTTCATAGCACCAGTATCTCCCAGAAGGAAGATTTTACATGCATCTGATGCCTCAATCTTTGTGGCTGCCACCCAGGAGACACTCTTGACTGCCTGACTCTGAAGGTTAGGGGAGCTTCTGTCCTGGTCCCATGGGTTTGTAATCACTGGTATCCCCCAGAAAGGAGCTCATAGCCATCTGGCAATTTTTGTGACTCTTGCCAAGGGATACCTCTACATCATCTGGCTCTGGCAGCCAGTGGAGTTTGGGCTTGTAGGTCCCAGAGGACTGTAAGCAAGAGACAAAGAGTTCTTTAATATCTAGCACCCCCCCCAGAGTGCAGCAAGAGGCAACAGACTAAGGAGCTTGGTCTTTCTGTGAAGGAGACCTATTAATTAATCATCATGGCTGTGACCTGATGATCAGGCTTCTAATTAAACACACATCTAGGAGCTGACTGTAATCTTTTCCAGAGACCTCTGGGATACGCACCATTTTCCCACTCTTCTTCACTTCACTCTAGAGCACCAGTGTCTCCTACAGGAAAATTTTACATGCAGGTGTTGCCTTGATTTCAGTCTAGTGCCCAAGATTTTTCAGTTGCCACCCAGAGCATGTCCCTTAAGTGTGCCTAGCTGTGGTGATGAGAGGAGCTTGCATTCCTGAGTCCCATGGGACTGTGGCAATCAAAGAAGTGGTTCTTGGTAGGCTGTCACTCATAGAGCACTGCACAGACAACCGATTGAGGCACACACCTGTCTTTCTGTGTAGGAGGCCTCTTGGCTTATTCTGGAGTTTCTGTCTGAGAGGCAGGCTTCAGGTTTAGCACACATCTAGTAGACTGCAGAGTTTTCTTTCAAATACTATAGGCTGTGGACACCATCTTGGCGTGCTCTCTCTGCTTTGCTTCAGCTTGCCAGTATCTCCCAGAAAAAAAAGCTTATCTGCTTAGCTCCAGTATTTGTCATTGCCACCCAAGGAACACTGCCAGATTGCCTGGAAGGCAGGGCTTATACTTGCAGTCCCACAGGACTATATATATATTTGTATGCTTTTAAAAGCTGCTGCCTGAGGGTCTGGATATTGGAGCCAAAGCAAACATTTCTATGATACCTTCAACCTTTCACCATTAAATGATCTATTACACACAATTCTTGCACGGAGAAGATACTTAAACTTCCTGAAGAAAACCCAACTGTATCTACTTCAGACTCCAGAACCTCTTAGTCATACATTATCCTCCCTATATGATTCAGAAAGAAAGAAAATGAATAAATGATACACACATATGTAAATACATTCACACACACACACATACATTCACACATGTAGGCATAAAGGGCTTTCACAGGTCAATATAGATAATATGCCATAAACTGAATTGTGTGATTAAATCAAGCCTCAGCATGAGACCCATTAAAAAGAAACCTAGGCAAGTTAATTGCCTACAAAATAGCTGTGTTTTGAAGTATATCTGAGAACATGAACCCGGCTGGAAAAGGAACACCTTCAGATCCACCAGGCCAAAGTCTTTGCATTGCAGTATCAGAATCGCCAACATTGTCAAACTGAAAATAACACTCATTGCTAACTTCTTTTGGCTTCTCCAACTCTAGGACTCTAGAAGAAATCCAGAAATCTTAGCTGATAGGTCACAGTCAGAAAACTCCTCCCTTATTGGATCTCTCATCTATCCCTCTCTCTGCTTACATTCTGGAGAGATCCAGCCCAAATTTATCTCTTTCAGAGGATTTAGCTGAAACCAGTAAAATGCAGCCAATGATTTTATTATAATTTTCTCATAACAGCTTTGGTTGGAATATATTCTGGCTCTTATGATCGAACAAGTAAAATAAGTCATTCTTATACATATGTTTTCTTTTTTTTTAATCTCATAAAAAGAATCACCAGTTTTCCTGTCCATTGTCTCCAACTCTTTGCTGCCTATTGACTGTCCACTTCTGTTATGCCAGTACCAAAATTTTCAGATTTTGTTATATGCAGCAATCTACTTTCAGATACAATATTCTGTTGGCAGAAACTAAGTTGGGCTGACCATGACACAAAGTCTAATATATAGAGTGTATTTTTTCCAACATAAAAGCCATGTGAATGTCTATAGCTGACATGGTAGCATGAAGATTGTCATAGAAAAAGGCTTATTCTATCGTTCCCAAACAAGCTCAACAGTGACTTTTGGCTCCTTGTCCAAGATTGTTCTTTAATCCCCAAATATCATGTCTATATTCCAGATAATAAAAATGAGGATGGAAAACAAAATGTAAGGGACCAAATACCAGATATTCTTAGGGAAGTTTCCCAGAAGCAATATTTCTATCTCATTAATTGAAATTTTACTCTGAACTTTAATGACTCAAAGAAGGACTGGAAATGATTCTTTAGTTCAACTATTCATGTGCCCATATGATATTTAGGGTTTCTACCTCAATGTATTAAGAGGGAATAGATGCTAGGGATTAACAAATAGCCTTTGAAGAAATGAACAGCATTAAGACATGGTTTTTGACTTAAGAATGATAGTGTACTTGTTGTGGGTGAAGTAGCAACCTATCTAATCTTAGTCCTAAATACTGCTCAGCCATTCTTTCAGTCACATCTAACTGCCTTCCTACCAATAATGCTGTTTTTTAATACCATTCACACAGAAAAATACATAAAATATATGTTGGAGTGCTCTCTTACCTACAAAATAAAGCAGTGGGATTAGATGGCCTAAAAATTACTCTAATGTTTATTATCCTGTGAGTATCTTTTCTATGAATAATATACTTTTGTTATTATTCTAATATTCTCTGAGGACCTAGTAAATAGGTCCTGTAGTTTTTTGTTTTTGTTTGTTGTTTTTTTTTGTCTTTATTATACACAAGTGACCCTACCTAGAAAGTTTAATGGGTTCAATAAACTTTTAATGAACAAATGTGTATTATAGTGTGTCTATGTCTGATCATAGCTAGACCAAGCTTCAAATAGAGTTTGGTTTACAAAATCCAGGATAGCATAGTTATCAATGGACAGAGGGAAAGCAGATAGTATTAGGTGATACTGGACTTTTGAAAAAATCAATTTTCATAAATGAGTTTCCAACGAATGATTTTGGTAAAATATACCTAGAAAATATGACAGCAGATTAGGCCAAGGAAGAATTGGACTTTTTCTGAAGGATAGTAAAACTAAATTTAAAAACAAATACTAATATAGCCCATGGGCTTGCTGGCTTTATTTAGTTTTCCTTAAAAAATGTATTGGCTTATGTTTACTGTTTTCTCAGCCCGAAATCTGAGTAACAAATCACCCTCAAATTCATAGTCATTTTTTTATACTTTTATTGAGGCATAATTGCTGTTCAGTAAACTGCATACATTTAAAATGTACAATTTAATCATTTTAAATATTAATTTTAGTATCTATATTTATTCATATTATTTAAAATAAATAAGATTTCAGGATTACTGATTACAGCAGTAAGTACATTATTTCTTCTTTACTCCAGTTCTTTCCCCTTCTGAGATGAGAGGAAAAGCAAAATGATAGGCTTGCATATATGGGACCATCCCATATGGGAAGATGCCTATAATTAGGAATCAGGAAGCTTACAAAGGACAACTTGCACCACTATTCTCCTCACCATCTGAGAAAGGAAGAGAAACTCAGTCATTCTTGTGTAGGCAACTCCCCTTGGGAAGAGGAGAAGGTCCTTACATTCTTACCCTTTGGGGTATAAAGAAATGTCTACAATGAACAGATAAGACAGATTCTCATTTAATCAACTGGAGTTTTATCATACTTTAAAAAGTTTATACATACAGGCGCCTGGGTGGCTTATAGGTTAAGTGGCCCACTCTTAATTTTGGCTCAGGTCATGATCTCAGTTGTGAGATCAAACCCTATGTCAAGCCCCACGTGGAGCCCTGCTTTGGGCTCCACACTCAGCGGGGAGTCTGCTTGAGAGTCTCTGTCTCTTCTCCCTCTGCTCCTACCCCTTTTCTCATAAATAAATAAATAAATACATACATACATACATACATACATGCATACATACATAAAAAGGTATGTACATAGGGTCATCCCTTTTCAGGTCTCTTGACTTTTTAATCACTGTTAACTTTTTCAAAACTTGTTCTCTAATCAAGGTTCCAGGTTCCTTTGTTCAGAAAATCCTCACTGCAGAAACATGAAAATATTTTCTCTGTAGTCTCCCAATGACATGTGCATAAACATGTGAAAGCACTTCAAGCAAGATAGGAAACATACCTACACCCCCAAAATTTTTTTCATCCTTTTTTTATAATTCCTTTCTCTACTACCACTCCTTGTTCCACCTCTGATCCCAGGAAACTTCTGATGTGCTTTTGTCACTAGAGATTATTTTGCAATTTGTGGAATTTTATAAGTAGAATCTTAAAAGTAAGTATTACTTTTCTTGATGTGGTTATTTTCTAACAAATTTAATTAAATAGAAGAGATTTAAATCAATTACTTTAATAGGTCTTAATAAGAGTAAACAGATGATGAAACAGAAAATTGTATCCTAGAATGAATTTTAAATCTAGTAATGAATCTGATCAAAATCCAAACTATGACCTTAACGACATATTGCTTCTCTATTACATAAGCAAACTATAGTTACACTCTTATGAAAAAAGGTTCATCATTGGGCACATGGGTGGCTCAGTTGGTTAAGCGACTGCCTTCGGCTCAGGTCATGATCCTGGAGTCCCGGGATCGAGTCCCACATCTGGCTCCCTGCTCAGCAGGGAGTCTACTTCTCCCTCTGGCCCTCTCGTGCTCTCTATCTCTCATTCTCTCTCTCTCAAATAAATAAATAAAATCTTTAAAAAAAAGAAAAAAGGTTAATCATCCATTTTTAATAGTCACATATAAGTGAGAATAAAATTTGAATGATTTTTCTTTCAAAGCTTATTCATGTTTACTTAAATTCCAATTTCTATTCCCTCAGATTTGAGTATTAAAGTGGAATTTCACTGGCTACCTCAGAAAGTAAATGGCTAATGTTAACCAAAAGTAAGCCAATGAATAAATAAATAAATATTAAGATTTCTGTATATTTTGGATTACCAAATAATACTTTGACTACAAAGACACTAAAAATATGTCTGATGAAAAAAATATGCAAACAGTGAAACATGGAACACTACATCAAAAACTAATGATGTAATTTATGGTGATTAACATAACAATAATATTTAAAAAAAGAAAAAATAGGGGCACCTGGGTGGCTCAGATGGTTAAGCATCTGCCTTCAGCTCAGGTCATGATCCCAGGGTTCTGGGATCGAGCTCCACATCAGGCTCCTGCTTCTCCCTCTCCCTCTGCCTCTCTCTCTGCTCATGCTCTCTCTCTCTCTCTCTGTATCTCTGTGTCTCAAATGAATAAATAAAATCTTAAAAAAAAAAGAAAAAAGAAACTAAATTTTATCACATTTAACACTGTCCATCCAAATTTTCAGACAATGGAAAGCACTGTTAATTTCTTTTATCTGATTTAAAATATTACAATATATACACTTGCAATTTAATGCAAAGTATTTCGGAGTGAGTATAAGGATGGGTGTATTTTGGTTTGGTTTGGTTTGGTTTGCTTATAGAAAAAATACAATTTGAGAAATTACTTAATATTCTTTTACTCACCTATGGAAATGAGGAATTTGATTTGAAATTATTTTCCAAATTCCTTTGAGAAATTATCATCTATAAAAATACTTTGTAAATTCAATAACTGATTTTGTTGATATTATTCATATGACAAAATACCTATTAAACATCTGTCCCTATGAACATCTGAGCAAAGCTTGTTCCAGTAAAAATAGTTTTTAAAAATGATCTCTTATCTAGATAATATAGACCAGTCTTCTTTAAAAACTGTGTTAAAGGGGCTAGATAGTATATATAAATTTTTGTGTCCAATATCCCCCCAAAGTAGGAGGGATAAAAACAGAATAGAGGGGTGCCTGGGTGGCTCAGTCATTAAGCGTCTGCCTTCGGCTCAGGTCATGATCCCAGGGTCCTGGGATTGAGCCCCACATTGAGCTTCCTGCTCAGTGGGAAGCCTGTTTCTCCCTCTCTCCCTCCCTCTACGTGTGTTCCCTCTCACTATGTCTCTTTCTGTCAAATAAATAACTAAAATCTTAAAAAAAAAAAACAGAATAGAACTCAATTCCACTGTCATTTCCCGAAAATATCATGCTATACATGTACAATTCAATAAAGGGTGTATATCTATTGTGGTAATGATTACACAGGTATATCTTATATCAAAAGACATCAGATTGAATTCATTAAGTATATGTAATTTATTGTGTCTGAAATATATCATTAATGTTCTTTAAAAAATAAAACATCTGAAAATACTAATTTTAAAATAAGCCACTTCCCTGTAAAACCATAATATACTACTGTTATTATGCTGTAAAACGTCATTTTAAAGGGGAAGGGGCAGAAGGAAAGGGATCTGCAGATCTTTTTTATTTTTCAGAAAGAGAAGAGAGAGAGTGCACATGTGGAGGGGAGGGGCAGAGGGAGAGAGAATCTCAAGCAGGTTCCCCACTGAGTGTGGAGCCTAACACAGGGCTCCATCTCACAACCCTGAAATCATGGCCTGAGCCGAAATCAAGAGTTCATCACTTAACCAACTGAGCCACCCAGATGTCCCCTAAAGCCATTGTTTTCAACATCAAAGGTTAGAGATATAAAAATATAGTTAGGATTGGGGTGCCTGGGTGGCTCACTCGGTTAAGCCTCTGACTCTTGATTTCAGCTCAGGTCGTGATCTCAGGGTCATGAGTTGGAGCCCCAAGTCCAGCTCTGCACTCAGCTGGGAGTCTGCTTGAGATTCTCTCTTCCTCAGCATCTGCCCTTTCCCCTCAGGAGCTCACTCACCTCTCTCTCTCTCTCTCTAAAATAAATAAACAAATCTTTTAAAAAATATATAATTAGGTTAATACACTATTCGTTTGATTCCAGTTCCTTTCTATTTTGTCATTCACATTACCTCATCGGGCTTTTTTTTCCCATTTGTGTAATTAGTATAATCTGAGTAATTTATGATGCTGATAATCTGATTTTAGAAATTTACTTTTTAGGCTATTCATTAAATAATTATTGTTTGCATTAACATAGCTTTGAAAGCTTTTTTTCTACATATGAAGGAAATATTAAATAAGTCCTACTGGTAGATGTAATATACTACATAAATTATCACACTAACAAAAAGGAAAATAAAAGTTTATACTTTCAGAAGAACAGCTATGTGCTGACTCCAGTTCCAAACTGACAAGACACATGGTCTAACTAACAGTCTCGAAACTGGAAAGAAAAGCACAAGCATTTGGAATTACATTAGTGAAACACAGTGAAGATGAGGTATCATACATTATTTTGGCTTTTAACCAGATATATGTTAATTAGAGTTACTAGTGTACAGCAGTATAAATAAATGCCTATAGGAAAGGGTGTGTGTGTGAGAGAGAGAGAGAAAGGAGGGAAGGAGAGAGAAAGCTTGAGGGGGGTTGGAGAGAGAGAGAGTTTGAGAGAGAGATTGTTTTTTATTTTCTTTCAGGAAAACTATTTTAGATCATCTAGTGTTCCTGGAGTGAAAAAAGTGTGATAATCATTTATACCAGCAGAAACCAGGACATCCTAAAGAGAAAAGCAAATGACTTTATTTGAATTTTTTTGGAGACAAAAAAATGCAAAGGTTTCAAGTGCTAGTTGCCATTAAATAAAGTATTTTAACAATTTTGGCTCTATTATGTCTAGACTGAGCCACTTTGGAAATAAAATGTCTGTTCAATTTGAATTATCTAGCAGAAATTTTTCTGTCAGCATGAAGTGGAGGTGGGAGGTTTTCTTTCACATGGCCCATTTTGAAAGCTGACACTTTATGAATGTTGATATTATTATTCACTTGCCAAATATAGCACCTTTTATCTAAAGTGGATAATACATATTAAAATTCTTAACAGCTGTATGAATTTTAGCAAAAGCAACCATAATGTGACAATCAAACAATATAGTGTACAATCCAGTCTTTTAAATTCATTTTCTTGTCAAACACTGGGTGACATATATGTCATATATGCACATTTTGTTTTAAGAAATGTTTGGGGTTTGTCATCTAAGCACTGGATTTGCCATGTCTAGGTTACACTCTCAGCTGACTTAAATTTGATTAATTTATTGTATTTCATTTTTTTAAATTCTAAAAATTGAATGAGAAAATCACTTCAAGATCTTTCAGAAAATGCTTTAAGATATGTTTGCTCCATTTTTAAAAGCTAATAATGTAACTTTTTTATTGTTATTGCCTTAACATTTTCTCATTCTAGGACCATTTACTAAACCTTGTCCTAAAATAAAAAAACAGAGATGACTGATACATGTCAAATGAATTAGGTTTAATTTTTTACAAAGTAGTGCTTCTTTAACGATCTTTCTCATATTTCCATTCCTGTTTAATAATGCAAAGATGAAACCTAAAATTCTTCATTTGTAACAAAGTCTCAATCTCATCGTCACGGTGCATACATCTCATATTTCATAGTAGTATTACAGAAAGCAATTCTTCTCATGAAAATATTTCTACAGTGATACATCCCAGTGAGACAACTAAAATATGTGTCATTTAAGGAATTACAAACAATGGTCATTTGTAGAACGCTTTTTTTTTAACCTAATAATGCAACTAAAAATAAAGTTGTAAAAGACAACTTTCCTTTGAATTTTGGAAGAGTTGTTCATGTGTATTTCATTAATTTTGGCTGCTAATGACAGAACCCACTAGACTTTCTGAACATATAGGCAAAGACATATGGGAAGGATTTTATCCACTTGCCTAATCAAGTTATTATTTCAGAAGAAACATAGATTTTAATTTGTAATAGTTTAAATGATTCAGTAGATGGAAGTTTGTTGTTTTGAATTCTTATCTTCATTCCTCCAATGATATATTAGTATCATCTAATATTTAACTTCAGGCTATGTTATTATCCCATAATCTACCAGTTTGGGGATCTCCCATTAAACTGGAGAATGTTGTAGAAGTTTTGTCTCTTGGACATATATTGAGATGAAAGATGTTCATTTGGCATGTCTGTACCTTATTTGGAATATATTTTTCATTTTTCATTAATTAGCATAGGTATAAATTTTCCCTGCATTTTGCAAGAACTGAGGATTTGAAGATTCCAATTCCCCAATATCTTACAGGGATGGGGCGACCTGTTCTTAACTTTCTCTATTTCATTTATCATCAGGTGATCTTGAATGTCTGCTTCAATTTGCTTTATAGCAAACCATTTTTAAAGATTAACTGCCTAGCGGCACCTGGGTGGCTCAGTCCATTAAGCTTCTTTCTGTCTTTGGCTCAGGTCATGATCCCGGAGTCCTGGGATCATGCCCTGCATCTGGCTCCCTGCTCCATGGGGAGCCTGCTTCTCCCTCTCCCTCTGCCTGCCACTCCCCCTGCTTTTGCTCTCTCTCTCTCTGTGAAATAAATAAAATCTTATATAAAAAAATAAAGATTAACTGCCTAGAGTTTTCCGTTTATACTGTATAAAATCTCAGCATGGAGAGTGAGTCATTATTGTTTACATATTACCACTGATGACTCAAATTTTCATCTATTTTAAAGGCTGGTGTATGTATACACAGTATGTTAAATACTATGTTCCTTTATTTAACTTGGTGCTAGTCACCCAGTTGAAGTGAACTTACTCAGGCTAGTTCTCTTGAGTGTTATGTTATGTAAATAAAGTGTCATAAATCTGGTGCTCCAAGAATGCAAACAACCAGGTTCTACAAGATTTATTCTACACAAAGATGATAAAAGGAATGACAGTGTTTTCATAAGTATATTAAATTTGTTTTAAGAAATTTTGTTTTTCTAAGCAGATAGAATGTGGGGGTAATTATAGGAAATATCTATACCTTTAAAACATAAAAAACTGCTGTTGAAAATAAGTGTCTTATTGTAACAATAAAATTTTCATAATTAAATATATTATTTAAGTGGATTGGATCTATTTCCTCAATCTCTACATTTTTATATGTCATAAATAAAATGTTTTTTAGTCTTAGAGGAATAAATCAGAGACAGAGAATAGGACTTGTTGAAGGAAAATTAGTCGAGAAAGAAAAATATGGCTAACTCTTGTCAGTATTAAAATACAAAATAAATTTGATAAAAAATACTCATAAGACTGAATCATCTAGTTCAATTAATTTTGTTGTAATCTATAAACATACTGTTATAGATTATTAAAATAAGATCTTAATATTCAATGGCATACCAGCTTATAAGTAAAAAGAAGTCATAAAACACAGCCTTAGACAAGGGCCATAAGTATCTATCTTGCCTTTAGTTTCCATACTTTGTTTTCACATATTTGTATAGCTTTATATCATTTACCATGGGACAAATCTGAATGCAATTGAGTCCTGAACAATGCGGGGATTAGGGACACTGACCCCCTATGCAGTCAAAAATCTAGGTATAACTTTTGACTTCCTGAAAACTTAATTACTAATAGCCTAGTGTTAACTGGGAGTCTTACTGGAAACATAAACTGTCAATTTACACGTATTTTATATGCTATATGTGTTATATGATATATTATTACAATAAAGTAAGCTAGAGAAAAGATATTATTAAGAACGTTATAAGGAGGGGCACCTGGATGGCTCAGTCAGGTTAAGTGTCTACCTCAGGCTCAGGTCATGATCTCAGGGTCCTGGGATAGAGCCCTGTGTTGGGCTCCCTGCTCAGCAGTGAGTCTGCTTCTCCCTCTGCCTCTGCCCCTCCCCCAACTTGTGCTATCTTTCTCTCTCAAATAAATAAACTAAAATCTTTAAAAAAGAGAAAAAGAAAGTTAGAAGAAAGAAAAAATACATTTATAGTACTGTAGTCATCCAAAAAATCTGCATATAAATGGACCTGCAGGGTTCAAACCCATGTTATTCAAGAATCAACTATAATTTTCTCCACTTTAATGTAGATAATACTTACTAGTATCTTACTAATATCCACAAACAAATGACACATTATTAAGGACTATGTATATGTAAAGAGGATTAGAAACTACTTATAAAAATGTTGTTCATATGCTCAAATCTCAATCATGCACTAAATTTAGGTTAAATTTTCATGTTAGTTGACTTTTCAGTCTTATTTTAGGCATTTATTCCCATGTTTACTAAACATTTTTTCTATTGCATTGATTGGGCATTTTATATATTCAAATGTAGGGATTAATCTTAATGTGCACAACTACAAACCTAGGATTTAAAATAAATCAGTGTTTGGCTGTTATAGTAGAACTAGCAGAAATGCTGTGGTTTTCTTTTTCTTTGGTGTTACTTTCCCTTAACAGAGAATGATACTATCCAGTACTTGAAAGGAAACAATTGATTGCTTTTCTCAAAGTTCTGAACCGAAGTATGTATACAGAATCCATCAGCTTTTCACTTGCACTTGCAAATTGTTCTGCCCTCAGATAGCCTCTTAACTGCTTCCTCACTGCCTTTAGGTCTTTACTCAAAGCTCAGCTTTTCAGGAAGGATTTCCAGGTCATTCTAAGATTTCATGCCTGTCCCCATTTCAGTAATTTATGTTCCTCTTTATCGGTATATATTTTTAACATGTCATGAAATTTACTCCATATATTGTATATCGTCTATCTCCTCCTCTAAAATGTAATTGCTACCAAAGAAATAGTTGTTTTTTTATTTTAGATATTCTTTTTCTGCAACATCCAAACAGAATATCTAGTCAATAAGTATTTGCCTGGTGGGTAAGCAGTTGAAATAATAAATAAATATATGAGTGAAACTGAATATCATCCAAGTCCATATGAGATAAGCCTCTCACCTAGTATCTTATAGTTTAACTAATTTTTCATCTAATTGAACTATAAGTATATGCAACATTATAAATAACTCCAGCAACCTATTTTATTAAGAATTAAAATTATGTTGTTTCTGAAATATTAGACTATTCTGTTATATTAAAATGCAAATACATTATTTACATATATTTTCATATTTTCACTAATTTTATTTTTATAAATTAATCACAACTTAGAACAGATCGAGTTCGATTTTTCTTTCCTTTACTTTGGCTACAACTGGAAATCAACCTTAGATGATTGCACATACCTTAAGAACCTGGTAATTTAATTTATTCCTCCCCCAAAATTTTGAATATCAGAATAGTTACACATATGCTTGCATGCATACATGTACACACAAACACCAGTGAAGTATTATGTAGGAATACATTTCTTGTCATATTGTGGATTTCTACTACTATTATAAAATAATTAAAGAATTCACATATTTGCATTTGGCTCTTTGTATCACCCTGTATGGTTGGTTGTCATTGTGAAGCAGGATTACTAATTTTTGGGGAGAACAAATCCTGTTTAGCCTGCCAAGTGAAGCAGAAGGTTTCAGAGAAGGAGCTAATAAGAGTTCTTTCAAAGTAGAAGTCTAGTAAAGTAGAAACTGTATGCAGTGTTTAGGAATTAGAAAAATAGAGTACTGAATTCAGTTAATCATTTTTAATTTTAAAGTTTTCTTTTTCTTTCCAGACATCTTTTATTTATTTATTTATTTATTGTTATTTGAATATAGTTGACACTCAGTGTTACATTAGTTTCAACTGTATAGCATAGTTACTCAACTACTCTACACCTTATGCTGTGCTTACCACAAATATAGCTACATCTGTCACCATACAATGCTATTATATTATTGAGTATATTCCCTCTGCTGTGACTTTTATTCCCATGACTTATTGATTTCATATCAGTTAATAATAAGAATTATCCGACAATACATTCTTGCTAGGTTAAATAATTTATTTTTATGTGAAATGATGAATAATTATATATGGACATATATTTTATATGATTATATATAATTAATTAATTTAACATATTTTCATCTCCTAAGGCTGCTGTCACAAATTACCATGAACATGGTGGTTCACACAACAGAAATTTATTTTTCCACAGCTCAGGAGGCCAGAAGTAGGAAATGAAAGTGTTGGCAGGACCACACTCCTCTAGAGGCTCTTGGTAAGAATGTTTGTGTTTCTTCTCTGGCACAATCAGGCATTTCTTGGCTTGTGGCTGCATCATTGCAATCTCAGCATCCCTCCTCACATGACCTTATCTTTTACTGTATGTCTGATCTCCCTCTACCCCTCTCTTATAACGATATTTGTTTGTAATGGCATTTAGGCCCACCTGGGAAAGTCCACGACAGATAATCAGAGCATGCAAATATGGGCAAGGCCTGACAAAACTAGAGTCTGAGCAAGATAAGGAGGATGTCCATGCAGAAGCAAAGCATGGTATTCAGTTTCAGAACCTAAATGCTTGAGGTGAATGTTGGGTGAGGTAGTCTACCGTAAGCTCTGAGCTTTACAGCACATTTTTCCTGAGTATGCCAGACTAACAGTCTTATCCATTACCTGTTAATGAATAATATTTGTGGCTGTTCATATAGGACTAAATAAGTCAAGCTGGTCACAGCCTGACTACCTTCTAACTACCTTCTAACTTCCTCTGGGTGGGGAGGCTTGCTTATTTGCTACCATCTACCAAGTTTGCTGCTTGATCAATAAGGGCTGTTCCCTCAGCCCTTGTTTTCTCTCCTGTAAAGTAACCCCTAAATATGCATTTGTTATCCGTCCCTCTGTGTAAGTCTATGGGTTGGGCGGGGGGGGGGGTGGTTGGAATTGGGCCCTAGGAAACTATAGCAAATATGTTGATACTCTGGCTACTGACTTGCTATGTCTGAAGTCTTTCATCTTATATCCAGGAGTCTTGTATATTTTCTCAGCATCCATGAAACTGTGACAGTTTAATTGTTAGCTTGCAAGTGGAACAAATTATCAGGCCCTTCATACTTGATGGAGAGCTTTCACACATGGGTTGCTTCATCATGAGGGATCACAGTCCAGGCTGAATAGTGTCTGGAATGGCATGACTGAACAAGGAAGACATCTGTGAGGGTAGAGATCATAGCATGGAGTATTGGTGTTACTTGTAACCCTGGGTATCCAAGTAGCAGAGAGACAGATTATCCAGGGAGTGAGAGCAGTGGCCCAGCTGTGTGTCAGACCCCTAGTGAATTCAAAAGGATAGTAACATGGGGAAAAGAGTGGCAGCAGTAATAAAGGACTGATTAAATATAAGGACATTTACCAAATAATTAAACTGAGTATAGAGTCAAGCTGGTCATTGTTGTGCAGAGTATTAAAATTATGAAAATGGCGAAAATAAGAATGGGTGGTATTAGATTGGCATGGGAAGTATCATTATTAACTCATGGTTTACCAATGCATATAGATAATTATAGAAATGAATACAGATGCAAGTATGTGTTGATATGTGTATATATGGCTCTTTATGTGTATCCATGCATTCTCTGTCTCTGTGGAAGACAGAGACTTGGATCAGTGATTCCCAAATTAATAACTACAAACACAACCAGTACCATGATTTGGTGGGGAAAGGTCTGATTATCTAGGATCTGATTATCTAGGGATAGATAGGAGCAAAACAAGATGAACCTGTAACTCTCTGTAGTGTCAAAAATAATTACTCAACTAATGAGGGGACTTACCAAAAGCTTGAAGAAGTTCCCACTGGCCAGATCTTTGCAATATGAGCCTCAAAAAAAAATGCTTATATAGATTAGAATCTGTTGAACAAATAGGATATCATGAATCCATACTGATATAAATGAATAATGAATGCACTGAAGTTAGAAAAGAAGATATTGAGGGGCACCTGGGTGGATTACTTGGTTAAGGAACCAAATCTTGATTTCGGCTCATGTCATGACCTCAGGGTCCTGAGATCAAGTCCCACATCCAGCTTCCCACTCAGCAGAGAGTCTGCTTTTGTCCTCCCTCTCTCTATGCCCCTCCCCCCACTCACATGGGCTTGCATGCTCTGTCTCAAATAAATGAATGAATGGATTTTTAAAAAAAAGAAAAAAGGAGATTGATATAATACTAAGTAACCTCTTACAAAATAGCTATTTAAAATGTGGAGAAAAAATAACTTTAGATTGGGTAAGTCTGGCAAACATCATCTTAATCATCAATCAAAGCGTATGTTATCGATAATGGTACAAATCAAAATTGTGGGTTCTGTAGTATTACATCATCTGAGGAACACAGCACCATGTCTGCAATATTCCAAAAATGCATAACTCATATTATGCATTTTTGGAATATTATCATCTGACAAACCCAAATTGAAGATCATACTACTAAATAATTGGCCTACAAAATTCAAATGTAACAAGGCTATGAAACTTAAAGAAATTCAAACTGTTTCAGACTATAAAGTACACTAAAGATTGACATATTAATTAATTAATTTTTATTAATTTATATGTTTATTTATCTGTTCAATGTATCTCCCATCATAAAGTAAACTTGATGAGGGTAGGAACATTCCCTCATTCATTCCTGTATCCCCAGTGCATAGAAAGGTGTCAGGTACATAGATTCTCAACAAATATTTGCTGAATGAAAATATAAAATAAAATTAAAATTAAATAATCAAATACCATAAAGAAAAGAAGAGAAAAGAAATAAACCAAAGACCTAACACCACAATGCGGCAATGATTCTAGACTAGGTCCTTTTTCTATTAAGCACATCTTTAGGTTGACTGGTGAAAATTGAAGGTAATAATATATCAATATTAATTTCCTTAATGCTGTTATCTCTTTCATGGTTTGTAGGAGAGTATTTGTAGAAGGAAATTCAGGGTAGCTTCAGTGTGCCAGAGACTGTGTTGTTTCATCAATTAAAAGTGAGAACATAAATATATTCCTTCAAATAATTAGTTAAAATATTGTATTTTTGAAAATATACCCACCCCTTAAAGAAGCATTTAAATTTTTAAAATATGGAAAAGAAAGAACTTGAAAATTTCAGACTTAATATTTATAAATGTTTATTATTAAATATTGTATTATGCAATACTATGTTTTTAGAGAAGTAAAATTCTGTCTGGGACATAACTGTGTATTCTCACCAGGAGTCATTCTGGGCCTCTAAATTTGGCTTTTCAATCCTACTACCTTGTGCTCTGTCACGAGTGATTCTATTATTGTTTCTTCATTATTATTCCTTCCTACATATTTCTCTTTATTTATCAGCTTCTTTTTCCTACATATTTTTAAGTATATCAACCTACAAGTATCTAACTAGACTGTATCTACACTACAAGTTAAAAGTGAATAATCTGCCTCACATGAAATTATTTAAGATCCCTAGCCCCTATTTTCTCCCTTTAATTATATTTACTCTGAGTCACAGAAAAGGGAAAAATGAATTTTAATTATTTTATTTTCTTGTCATTTTGCTCAATTGATTCATATTTTTTCCAAAAAAAATATGTTTGTGTGAAAATTCACCCAAAGAAATATATTGCAGTTGAGAAACAGTATGACTAGAACCTTTCTTTTACCCATCTATATTATTTTTAACAATGAAATAGTGACAGTTGATTCTGTAGATGATATTTGGAAATGCTTGATACCTAACTAATCAAACTTTACTGAAACCAAAGAGAAATATATTCATTTAGCAGTGTTACATGACTGTAAGTGAATAGAACATTGGAGCTTCCCTAAAGAACGGACATTATGCAAATATAAAGTTCAACAAAATTAATAACGCTTATAGAAATCTTTATTCTACCTAGTTTTGTAAGTTTCTTCTTAGCTAGGATGTTAAGGCTTTAAGGATGACATTTTCCTAACTTTTTCCTTAAATTCCCATCACCTATTTCACCCATCCCCCGACCCACCTCCCTTCTGGTAACCATCGGTTTGTTCTGTATAGTTCAGAATCTGTTTCTTGATTTGTAGTTCTCTTTTTTCCTTTGTTTTGTTTCTTAAATTTTACATATGAGTGAAATCATATGGTATTTGTCTTTCTCTGACTATCTTATTTTGCCTAGCATTATGCTCTCTAGCTCCATCCATGTTGCTTAAATGGCAAGAATTCATCTTTTTATGGCTGAATAATATTCCATTGCATATATATGTGTAGATAGATAGATAGATAGATAGATAGATAGATAGATAGATAATCTATCTATCTATCTTATATATATCACCTCCTCTTTATATCACCTCTTCTTTTTCCATTCTTCTTTATATCACCTCTTCTTTTTCCATTCTTCTATCAGTGGACACTTGGGTTGCTTCCATAATTTGGCTATTGTAAATAATGCTGCAGTAAACATAGGCATGCATGTATCCCTATGAATTAGTGTTTTTTTTATTTTTTGGGGGGTAAATACCCATTAGTGCAATTATTGGATCATTAATTTTACTTCTATTTTAACTTTTTAGAGGAACCTCTGTACTATCTTCCACGATGACTGCACAAGTTTACGTTCCTTCCAACAGTGCAAGAGGGTTTCTTTTTTCTCCATATCCTTGCTAACGTTTGTTACTACTTGGCCTGTTTGATTCTAGCCATTCTGATGGGTGCAAGGTGATATTTCAATGCAGTTTTGATTAACATTTCTCTGATAATGAGTTATGTTGAGCATCTTTACATGTGTCTATTGGTCTTCCATGTGTCTTCTTTTTAAAAATGTCTGTTCATGTCTTCTGCCCATTTTTTAGTTGGATTATTTGTTTGTTGCGTGTTGAGTTTTATAAGTTCTTCACATATTTTATTATTAACCCTTTATTGGATATGTCATTTGCAAATATCTTCTCCCATTTAGTAGGTTCTCTTTTAGTTTTGTTGATTGTTTCCTTTGCTGTGCAGAAGCTTTTTTATTTTGATGTAGTTCCAATAGTTTATTTTTGCTTTTATTTCTGTTGCCTCAAGAAACATATCTAGAAAAAATTTGCTATTGTTGATATCAGAGAAGTTACTGCTTGTGCTCTCTTCTAGGATTTTTATGATTTCAGGTCTCACATTTAGGTCTTTAATACACTTTGAATTTAATTTTGTGTATGGTGTGAGAAAGTAGTCCAGTTTCATTCTTTTGCATATAGCTGTCCAGTTTTCCCAACACCATTTGCTGAAAAGGCTGTCTTTCCCATTGCATATTCTTGCTTCTTCTGTCAAAGATTAATTGACCATGTAATCATGGGGTTGCTTTTGGGCTTTCTGTTCTGTTCCATTTATCTATGTGTCTATTCTTGTGCCATTTTGATAGGGATTGCATTAAATATATAGATTGCTTTGGGTAGTATGGACATCTTAACAATATTTGTTCTTCCGATCTTTGATCATGGAATATCGTTCCATTTGTTTGTGTCGTCTTCAGTTCCTTTCATCAGTGTTTTATAGTTTACAGAATCCAGACTTTTTGCCTCTTTGGTTAAGTTTATTCCTAGGTATTTTATTATTTTGGGTGCAATTGTAAATGGGATTGCTTTCTTCATTTTTCTTCAGTTGCTTCATTATTAGTGTATAGAAATACAATGGTTTTCTGTACATTGATTTTCTATCCTGTGACATTACTGAATTCATCTGTCAGTTCTAGCAGTTTTTTGTTGGAGTTTTTCAGGTTTTCTATTATATAGTATCATGTCATCTGCAAATAGTGGAAGTTTTAATTCTTCTTTACCAATTTGGATGCCTTTTATTCATTTTTCTTGTCTGATTCCTATGGCTAGGACTGCCAATACTATGTTGAATAAAAATTGTGAGAATGGACATCTTTGTCTTGTTCTTCATCTTAGAGAAAAAGTTTCAGTTTTTCACTATTGAGTATGATGTTAGCTGTGGATTTTTCATATATGGCCTTTATTACATTGAGGCATGTTCCCGCTAGAGCTTTGTTGAGGCCAAATAATCCTAATGTTACACAAATGAGATACAGAATGGAAAAATAAGTTGGGAAGAAACCATCTTTTTGAAAGATGCCGAAATCTTGACAATATTTTACAAACAGTAGGGTCATGGTCATCTTATCAGCTTCTCACATCAGTTCACTCTATATGTGCATTTCATCTTTGGGAAGAAGGAATACCTTCCTAGTAATAGGGATGGGAAGGGAGCTCGTAAATAAATGCTTAAGAACCTAAGAAGAGTTATATCAAATTTCCATAGACAGTAAACTCTGAGACTTGGAAGAATTCTTTGTAACTTGTAACATACTCCACTTTCTCTGAAAGACATCTAAAGAAGATACATTTATTTTGTTTTAGTCAATGGTAACTTTCATTAAATTTACCACTTTGGAACTGGATTTTTTTTCCTTATAGGGAAATATAATAATGATGTAATAGGTCAAATAGTAGTCATACTTGTAGTGAACATAGTATAATATATAAACTTGCCAAATCACTAAGTTGTACACCTGAAAGTAATATTACATTGTGTGTCAACCACACTCAAATAAAAATAGAAGAAAAATATTCCATATCAGAGCCTATCAATTATTTTAAGTATATTATCAGTCTTCCACTAAGTGGAGGGAAAATACGTTCACTTTGTGTTTTGCATGGTACTGTGTGTATGTCTATGTGACTGTTTATGTGTTATGTATTAGAGACTCTCCATTATTTTTTTTCCCTTCAGGGATATGTCCTATTTTATAAACACCCTTTTCAAAATGAGGTTCTTTAAAAGAATATAGTATTGTACTCTGTAATCAGTGCAGGACACTGCTAGTACCATAAAATTCCTTTTTCTATTTCTACCTATATTAATGCAACAGCAACATGAATTAGTTTTTATAATAACCATATTACAATTGGAAATTGCTATTCACTTGTTTTGTTTATAGTTAAGGCTGTCTTTTTATATGCTGCTATGAAAACATGTTTATTGTACTTGTGAAGTTATTTGAGATGTATTAATTTCTATTATATGTTGTCCTGGGTTTTTTGGATATCACCTAGTATCTTTTTTAAATCCTGAATTCATTATCAAGGACATTTGCAATAAAACTATCATTATGCACTCTATTTTGTTACAATTATCATGCCCTCTATTCTGTTCCCAAAATACATTATTCTAGTTTTACTTCTAAAGAAATAATTTTTTTGGAACACTTGTAACTATAATATAAATTAAATAACATCTTCAGAATTTTGGAAAGTAACCTTGACAAATTAATAGGAGATTCTTTTACTTGTTATTGGAAGCCAAAGTCATGGGCAGAATCTTCAGTTTACATTGTGGCAATCTCAAGATCCCAAAAAACTTTACTCCAAAATACAAGAAGAAACACTGTGTCAGATTGCATCATGTAAAGATAGCTACTGCAGTAATTCCCATCCTGTATTTTCCTGTTTGACCTAAAAATTTCCCCCCAAAAGAAAAGGGATCCCTGTCCTCTCTCTTAGAATCTGTGGTCTCACTTGGAAGCACTAGAATATGATTCATAAGATACTGTGCAAGTCGAAAGCAAGGTCAGAACATCTCCCATGTCCACTGGGACATAGGTCTTTGGAGACCTGAGCCCTTTAAAGGTCATCAACTATTTTGAGATCATTATGCTGAGGACACACACCAAGACTACAAGTAGATTCTCTGGCAGTCAAGTTTCAGCTAAGACACTAGCCATCAGCCAGCATCATTGCTGGATATGTAAATAAGGAAGCCTTCCAATGATTCCATTCTCAGCTCTTGAGGGGCCAAGTGTTGCCATCTTATACTCCCAAATATCAAGCAGCAAACACAAGCTATTCCAACTCTGTCTTGTCTGAATTATTAATCCATACACATTATAAGTATTAGGAAGTCTTTGTTTTAAGCTGATAAGTAATTTATTATGTGGCAGTGGTAAGGGGAACACATCTTAAAGCACATTTCAAAGTGTAAAAGCAAATAAGAAATGTGGATTGGGGCAGATAGGATTAAATCTCAAAATATACTAAATTCCAGAGCAAAATAAATAAATGTATTTACATGAATATATATATTTAAAATTATACACAGATATACATATATACATACATACATATGTGTGTATATAGGTGTGTGTGTGTATATATACATTTTTCCCTCTACTGTCTTGGTGTAATGCCACTAAAATTCAAAAGATAGTCTACTACATTATATAAATATAGAGCATATGATTTTCATGGTGAATACTTATACATAATCACTCTAGGTATATTTAGTAAAACACAGTACTGTGTTGATTTTATATGCAATTTTATTCTCTGGAAAGCTATGTAAATGAGCAAATATTACTAACATTAAAGTTATTTTGTCTTGATATCCAGTCTCTGATTATGCTTTCAAAAAGCCTTGTTACAACTCCATAAGTAGACTTCTGATTAAATATATTTTTATCTTTATTGTAATAGTTACAAGAATCTAAGATATCAGTGAAAAAACATTCTGTTGTGCAGTTTGTTCATTTGTGTTTATGCAGTTTTCTGGAAGGTCTTCAAGTTGCACTGGGTAATATTGTTGAGCATTTCATTGAAAATTGAAATGAACAAACTTCACAAATTTATGTCTCAGATTTGACCTATGCTTATTTAAATATGTTATTTCTATCTTCTTTTTCCCTAGATGAAATTTTCATGGATTTCATAATCTCTGAATTATTTCTGTATATCAGAATCTTCAGAACCTGGCCGTGAAAATTCTCTTTTATGCATGATATTGTCATATTATAAAAAGACATAGGATTCCAACACATATATTCAGTACTCACATTATCCTGTGTTTCAGATTTGTGGAGACCTCCAATTCCTTGACCCTTGTAATCTGCCACTATATTCTTGTTTAGTCTTCATTTACTATTAATCATGGATTCCATCCTTCATTTTTTCAACCTTTCCCAGACTGCTTTTAGTCCAGCCACCCTTCTTCTGAAGCACATTTCTGATTATAAATGAAATTACTTGAAGAGATTTTTATTCTCTCTTGACCCAGTAAAGTAGAAATGATGTTTTCTTATAAGACTAGCAGGGGCCACGAACATTTCACTAGTGTTGAAGAGTCTAAAGTACTCACAGTATTCTTGTGTGTGTGTGTGTGTGTGTGTGTGTGTGTTTGTGTGTGTGTTGGGGGATGGGGTATTGTACAAATCAAATCAACTTTTAGATAAAAATTTAGACATATCACATTACAATGTTTAAAGCTTTTCATTTACATTTTTAAGAATATATTGAGACCTTTTATTTACTTATAGTTTACTTACATAAAGTTAAGGAAGAAAATAGGAACTATGTGTACCCTACTGGTGACAACTCATATACCTAAGGACTGTAGTGGGAGAAAGGAGTGTGAGTGAGGATAAAATAGTTTTCTACATATTTTTCTCTGTACCATCTATATAATCTCCTCTACTCTAAATTTAGTATTTGATTACATGTTTTCTGTGTAATTAATAAAAAATAAAACATGAAGTTTTTTTCCCCATATGAAGAATTTTTAGTACCTTTAAGTATTTGAGATACTGTGATAACTGTTGTGATCAACACTAAATAAAGAGAAAATATCATCTCTAAAATTAGAGAATAGATCTTATTTTTAGGGAAACATTAAGTTAATCTATTTCAGACTTCCATAACAATTTAAAATATAAGACATAATTAAGTGCTTACATCACTAGTAATACCACAATAATGATAAGATTTTAATGAAGAAGAGATAAGTTGAGTATAAGATCTGTATAAAGGAAAGACTGAGCATCGCAGTAAGTGACAAAAACCTGTAGTAATTGACCTGTGTGTAAGTGTATTCCCTACAAATGAAATAAATAGAAAAATGCTTATACAATCCACACTTAGAATGCCATACATAATAAGGATGGGGTTTAGAGAGAATGGCTGTTACTGTTGGTGTCTCCCCAGCCATTTTCTAATATAGCTTTCCATGATAACTGAAAATATCAAACAACCAAAATCATTAGCAGATAAAGTGTTGTCTTTGAAACACCAAGAGAGAATTCCCTGTTTTAACTCTAGAGTACTATAATTCAGTAAGTTCAACAGTTAATGGATTCATTCTTGTTTAACAAAGGCATGTACAGAAACATGCCACTTCTATATACTCTAGTGCCTCAGAATCCACAAGTATAATTTTTCAATTGCTGTTAATTAAGACTGACAATCAGAAATCATGAAGCTATATGTTGTCATTTAGAAATGAATAAAATCTTGCCATTTGCAGTGATGTGGATGGAGCTAGAATGTATTATTCTTAGCGAAATAATTCAGTCAGAGAGAGACAAATACCATATGATTTCACTCAAATGTGGAATTTAAGAAACAAAACAGATGAACACAGGTGAATGGAAAAAAAAAAAAAAGAGAGGGAGCCAAACCTTAAGAGACTCTTAACTATAGAGAACAAACTGAAGGTTGCCAGAGGTGAGGTGGGCAGGGGATGAGCTAAATGGGTGATGGGTATTAAGGAAGATGCTTGTGAGCACTGGCTGTTATATCTAAGTGATGAATCACTAAATTCTACTCCTAAAACCAATATTACCCTGTATGTTAACTAACTAGAATTTAAGTAAAAACTTAAAAAAATAGAAATGAATAAAACTTTTATAAAGACTTCTGTAATAATATCTAAGTTCAATAGTCTTATTTAAATTTCATTGACATTTATGACAAACTTGAAGTTTTCAGTGGAGGGTGAAAGGACTCTGGTAATTCAATGTATGTTTAAGGTGTTTTGGCTGTTTGTGAAAATGCATGTCCTTAAGAAGATAATTTTACTATGCCTGAGATATCTTTCAATCAATTTAATTCTTTCCTTTTTGCAATTAAGTTAACTAAATTCAGTTTGCTTATTCATTCATTCATTCATTCATTCATTCATTTACTGAGTATAGTTGAAACACAATGTTACATTAGTTTTAGGTTTACAACATAGTGATTCAACCACTCTATGTTATGCTATTCTCTTCACAGCTTTTAAAAAATAATTTATATATTTTATGTTACTTTAAAAAATATGTGTGTTATAGAATTGTAATCTAAAAAGGGGATACAGAAGAAATTTAAAAACACTTGGGAAAAGGTTAAAGCAAAGGAAAATGATTAATTAACCTGAAAAATTACAAAGATTCATACATTTTTACCATATGTCTTTTTTGAGCACACAAAAAAATTTACTGTAATTTTGACCTTTAATAATACACATGTGATTTTTCTTAACATAAACTGTTGAAAATAATTCCCACACTGCTTTCCCACTAATGAGCATGCCTCTTCTTCTCTTTTAATAATTAAACTACTGAAAGCCAATTAACTTAATGGAAATCATAGCAAAATATAGCCAGGGTAGTAAATCTTCCTCAAAAGTATATTGTACTATTGGGATCTAAAATAAAACTATACATCACTTAGAATATACCCTTCCATATTTTTCTGTTAACAGTATATATAATCGAGCTGACTATTCACGTAGTAAATGAAAGAATAAGCTATTCCTACTACTAAAATCATTATGATTTGTGACTAATGACCAGCCTGATTGATATTTACCTTAATTTTTCCAGATAAATGCTAACAATGCTAATTGTTATCATTTTTGGAAACGTCTACAGTAAAAATTCATTAGTAATATTTTTATACTTTTAATATGAAATTATATTTAAAGAAGTGTCTCATCAAAAAATATAAAATGATCCAGTGATAAAAATGTTTATTCTTGGTGTTTAGTATACTTATCCAGACCTTGAGATTCTTCACAGAGGCAACAAATGGCAAAAATCTGGTCAAATAAGAAAGAAAAATAAACTTTATATTCAGATATATATTTAGATATCTTCTTAGTTTAGATGCAAAGATACTCATGAACTCTTTCACAAAATTTGCTTCATGTAGAGAAGATATTTAGGATATTTTAAATAGCAATGATCTGTATGAAGAATATATACTAAATCACAATTTACATTTTCCCATCTGTATACTGAAGATTATTTTTATTTACTTTATATATCATTGGATGTAATGTATCAGACATTCAGTTAATATCATGATATGAACTGTGTTAATGAATGAATAAATACAGTTATTTTTGGACAAATATATATATATATTTATAAGTTACATCCATAGCTTAGACCCAAGTAAAATATTTGAGAAGACTCTATAAATATCTTTTCAATTATTTTTACCAAAGGTCAAAACTATGAAGAAAAGGAGTAGAACTAAGTGACGTTTGAGATACAATGATGTGATTATATTGCAATTGTCAATGAGGTATTTGCAAATTAGTTTAGTAAAATTGTAAAACTGTACAAAGGTACATCTAAAATTATGTAAGGATGTGTGATATATTAGAAAATACTCTAAGATTAATCAATTTATGCATGATATTGAAAAGACACCGAGTGAATTTAAAGAAGAGAGAATGACAGTGTGGAATTGTTATCCAGTTAGATATTGCAATAATCACCTCACTTTAATCCACTTCCCAAATGACTCATTTCCAACAATTAAAGGCATGATGACAGGAGAGAGATCAGTTTCACAACAATATGTCTTCAATAACACAGTACTTTTTTTACAATGAGAAAAAGATCATCCAGGGAGATGTGCTTCAGGCAGTTTGGGCAATACAGATGAGAGATTAGTGATTGTTAGAAAGTAAAAAAGTTCCCCCAAAACAAATTGTCCCCCAGTGAAACATTGAGTTACTCATTACATTTGGTTTTGACTAGGAGAAGCTGGCCTTGACATCTGCTATTTTACTGAGCTTATTATTACTCCAGATGGCAACTTCAAACTGTTCTCCAATGTTTCACTTCTGGAGAATAACAATTTTTTGCTTTCAGAACACAAGACCCTTATCTTCATGCCACTGTTTCCATTTTTGTTTCTTAAAATATTTTATCCATAAGATTTAAGGATACAAATACAACAGAAGTATTGATAAAGCTTTTGCTAAATCACATAAATAATCTCAGGAAGCACATATTGTTTAAATACAAAGACAAAAATGTTTTGCTACAAATGGAATAAAATCACCTTTTTAACTTCTTAGATAATTAACTCCACAATTTCCCATCAAATGAAAGAAGATAAAACATAGTAGCTAGGAGAAATCTAAAGTACAAACCATTAGTATAAAGGGTTGTTCATAAATTCAGCCAAAGTCAAATAGAGCATCAAGAAGATGACTCCCCAAGATAAAAGTGGGCCCATAACTTATATCTCAGATTTAATCAGTTGATCACAATTTTCCAAGTAGTTTCATTAACTAATTACTCCTTCCAATGAAATTATGGGGTGCAGCTCCTGCATAGGGGCCTTGTTTGAAAGGAAGGTAAACATGGAGTAGGGACTAAATGAAAGATATGACAAATAAGCACATGTGCTTGAAGTGACCTATTGATGTGTCAGGGTAAGGAGAAAAAGACTGCAGTATCAGTTGGTTGGGAATAAGTAAATTTAAGCTGAGTAAAGGTAAAAAAAAAAAAAAAGACACTGACATTTGCACTAAACTACCCTGTAAGAGTGATTGTTGCTAAGCTTGATCATGGACTTGATATCTTTCTCATGAAGCTCCTTAAAGTGCTTGTTTTAAATGAACTACTCTGATTCACAGATGAGTAATAGTCAGAAAAAGAAACATAAACACCCAGCAAATAAAAATGAGTGAAAGAAATGCAACTGGTATTTGAAGAACTGGAGCATTAGAGACAGAAAGCCAGAGCAAGAGAGTTGGGAGGAGGAGCAAAGACAGAGTGACCCAGAAATTTATATAAAAGTCCATTGAGTCTATTGTTGAATAAAAATATGTGTACCTGCAAGGGGAAACTCCACAAGGCTACAAAAATTACTACTAGGGAAATGTAGGGTGAATATTCCCAGAGTTCACAAAGGGACTTGAGACATTCAAATTCCTACCAGACAGAGTAGAGAGTCTTCATTGAATATCTGTGATATTTAGTGAAGACCTTAGAAAATCCACACAGTAATAGTAAGTCTAACCTATCCCTAGAATTGAAGCAACTTTAAACAGACCACAACATATCTTAAAGTAAAGACATCAAATGATAATGCTAATCCACAACTTAATGGCATCCAAACAAATCAATAATATTTTATCCAAAGAAAGATGACAAAATCCACACAACAACCAGAGAGTATTTACCAATTTCAGCATTAAATCAAAAATTACTAGACAAAATTTTTACTTAGAGCCTTATCAATGATTGGTATATGTTTTGCCATGCAGCACAGAAAAATAGTTGAAAAACAAAAAAACTGGACAAAATTCATAAAAAAAAAAACCCTGTTTCTGACATTGGAAAGAATACAACACAGGATTCTGATCTCTAAGAAAAGGAAAACAAAGTGAGCTCCATGGGTGACTTAGATTTTTGTGTGTAGCCTATTTCCAGATGGCAGCACAGGAGTTGGAATCCAGTAACACCCAGTGGTCTTTTTGAATTGAGGAGAAAAAGGAAAATGGGAAGCCACAGAAGAGATTCAGAGGAAAGGGGAAAACCCCATGAGCTTCAAAAATATGCAAATTTAATTCACTGAATTTTTAGACTGAATAATAACCTGCTCATAAATAGACACTTCACGAGTCCAGGCAATGAAAAAGTGGTTGGGAGTGATAATTTTATTTCTAAAATTCATGCAGAGCTAGGAACCATTCAATTTTCTACCAATAAGAGTGGGGAAATTTTGTTTAATAGCTGTGGCATTCAGTAGTATGACCCAGAAAGGTCATACTTTAATAGTAGATCACTCTAAATATATAGTAAAGGCTACTCTGCACTGATAAAGCTTATGAATGAGCTTTGATCAAGTTTTCCCCAAATTTTATTTTAAAAACTTACCAACTTAAGGATCTGTAAAACTCAGGGAATACCAATCTGGACATATTCAAAGAAAATAATACCTCAGTACATCATGGTCAAACTGCTGAAAAACAAATATGAAAAGACTATCTTGAAATCTATGGATTAAAAGACACACAGTGATAAATGCTGGCTTACACTTAGTATATTATGTAGAGACCAAAGAAAAATGGAGTAATATCTATAAAGTACTCACAGCAGGGGTTGCAGGGACAGCCACTCAAGACTTCTATATTCAATGAACATGTCTATCAAGAAGCAGTAGCAAGATAAAGACATTTTTGATCAATTAAATGTTTATAAATTAATTGTTAATAAACCCAGTATATAAGATAGTCCAACTGAAGAGAAATCATGCCAAAATGAAATTTGGATATGCAAGAAGAAATGATGAGATCAGAAATGGTAAATATGCCTGTCACATGCTTATTATTCAAACATAAACAAGAAGGAAACCCTGTCATACGCAATAACATTGATTGACCTGGAGAACATTATGCCAAGTGAAATAAGCCAGAGGGAAACACAAATACTGTACGATCTCACCTAGATATGGAATAAAAATAAGAAAAAATAAGTCAAACTCAGAAACAGAGTAGAATATTGGTTTCCAGGAACTGGCAGTTGGGGGAAATGGGCAGATGTTGGTCAGAAGATACAAATTCCCATTTATAAGATGAGCAAGTTCTGAGGATTTAATGTACATTATGGTAATTATAGCTACTGATACTTTATTGTATACTTGAAATTTGCTAAGGGAACGGATCTTAAGGTTCCTCACCACACACACACACACACAAAGTATGCGAGGTGATAGATGTGTTAACTTTTTTGTGATAATCATTTCACAAAGTATATATGTGTCAAAACTTCATGATGTATGTTTGGTTTTATTTATCAATTATATCTCAGTACAACTAGAAAAAATAAAAACCCAAGGAAAGAAAAAAGATATGGGGAAATAAAGAATACAATCTTTTTCTCTTAATTTCTTTAAAAGACACTGAGTATTCAAAGGAGAATTACAGGGTGCTTGGGTGGCTCAGTTGGTTAGGCATCTGCCTTTGGCTGAGGTCATGATCCCAGAGTCCTGTGATTGAGGACTGTATCTGGTGCCCTGCTTGGCGGGGGGAGCGGGGGCAGGGGGGCTGCTTCTCCTTCTCCCTCTGCTCATCCCAGCCACTTGTGCTCTCTCTCTCTCTCTCAAATAAATAAATACAATTTTTATAAAAAATAAACTTACATCATTATTTTATAGGATTTATATTTTTTGCAGAAGGAAAGCATATGGCAGCAGTAGCATAAGGTTTTGGGATGATAAATAGAATTTACCTTTGATTAGCAAGATTCTATAGATTTGACTTACTCTACTATTTGTTACCTGCTTAAATTTATCATTATTTATGTGTGCTTAAGAAGAGTGCATAACATCTAATTTTTGTATGCTAAAAAAATTATCTCTTGAGAGGATAAGTTCAAATCTCCTTTGAAGAGCTATTTTTAATTTCTTATACTTTCACCATCATTTCCTTATGCATTTTGAGAATAATATTTTATGTGCATAAAAATTTTATTATTGTGTAATGACTCTCTTTTTCCCCTAATAATCAGTATTGCTTCAAAATCTTTTATGTATGGAGTCTTTCTTGGAAAACATTATTTTGTTCTTGTCTTAGAAAACAAAATTTATCACAGAGGCCACTGTGCTTTATCTTGAAAAGAGTATTAGACATCTTTATAAAGACAATGCAATATATATTCCATCATAATTCAGTCCTCAGATTTTTTTCACTGTTTTAATTAGCACTATTTTCACTTTGAACTATTTTATTCCTAGATGCACTTGTCCCAATGTGCATAGATTTAGATAACATTTTACATGAATATTGTTTGTTTATGTTTATGAGGCTCTGGCTTATCACTATTTTTTAATCTGTAAGTTAAGCCAATTTATTTTAGAGATATAATGCTACTCTGAAAAAAAGGTAAACAAAAGCATGCAGGTAATATATAATTATGTTTTATAATAGTATTTTATTAATGAATGTTAGATAAAACATTTGAGTTATGAAGTCCTTTTATGTCAAATACTCTTTTTAAATGATTATTCAGAATAGATGACGTTTCTATGAGACCAAAATTAAAATTCCCAAATTGTCTAATTATTGTAAAAAATATTTTATTGCTTTTCTCAGTATAGTCTGAGACCACCTGAGTTAGTCACCTCTTTCAATGTGTGTACCTGTATTCAGAACAAATTAAGAATAGAGTGAAGCTTCTTCAAGAGTGTAATTATTCACATATTTCTATTTGTGCAATGCATGTGCATACTATTTTATCATGTTTTATTTTGAAAATGCCAAATCACCCGAAGTTTGCTTGTGAGATTGCTGAGAAGAAACTGATATACAGACCATATTTTGAGAAGCCCTGCTATGAGTGTTTATAAAATGCATAGGCAAGAACCTAAAAGACTTCTGAAATTGAGCAAAGTCTTGAAGGTTTTAAAGGAGTATATGATATGCCAACTTAAAGTTAAATTAAAGTCCCCCCACTCCCTTTTCCCTGAGTGGTGGCACTGCTTAGTAGTTTATTTTCTTCAGAAATGAAATAAGATATATATCTTACTTTCAAATTTCTGATTTAAACATTTTGTTTTCAAAGTAGGCTTTTAGATACCATCACTTCTGAAAATGATTCTGATTTTATCTTATTCCAATGAAGACATTTGTGTAGATGCACCGAACTCTCCTCAAGTTTCATGGTCTTAAATATAATGGTCAACATAAAATGATATTTTATATTGTAGTAGTCAATGTTATGAGATATTATTTAATTGCTGTTTAATTTTTTATTTTGTGAGGCTTTACAATAACACGAGCAAACTCTGTTAAACAATCAACAATACCTTGAGACTTATGTCTATATCCAGTCATATTTCAGAAATTCCAACAATCACAAAACAAAACCTATAGCAACAGGACTATATGCTAGATATTAATTTGTATGCAAGTACTTTCCTATGTTTTATCAAAACAGTAATCTGTAACATATATGGGTAAGAGAGAATTTAGCACCGGGTAACATCACAGTTTTCATCTATTTTGAATGAATTCTAGGAAGACCTTCCATCAGCAGACCCATTTACATATGCAAATAGAAGAATAAAGATTCAGCTTTAAGATTAGTAACTGTATGATTATTAACCTATCTAATGCAAAATATTTGGTTTTAAATGTGAAGAGCCTGTCTTGACCTCCAGAAAACTATTACTTTCTCATATTTGAAAACATTTAACGTGGACTTAGGTACAATACAGAATCTGCCTAAAATTAGACCTACGCATTATATCCTTCCTTCCCAAAAATATTTACCTCAACCTTGGAATTTGTTTTTCTCAGCAGAAACTTCCTTTAATCTTTATTTTTGTTCTACACAACTTAACAGATTTGCAAAGTAATTATATACTAGATCTTAGATAAACACTGGGGATTCAAAGGTGAAAAAGCTAATAAGATCTCAGTCTTGAAGGGTATTCAGCATACATACAACTAAATATAGCACAAGACAAAGTAAAATAGGTTGTCAAAATAAGACTTGGGTAAAAAACATGGAGATTAATTTTTCTTAGGTGATCTTAGAAGATATTAAATTGACATTAATGGGAAAGAAAATTTCATGTTGCACAAGCATATTTTACTTTGGTCTTTCTTGAATGTGTATATTTATAAAAGTATCTACATATTCAGTTAACATTGTTGTACTAGCAAAGTAGAGCAACTCATCTAAAATATAAATGGAATAGACAGTCTTAATGATGTATTGCATGTTTCTGACCATACCATAAACCCTGCATATCTGTCCCTTAATCACACCCCTGATCACGTCTTTGAATACCTCTGTTAAAATATAAACATTCCAAGGAAGAAAAAATAATATTTCACAGTTAAAAACATAATTTTATTAATGATGAGCTATCACCGGAAATAGTATAACCTACTGGATTTACATTTTAAGGATAAATAGTAGTCTAGATATGCTAATATTATCCTAGGAAAGTCATACATTGGAGAGGAAATTGTGAAGTAATAGAAACTTTTTTGGTACTTGGATTTTGTAATTAGAGATGAGCAGAGGGTTGTCATACTTCTACATTAAAACATTTCCTAATTAATTGCTTGTGTTACCCCAGACTGATCATTGTTTAAACATACATTTAATGGAAATCTTTCAGAATAAAACAGCCAACTCTTGACTTCAGGATTATTTTTAAAAAGGTATCCATTCCATACTATTTTCTGTGATGCCTACCTAGAAATCACTGTTTTTGAATGCCATAAATCTTGTACCAATCAAGCAACAGCGCTGAGGAAGAGACATGATATTGTTAACTTTTGAAAAAACAACTTTAGGTAAGAGGTCTGAGACAAAAGATTAATGACAAGAAGATTATGGAAAATATCTAGAATATAGCTGTGTATCTTTACTTATAATTCAAGGAATGGTACTATTAAGTTACATATGTATCAAAATTATCTCAGGTCACATAGTATATATCAATAAGTTTATATTAAATTATTATCTGCATGTTTTAAATGCTTAATATTCTTAATTATAATCCTCAATTTCAAGGTCAAAACTTCATTTTCTGATCCCTCAGAAACTCATTTTCCTCCAAAATATAGGAATGTGTAAAAGTGACCCTACTCTCTGATCCCCATGATAAAAATATGAAGGTCTACAAAAATCTTAAAATGCCTCCTATGTAATTAAAATATTATGTCTTGTTATTTCCTTAATTATTTATCTCACCCCACAAACCTCACCACTTACTTCAACTTTTCATTACTTCTTTTCCTAAAATTGAATAGTGTTTTTTAAAATTCTACACAGAAATTTAAAGAAAATACTAAATTTCCCGCTAATAGAAGAGAAATTAAATTACTGTAATAGTTAGGATTTTTACATAATATAATATAACCTTTATGGTACAGGAAAGAGGAATAAATGTTTCTGAGAAACAGTAAAATTAAACTGATCCTGATTTACATGTTGTGGGTGATAGGACTTCTAAGCAAAATAAATTATCCAGTAAGCTAAAATCAAGGTTTAAAACTATACCATCAATTCAGAGAAATCATAGGGAAGAAAAGAAAACTTTACTTCCTTTATCCATTGTACTGGAAGAAGTGACTGAGAAGATTGTTTTAGAAATAATCCAAATGAGATTTAGTGTGAGTTAAAACTCTGTTACTAAATTTGAATAAAATTCACATAATAGAAACATTGTGACATAGGTATTTTAGGACATTATTTTCCATTTATACTTATTTTTAAATATGTAACAATGTGTGATTTAGGTTGATTAAAGTGGGTACTCTTTGAGCAAATATACTTATCCAGTATGAATGTGAGTCTATACATGTGTGTGAATGGTAGTGGTGGAAATAATTTTCAAGGAAGAAAAAAAATCAACTCTGATCTTGAGAAGTAAATAGAAAGAAAAAAGTTCTTTTACTTCTTTGATACTACTCATTCTGTGTGTTACTTTTTCAGACATTGTCACTAATATCAGCTATACTATATGCTTTTAAGCCTTAAATGCATGGCTTCTTACCCCCTTTACATCTTGCTTATTTTATTTCTTTCTCACAGTTAAAATCCTGGGCATATTATTAATACTATTTTTCTTTCCATCTTCAAGTGTATCAGATAAGTTGGTTGAAGCTCACTGAACTGGATCTCTTGTGCTTTTTCCATTATCCACCTTTTCCATGTGTCATTGCTGTAAGAGACCCATCCGTTTGAGCTACATTGGTAGGACTTCTGGAGGTCAGAGGGAGGAGAACAATGAATAACAGTCTAACATTTCCTTTTCTGTTGCATTATCTTGTAATAATGCTAACATCTCCTCTCAAAGTGGTCCTCTCCATTCAATTCTCTCCTTCTAGGTTCTGCTAATTCTTACTGCATCTAGCCCCTTTCAGCAAAGGGTGCTAACAGAATCTGCTATTATTACCTCTTATATACTGTGATATATCTTTTAGGGGAGTATCACAATTATAAAATGGTCCCTTTATAAAACCCTCTGTGAATTAATTTTTTTTTAAGATTTTATTTATATGACAGAGAGAGAGGGCAAGCAGGAGGAGCGGCAGGCAGAGGGCGAGGGAGAACCAGACTCCCTGCTGAGCAAGGAGCCTAAAGATGCTGAGCTCCATCCCAGGACCTGGAATCATGAGCTGAGCCAAAGGCAGATGCTTAAACAACTGAAACACCCAGGGGCCCCTGTGAATTCTTAATTTTAGTTCATACTGGCAACCAGATACACTCATTATATTAAATTGATCCAATAAACTGAGACCTGCATGGGAATTTATAAGAGAAAGAATTTTATTCATATCCTGGTAATGCTACAAGAAAAAAAAATCTCTATAACTTAACATGTTAATGTCTCATTTGAGTTATATGTACATCATAGGTTGGAAGGTGGACTTTGCTCATCATAGTCTCTAAGTGACACTGGAAGTTCCATAGAAATATAACTTCAGGATTATGTAGGCAAGGAGAAAGAAAGTTGAAGAACCAGGAGTTGGTTGTGAAAGGTTTTGCCTGGACAATCATTTCACTCACACTTATTTGACTAAGTCTGAATGATAGCATGATATTCTTAAAGAGAAGTGTGTCACATATGGTTGAACACTAACAGACTAATGCAGTCTTCCATTCTGGTTACCACATATTAGGTGTTTGGTTTTTTCTTTATTCCATGTATGGAACATTCCTACCCAATCCCAAATGTCCCACCTGGTCACTACTTCCAGTACTACATTTCAGATCTCTTGGATTATGTGATTTGTCTCTGTATCAGGTTAGATGGCTTCTTTTGCTCTGAAGAATTTTGAACTCAAAATTCTTTGAGTTCCTCCAAACTCACAGTATAAAATGAAGGAATTGAGGAGAACAATGAGAGTAAAGGTGTTTCAAGGAAGAAACATTGTAGTTGCAAAGAATAGGACAAAAATGTACTGCAAGGGTATAAAAGAGTCAAAATTAAACGTAGGCACATAGGAAATGTATATTAGTTATCTTAATAGTTTAAAATGAATCTCATTAAACAATTATCTTAGCAGTTAAGAGGTTTATATGGTATATAGTCAATAAAATTAGATATATGGCTTTACTGGGAATTAAGTAATGCAGTAGATTTTTATGCCTCAATATTAATGACCAGAAACATTAAAAAAATCATTTTAGGCCACTGGATACTTACTAATTTGAATAATTCTGTTTTTATGATAGTCACAGTATTATATACTTCATACATTAAACCTAATCTTTCCCCTGTTGAAAATTCCAATTTATGGAAAATTATTAAGGATTTAAATAATTAGAATGCCAATAATGTTAACTAATGATGTTAACTAGTGACAGTCTTGCCAAAGGTAACAAAGTAATTTGGGGGAATAAATACTTTCAAAGTCAAATCCAGACAAATTCACTGATTTTCAAACCCACTTTCTGTTTCATCAACTAGACAAAAGACAACCATAAACTGAGGATAATTTTAGTTATTTCATGAAAGAAATATGTGTTAAAATATTGTGACATTTTATAAGCATTTCATGTCATCGAGGCTAAAGAACCACAATTATGATCAAGAAATACATCTATGAAAAAAAAAGAAATACATCTATGAGGAAAATGGATTAAAGATGCCATAATGAGGAAAATGATTATTTTTATCAAATCCTAAAAACAAACGTGCCATCATCCATTCAGTCTGTACATTTGTTGCAAAAGTGCTAATATTGTATGGTAGCATTACATTTGCATGCTCCTTCTCATTTCACAAACTTAAACATTTTAAATACATTGTACTACAATTTCCAAATTTATGTCAAATTTTTAGGCTAATAGTTCTCAAAGTTTTAGTCATAAAATCCCTTTATAATCTTAAGTTATTAATAATCCCAGAGTAATTTTTAGAGTTACAGTTATTAAAGTTTAGTCCTTTGTGATTTTATCTTATCTCTCTAGATTTTCCTACATTAATTTAGGCTGCAATTATTTCAACGTGGTTTGTAACTATAACACAAATTTTGTTAAAGTTTATTCTCTCTGTTTTTTCCCTTTTATTGGTGTAGTCGGGTATCAAGGAAGATAAACTTTTATGAATACGGGTGGGATACAGCCATTGGGTACAATTTTCTTTTAAATTCAAATCATTATCAATGGAATAGAGCCCTAAACCTTGAAAGTGAACAGATAAAAGGAACGGCTTTTGGTTTATAATGATGTTATCTGATACCAGTTTGCAAGTTTCCAGCATCTCATATAGCAGGAGGCTTTCCTTCTATCTTGAAATGAGATCAGTAAGGCCTGCTGGGCCCTTTACGACTTAGGAACTCAAGCATATGCCACAGTTGTTCTTTTGACAATCTCCACTTACTTAAAATCAAAGTATTCACAAAATTTGTGGTATAAAAGCAGTCACAGTTCTTAATACAACCATTAGTCCTACTCATGCATATAACATTATGTGTGAAATATAATACATTCTTATATATAGTATTTCCTGTCCTAAAAAAATAAGGGTTGAATTCAAACTGTAGCAAATGATAACACTATATAATTATAGTTTGTTCCTAGATTATCAACATAGTATTTGATAATATCAGAGGCTGTTCTCCCTCTGCTATCCTACAGAACTCTATGCTCCATACAAATTAAGAAGGTGAGCATATTCTCTGACCTCAATTTTTCTCCCCAAATAGGCTTGAATTTATTTGACCCAGAGCCAAGCATTAAGCTTAGGCTCTGCATTGTCCAGATGCAGCAGGTTCTTTTCCTAGGGATAATTTGTGTAAATATTTCCTTACCAATTCATTCAGCAAACTTTCGGTGCCAGATTTGTGCTGAGTGTAAAGGGCATGAAACATAACTAGTCCCGGTTTCTGCTCTCAAATCACTTAAAATAGGGAAAAGGAGTCAGAATAAAATCAAAAATTATTATAAAATATTCTGTAGGTTGGTATAGGGACATAAAAGGGAAATTAGTCAGTTCCATCACTAGTTCAGAAAAGCCTCCATAGCAGAAAGGTTTACTAGAATTCGTCTCTTGAAGAGCAGGTATTGAGGAAAGAACATTTCAGACAAAAGAAGCATTGTGACCACAAAGAAGAGAACATGTATTAGCTAGACATTTGAGAACCCAGTAGGTTTCACATGCTGAAGAACAGTAGAAAAGGAGCGTGTTGTATAATGTAAGATCACAAGAATAAAAAATTGAAAGATATACATTCTATACTGTAATAGGTTTAGTTAGCAATATCATATGTTGTTTGTGGGTGAGTAATTGCTGTTTGAAGGGCCATTTATCAGTAAATATTAAAATTAGTAATCCATACGTCTTTTGCTACAGAAATTCTGCTTTAAGTAATGTATGTGAGAGAAATACATAAAATTGTTACTGTAACATTAGCATTATTTATATGCTAAAATGAAAAAATATAAATGAGTATTATGGAAATCCATAAATATATCATAAAATGTAATCCAACACAAAGGAGTAATTTTAAAAGCTAAGATATATTATCATATATCACATATGTATGTCATAAAATGTTTTCAATTGTAGAATAACTATGTGCATGAATATATTTATCAAAGTAGGTCTGCCCATAGCACATTCCTATCCAATTAAAATAGTGAGAGTTTCTAGGAACACAGTCTCTATTTGAGAAGGGCAGTGACACAAACACAAAGTGCGGTATACAATGCATATGTCCATCTGGAGCAGTGAGGATTGGCTTATTCAGCTCTTGGGCATTGAATGAGTGAGTGTAACTTCTGCTAGATCATTCACTAATAACATCCAGGCTGCTGTTACAGGAAAGATATCACCAGATAAAGAGGTTATTGCTCTACACTGGTGATGTACACTTTTACCTTAAAGGTGAGGCATTACCTTGGCTTAGTTCTCACATGGAGTTCATTCAGTTCATTACCCAGAATTTGCCACAAAGTCCCACAAACTCACAAACAAAACAATTAAGAAGATTAAATTACTTGCCAAAGGTCATTAACTCAAATTGTTGTAGGTCATAATCAAACCCAAGTCTATATATATTCAGAATTTATGATTTTCCCACTATGCTTCTATTTCTTTCTTTTTGTTCAATAATAAAAGCAAGTGTATTTTTTTCTCACATAAATCTATACAATGAGAAAAAAGTAATCAGAAGAGATTAATCATATGAATAAAATGTGCATAGAAGACACATGAAACCATTAGAATATGCATATTTTCCTTATATTCAATTTGTTTCAGCAACTGGATAAGCCAATACCTTCTACTTTATTTTCAGTTTGGATATGGAGCAGTGAAATGTAATTTTCTGATGCCAATGTTTTTATTTTTTTTTTGAAGACAAAATTTAATTTCCCCTTATAGAGACAAAAGCTCTTATAATTTGCTCCAAGTACATTGCTCCTATGTGTGGAAGGAGATACAAGCTAGAGAGAAATAGTTTGGAAAATCAGAGATGAGAACTGTGCAGCTATTATGGTTCCATTTGTTCTTCCAAGTATCAAGCCACATTAGGAGTGGTTGTTTTTGTCAATGCAGAAAGCCACTTTGGAGCTGCAGTTTGTACCAGTTGGAAATCATAAAACTCTTGTATCTCTCTCTCTCTCTCTGTATATATATATATATAGATGATAGATAGATAGATAGAGAGAGAGAGAGATATGTATATATACACAATACCCATAAGCTTTGATGTAGTCACTAGAATAAATAGCCAACATCAATTGTAAATCGGTTATTTAATTAACATTAAAACCCTAATAAGAACGTTAAGTTTGCATGTTATTTATAAAGAAAAAATGTCTAGCAAATTCCAGTTTCCACTAGATATATAATAAAAAACCTCTAACATGTTTAGTGTTCACCATATGTCAGTTACTGTGATAAATATTTTATCATACATTGTCTCACATTTCTGTGACATAGATACAATTTGGGGGGCAATTTTGTAAGTGAAGAAACTGAAGCTCAAGATGTAGTAACTTGCCAATAGTCATACAATGAATGAGTGCCAGCATTTGAACTGATTTGACTCCAGAGTCTATTTAAGATTGTGTTAGATGGGTTTCCAAATGGGAAGGGGCTAGCTAGAACAAAGATGCAAGAGGGTAGGAATGTGGGGACTATGTAAATTAGCCTGTTATTAGAGCTAGAAGCCAGTCCATCCCTTGTTCATCTGTCCCTTCAATAATTATTTACTTTCTTCCTAACATGAGCTGCCTCTTACACAATGATGATCGAGAGATGAGAATTCACTGCACTAAATTAGGTTTTCCTTGATCTAGTAGTTACCTTTTTAATTAAGTGTCTAGATTCATGATGGTTTCATTAGCTACCAAAAGCCTTTTTTAAGTGAAAGTCTAGCTCACCTGTTAGGCATAGATAGGGAAGTATAAATGAAAGGAACTGTGAAGTGAATAATCCAAGGAAGGTATACAATTCTAACAAGCATTAAAGGGGAATAAGATAGAAACACAAAGGATGTAATATAGACCAGGACCAGAATTTGAACTCTTGAAAGAAGGCTACTTTGAAGAAATATTTTAAAGGGATAAAATAGGTCAGGATTTCTTAAACAATAGATGCTTTTTGTACAACTGAAACCCAGTGAATTCCTAGCTCTTGCTAAGAGCACTATACAAATCTGAAGGCATATACTAGGAAAATAAATGAACAGACTAGACAACAAATAGGAAGGCAATAGAGACAAAATAGTATAATAAAGAGGTCCATGTTTCAAAGAAGGTTGAAAATCCTGGCAGTGTAGGAAACCCAAGTTCACAGTCTGATTAATGTTGCCTGCTTTAACTGTAGGGTATCCTGCTCATAGGAAGGAAGAGAATAGTTGTCACATGTAGAACCCCTACTCATTTCAGTATCTTTTTTTGTACTAGAAATGCAGAGGTCAAAGGAAAAATATAAATTAGATAAATATATTGTAATAGTATATTAAATAAATAGTATATTATATTAAATATATAAATATAATAGTAATAGTCAAGAAAGGGCAAGGTTTGAAGAATTAATTGTTATGAATTTCCAAATTTATGAGGAGGAATTTTTGTTTTGGATAACCCAATCAATGAGATAAGGAAGTATTTAATTTGGATTCTCAATATCAGGATTCTTCTTCCTGGTAAAGGTAGCAATGTCACAATTAAACTTGAGGAAATAATAATTCTCCAGAATGATGTCAGTCTTTCAGTTGTGCTCCCAGAATAGCCTGAATGAAATGGTTATATGCATAATACTGAAAAAGAAATTTTGAAGTGTTTTTGTTAACATTTTTTTCTTCACTTATTAACCTTGCACAACAAGTAATACCAATGTAAATATGTTTTTGCTTCAGCTAAATTAAAAGGGATGGTAGACTGTTCCTATTAAATCCTATTGAATCCTTGGATTTCTGAAAAAGTCAGATACCTAAATCTTGGATTATTCAAATAATCTACATTTAGAAGAGCTATTTCTGTTTAATTGGCAAGTGGTGCAGGCTATTCTTGCTAAAGAGAAGAATCTGACTGTACTTAGGCAAAATAGTAATACCCCCTGAGAACAAATAATTGTGTTTCTCCCGTACAGAATTGCTGTATGGTCTATAGCAGTAACAATAATGATATTATATAAAACTGGAAAATTTATACTAGTTTCCCAATAAAGCTGCATAGAAAAATCAGATGGGGCATTTTTAAATAATGTTTAACCTAAAGCTGGGGAGAGGGAACCTATATAGAATTATGTGCTTTTAGGAGTACCTTAGGTGATTTTCATGCAGTCGGCCTACTATCTTTATTCAGATGAGCTCCTGAGGAATATGATTATTCAGAATTTTAATTTCCTTGTGGTTAAAAAGAGAAGAAATTTCCCTTTAAATGTTCTAACTAAATGTTCTTTTTTTTTTTTTTTAACAATCTTTGGCATTTTACTGACAAAATCCATCAACCCGTATAGCTGAGAACAGACTCTGTTCTGGCTGCCGGTGTGTGAATCAAATACACTGAGAGATAAGCCTCCAGCTCCTTTAGTACCAGCCTTTCTGATTCCTCTGAGTTTCTCGAATCTGTCCTCCTGCCCTCTTTCTTTCCCTCCTTCCTTCCTTCCTTTTTTTTATTATTATGTAAATGTTCTAGTTAAATGTTCTAATAGGAATTGAATAATAGATTTGAGCTCATTGTTGTCTAATATACATCTTACAACATTTGCAGTGGGTTATATGAACAATGCTACATTGTTATGTCAGCAAATTGTTTTTATTGGTGAATTTGATTGGAAGATTTAGCTAGGCATAATTCAAGAGAGAGACTATAGGGGATAAAAATTTGCCCTAGTTTTTAATATACCTTTGATTTTATGATCTGTCTTAACCTATTTCAGAAAGATCTTTGTACACATGAAAAAATAATTATTCCGTGAGCTGATCTATACAAATTCTTAGTCTAAGGAATATATATTTGACCGTGGGAAGAAAGAATAAGTCATTATAGCATTGGAATTCTCCAGTATTTTCTTCATTTTCTCTCCCTCAGTGTGCAGTCACCACATACACAGTGGACCACAGGCTAGGTTGTTAATTGGAAATTTTTATTAACAGAAAGAACAAAAAACATTTAAGTATAGCTCTCTAGTTCTCCAACCTTCTAGGGGTTCAAATTTCTAGTCTGTTTATATTTCCTAACACCAACTGGGGGTATTTATTAGAGCATGGCTTCTCTGTCCACTACCAAGCAGGGCATAATAATTTAAAAAACAGGAATAAGAATTCCTCATAACATAATAAAATAAAATTTTTTAAAAAAAGCAATAAAATGTATGAAAGGTATACAAGTTCTCTGTAGAGGAAACTATAAAATATTACTGAGAAAGGAATAAAATATATCTAAATAGATAGGTAATCATTCCATGCATATATATTGAAAAACCAACAATAAAAATATGTTTCTTTCCAAATATTCTCTACCTGTAGTGAAATATCAATCAAATGCCAGCTGGGTTTTTGAAGAAATTAACAAGTTAATTCTATAATTCCTTTAGAAATGGAAATAACTGGAATCTGTAGAGGAAGCTTAAAGAAAAAGGAAAGAAGCTGGAGGATATATACCCCCAGATATCAAGATCAGTAACAAAGCTGAACAATTATTATGTTTGATGTAGATGTAATTAATGAAATATTTAACTAGATTTTTAAAAGCACTATAAAACATTCTTACATTGAAATATGTTATTCTTTCCTTAAATTTTCAATATTGTTGTCATAATCTCCTTACCGGTATCTAGAGCATCATTATTGAAGAAAATTACCCTGCCTTATGCTATGGTAGAGGGACAGAAAACAAAAAATATGTATCTTGTCAATGGTATTCTGTATGTCCTATTAATAGGAATGAAATATTTCAGTTATTCAGTGTGATAATGGATTTGCACTTATTTGTTAATACTCTCAAGTACTTCATACTTATAAGAAGGATAATTTATAAATTAGAAAACTTCTGCAAATATTTAAGAATAATGTATTTTGTCATACAACAGTCAAAGCTGATTTATCTGCAAAGAGTTTAAATAAAGAGAAAATCTGGGGCACCTGAGTGGCTCAGTCGTTAGCGCCTGCCTTCAGCTCAGGTCACGATCCCAGGGTCCTGGGATCGAGTCCTGCATCAGGCTCCCTGCTCAGTGGGAAGCCTGCTTCTCCCTCTCCCACTCCCACTGCTTGTGTTCCCTCTCTCACTGTGTCTCTCTCTGTCAAATAAATAAAAATAAAATCGTTAAAAAAAAATGAAGAGAAAATCTGATGTAGTTTGTGTTCCAATCATAGGGCCTAAAAGTTATATTTTGTAGGTTACAAGCTATTTCCCCACAGTGAAATAATTTTGCTGCTATAACAAATTGCCACAAATTTAGTAATTAAACAGTATCAATTTATTATCTCATAATGCCCATAAGTCAGAAGTCTGGCATGGCTTACAAGATTATCTTCTCAGGGATTCATCAGACCAAAATCAAAGTGCAGGTGTGCTAGACTAGTATGTGGAGGCTTTGGGGAAGAATCTGTTTCCAAGGTCATTCAGGTTTTTGACCGAATCAAGTTCCTTGCAGATAGAGGACCTACTTCCCATTTCTTTGATGACTATCAGTCTAGTGTCTTCCTCAGCACCTCAAGATCACCTGAATCCCTTCTCAAGTGACGACCCGCATCCCCCAAAGCAACGAAAGCACATTGAATTCTTCTGCTTCAAATATCTGACTTCTGCCAGTGCCAGTAAAAAAAAAAATTCTTTGATTAATCCCTCACATGCTTAAGTCAGGCTTATCAAATAATCTCTGTATTGTAAGGTCAGCTGTGTTATATAACAAAACAGATTCATGGGAGTGATCTCATTTTTACAGGTTCCAGGGATAAGAGGTTGGGGGTGGGGAGGGTTAAGAATCTGCCTACCACATGTAGATTACCAGTGAAGTTGTTATTATAATTATGACTTGGTTACAAATCAGATTTCTGAGGCTCAGAGAATGAAGTAATTTGTATAAATTCTAGTAACTTTTAATGGAGTTAACTAGCTCTACAATTAAAGACCTTTGAAGAAATGTATTTCCCAAATGAATTGTATCCTTCCAACAGCTGAGCTAACTAGACATAAAAGTGGAAATGAACACTGCCAATGGTTGATGCAGTGCTTTTGTGTTTTTGTTTTTGTTAAAACATAATATGGAAGAGTAGAAGGAAATAAAGTTCCTGTCACATAATCTGAGTGGTAGGTGCTCAATACTATCTTGGTGATACAGATTATATGACATAGCAGACAATGAATATGTACTAATAGAACACATGAATGATTGGGGCACCTGGGTGGCTCAGCTGGTTAAGCGACTGCCTTCGGCTCAGGTCATGATCCTGGAGTCTTGGGATCAAGTCCCGCAACGGGCTCCCTGCCGGGGGGGGAGTCTGCTTCCCCCTCCCCCCCCCCCCCCCCCCGCTCTCATGCTCTCTCTCTCTCATTCTCTCTAATAAATAAAAAAAAAAAATCTTTAAAAAAAAAAGAACACATGAATGATTGAAGCTCCTGATGGAAAGTACATTCAAAAGATTATTTCCAGTCATCACTCGAACAGTCTAGTTCTATAGACCTGCACTGTTGAAAATAGTAGCTCCTTACTACATATGATTATTATGGCAAGTCCAAATTGACCTGTGCCATCAAGTATAAAGGCATATCCAATTTGGAAGGCTAAATATGAAAAAATAAAAATATAATATATGCCATTAATAATTTTATATTACCTTTAAAATATTATTTTGAATATTTTGAGTTAAATAAATTATAGTAATACAACTAGCTTTATCTGCTTCTTTTAAATTATTTTTAATGTCTTTTCTTTTTTTTTTATTTAATGTCTTTTCTTGAAAAGTTTTATTTTATTTTATTTTTTTAAAGATTTTATTTGATGAAGAGAGACACAGTGAGAGAGGGAACACAAGCAGGGTGAGTGGGAGAGGGAGAAGCAGGCTTCCCGCTGAGCAGGGAGCCAGATGTGAGGCTAGATCCCAGGACCCTGGGATCATGACCTAAGCTGAAGGCAGACGCTTAACCAACTGAGCCTCCCAGGCACCCCAAAAAGTTCTACATTATGTATCTATTGAACAGGACTGCTTTAAAACAATGCAGCAAGAAATACTTCTTTAGGATGCACTTTACCCATGTAAGTATTCTCGTATCAGGAAACTTTCTTTTCCTATTGTCTGCAGATCACCTGAGAAGTTATTTATGAATAAATAGATATTTCATCGTTCACATATGTTCATTCAGTCTAACTTGTTAAAATATGAAAATGAACAAAACAGATTTAAAATTGGAAAAGCTTTATCTGATTATTCAGATAGAAAGGGAATATGAGGCAGTGTGCCTGGTATAAATCTGATTTCGCTCTTGTCCTTGTTTGTACTCCAGACTGCTCCTCTGCTTGTTGAGCTCATTTCTTCTCTCCTTCCAGGTCTGACAAATTGACCTCAGTGTTCATCTTCTGTTAATTCAAAAGAAGCTTTGTGCTTGGAGGAGCTCTGCTTGACACAGGGAAAAATGAGAAATGGGCCATTGATATGCAAAGAAGGGCGATGTGGCTAAAGAGGGTAGGCTTTTGGCCCGCTAATTCCAACATGGCTCATTTAAAATTCCCACTTGTTTAAAACAAAATATTAATAAATCTGCTGAAGAGACTTTGTAAATGCTGAAGAATTAAAAAGGCTGAAGTCTGAAGGGCATAAGAATAATTTTTCAATGAATTCTCTCTGGCCACTCATGCTCAGGTGTGATAGGTAACCTCTTATTTTTTTTTAAGATTTTATTTATTTATTTGAGAGAGAGAGAATGGTAGAGAGAGAGCACGAGAGGGAAGAGGATCAGAGGGAGAAGCAGACTCCCCGCTGAGCAGGGAGCTCAATGCCGGACTCGATCCCCGGACTCCAGGATCATGACCTGAGCTGAAGGCAGTTGCTTAACCGACTGAGCCAACCAGGTGCCCTGTAACCTCTTATTTTTATGAATCCTTTTATTGTTGTACATAGACTCAGTATGACCTTTCCCATATAGGAAAAAGTGAGGTGATTTTGATAAAATATCTTGGAAAGTTGCCTTTGCTTTTAAAAACTAATAAAAAGTGACCAAATAACTAAGAAAGTTTAAGTAACACACAGAGATTTGAGGAAACACTGAAGTAGGAGACAAACATTTGATTCCAAAGTAAATTCACTCGAAGTACTAAGTGAGTGTAGGTAGCTAAGTCTGAAAGGCTAATAATATATATTTTTTTAATTTTTAGTATAAAAGGTTTACTGCACAGAGGAGAAAACACTTGGTTGCCTAAATTTGTAAAATAATTAGTTTCTTGGCATTGATACATACCAAAAACATAATTGGATAGGATTTTGGAGGGTTTTGGTATCTTTACCTCTCAAGTGTACATTTTTCACATGAATATCATTTGTGACATGTTTACATGTATAAAAAGGAGTAAAAATGTAAATTAATGTTTGTATATTTAATGGTAGCTGCAAAATAGCTCATTCTAAGTAGTATGCAGACCTGTACTTACATTAGCTATTCATGGTTTCCTTGAAGACAAGATAATTTACAATACAATGTTCATGCCTCAAAAAATATACACAGTAAGCCCTTTAGAAGATTTGTAATGCAACAGATTTATGAAGAAAAATGCATCATTTTAAACACTTGTATTAATAAGCAAGTAACATTTTATTTATTTTTTTAAGATTTTATTTATTTATTTATTTGACAGAGAGAGACACAGCAAGAGAGGGAACACAAGCAGGGGGAGTGGGAGAGGGAGAGCCAGGCTTCCCGCCGAGCAGGGAGCCCGATGCGGGGCTTGATCCCAGGACCCCGGGATCATGACCTGAGCCGAAGGCAGACGCTTAACGACAGAGCCACCCAGGCACCCCGCAAGTAACATTTTAAAATGTATAATAGAACATTCAACCAAATTTTTTTGCAAAATAACATGGCAAATACTAGCCAATGAAGATAATAAATATAAAAGCAGACTTATTTTAAAAAGAGAAAAGCAGTCAATTTGATACAAAATCCCAGATTTGGTTCTTGAAAGAATAACAAACTTGATAACAGTGCTGTTTAGTCTAATTATGGAAAAGGAAAAACAAATACTAAAAACAAAATTTAGATGAGGAATAAATCTATAGGTATCAATAAATTGTAGAAGATGGGTTGACAAGCTCTGTGTTAATAAATGTGGACATTTCATTACTATGTTGAGTTGTCTAAAAAAATGAAATAATTCAAATTTTGTTCAACAGAAATAGAAAATTTAAATAAACAAGTTCTGAGAAAAGAAATTTGTAAATGTTAAAAAACACTTTAGAAAACAGCTCACTTCATAAGCATGTGCCTTAAATTGTAAGGATATATGATTGTGCAATTTGCAATTTTAATAACATAAAAGAAGCAGTAAACTTTTTTAGTTATTTTAAAAAGACAAAGTAAACTTGATGCAAAAACATTTAAAAATACACAAAATGCGGGGCACCTGGGTGGCTCAGGCATTAAGCATCTGCCTTCAGCTCAAGTCATGATCCCAGGGTCCTGGGATCGAGCCCCACATTGGGCTCCCTGCTCCGCGGGAAGACTGTTTCTCCCTCTCCCACTCCCCCTGCTTGTGTTCCCTCTCTCGCTGTGTCTCTGTCTGTTAACTAAATAAAATCTTTAAAAAATAAATAAATAAATAAAAATATATAAAATAAATACATCTTTAAAATATACACAAAATAAAAATAAAAACAGAATCACATTTATGCTTATCAAGAGCAAAATTATATTATTGTCAACTATAATCCAGTGTAATATTTAAAGCATAACACGCTATATCTTATCCTAATCTCCTTTGTATCTGTGGCCAAATGACTACATACCAGCGAAGGAGATGCCAGTTATATGTTGTGTGGAAATTATGGATACATATTTTAAAAGAAGAGAGAAGTCTCTAGCCTTTCCTCTCTTCTTCCTCTCTACTGTTTGGTAAGCATATGTAATGGCAGGTGCTCCAGCAGTCATTTTGGCCATGAAGTTATCTTAAATATGGAAGTCACATGGCTTGAGGCTGATGGAAAAAACTCAGCCAGTGCTCCCTGAGTATAGCTGACCCTCTAGCCAATTCTCTGCCCCTATGTGCCTGTTCAGTTGAGAAATTTAATTTCTTTTTAAGCCAGTATTACTCAATGTTTAAATTAATTAACTTACTTTGCAGAGTTTTTATCATGAATAGATGTTCTACTTTGTCAAATGCTTTTGCTGCATCTATTAAAATGATCATAGGGTTTGTATCCTTTCTCTTATTGATGTGACTTAACACATTGATTGTTTTGTGACTATCAAACCACCCTTGCATCCCAGGAATAAATCCCACTTGATCATGGTGTATGAGTTTTTAAATGTATTTTTGGGTTTGGTTTGCTAGTATTTTGTTGAGGATTTTTTCATCTATCTTCAGGACAGATATTGGCCTCTAGTTCTCTTTTTTTGTGGCTCTTTCTCTGGTTTTGTTATCAGGGTGATAGGCCTCATACAATAAATTTGGAAGTTTTTCTTTCTCTTGTATTTTTTGGAATAGTTTGAGAAGAATAGGTATCCTTTAAATATTAGGTAGAATTCACCTATGAAGCTATCTGGTTGTGGACTTCAGTTTGCTGGGAGTTTTTTGTTTTATTTTGTTTTGTTTTTTGGATTACTGATTCAGCTGGTAATCAGTCATTTTCTATTTCATCCTGTTACAGTTTTGGTAGTTTTTGTTTCTAGGAGTGTATTCATTTTTTTCTAAATTGTCCAATTTGTAGGCATATAGTTTATCATAATATGCCCTTACAATTGTTTGTATTTCTGTGGTGTTTGTTGTTATTTCTCCTCCTTCATTTGTGATTTTGTTTATTTGGATCCTCTCTGCTTTTTTGTGTGTTTTGTTGTATTTTGTTTTTTAATGGGTCTTGCTAGAAGTTCATCAGATTGTTGATCTTTTCTAAGTGCCAGCTTCTGGTTTTATTCATCTATTCTATATATTTTTTTTTTTAGTTTCTATATCATTTATTTCTCTTCTAATCTTTATTATTTCCTTCTATTTGCTGAGTTTGGGCTTTGTTCTTTTTCTAGCTCTGTTAGGTGAAAGGTTACATTATTATTTCAGATTTTTCTTGCTTCTTGAGATATGTCTGTATTGCTACATACTTCCCTCTTAGAACCTTTTTTGGGATGCTTTTGCTGTATTCCAAAGATTTTGGACCATTGCATTTTCATTTTCATTTCTTTCCATGTAGTTTTTTATTTCCTCTTTGAATTCCTGGTTGACCCATTAATTGTTTAGTAACATGTTATTTAACCTCCATGTTTTTATGGGTTCCTTCTAGATTTTTCCTTGTGGTGATTTCTAGTTTCATAGCATTATAGTCAGAAAAGATGCATGGGGGGCGCCTGGGTGGCTCAGTCGTTAAGCGTCTGCCTTCGGCTCAGGTCATGATCCCAGGGTCCTGGGATCGAGCCCCGCATCGGGCTCCCTGCTCCTCGGGAAGCCTGCTTCTCCCTCTCCCACTCCCCCTGCTTGTGTTCCCTCTCTCGCTGTGTCTCTCTCTGTCAAATAAATAAATAAAAATCTTTAAAAAAAAAAAAAAAGAAAAGATGCATGGAATGACTGATTTTTTTTGAATTTGTTAAAACTTGTTTTGTGGTCTAATACATGATCTGCTCTGGAGAATGTTCAATGTGCACTTTGAAAGAATGTGCATTCTGCTATGTTAGGATGGAATGTTCTGAAATTGTCTATGAAATTCATCTGGTCCAATGTTCATTCAAAACCACTGTTTCCTTGTTGATTCTCTGTTTCAGTGATCTGCCCATTGATGAAAGTCGGGTGTTAAAGTCACCTACTATTATGGTGTTATTATCGATTAGTTTCTTTATGTTTGGTATTAACTGTTTTATATATTTGGGTGTTCCTATGTTGGGTGCATAAATATTTACAATTGTTATATCTTCTTGTTGGATTGTCCCCTTTATTGTTATATAATGTCCCTCCTTGTCTCTTGTTACAGTCTTTGTTTTAAGGTCTATTTGGTCCTATATAAGTATTGCTACCCCAGCTTTCTTTTGACATCAATCTGCATGATAAATATTTCTCCATCCCCTCACTTTCAATCTGCAGGTGTCTGCAGATCTGAAATGAGTCTATTGTAGGTAGCATATAGATGGGTCTTGTGTTTTTTTGTTTGTTTTATCCATTCTGTCACCCTATATCTTTTTTTTTAAGATTTTATTTATTTATTTGAGAGAGGGAGAATAAGAGATAGAGAGCATGAGAGGGAAGAGGGTCAGAGGGAGAAGCAGACTCCCCGCTGAGCAGGGAGCCCAATGCGGGACTCGATCCCGGGACTCCAGGATCATGACCTGAGCCGAAGGCAGTCGCTTAACCAACTGAGTCACCCAGGCACCCTGTCACCCTATATCTTTTAATTGGAGCATTTAGTCCATTTACATTCAAAGTAATTATTATTTTTTTAAAGATTTTATTCATTTATTTATTTGAGAGAGACAGTTAGTGACAGAGATAGCGAGAGAGAGCACAAGCAAGGAGGAGAGGTAGAAGCAGGCTCCCAGTGAGCAGGGAGCCTGACCTGGGGCTCAATCCCAGGACCCTGAGATCATGACCTAAGCTTAAGGCAGACACTTAACCAACTGAGCCACCCAGGTGCCCCCATTCAAAGTGATTATTGATAAAATGTATTTATTACATTTTGTTACTTGGTTTTTGGTTTTTTCTATGTTTCTTCCAATCCTTTCTTCTCTTGCTCTCTTTTATGTTGTTGGCTTTCTTCAGTCATATACTTGAATTCCATTTTCTTTATTCCTTGCATATCTATTATTGGTTTTTGATTTGTGGTTCCCATTAGGTTTATATATAACATCTTCTGCATATGTCAGTCTATATCAAGTTGATTGTTGCCTAAGTTTAAATCCATTCAGTGCTCTCCCCCACCCCCATGTTTTAGGTATATGGTTTCATAGTTTACATCCTTTTATTTTATAAATCCGTTGTCTGATTTTTGCAGAAATATTTATTTTTACTTTTGTGGGGTTTTGTTTGTTTTACTTTTTATACTTTTCCTTATGGTCTTTCCTTTCCACTCAAAGAGTCCCCATTAATATTTCTTGTATGCCTGGTTTAGTGGTCATGAACTCCTTTAGTTTTTGTTTGTCTTAGTTTTTGTCTTTATCTCTCATTCTGTTCTGAATGATAACCTTGTTGGATAGTGTATTCTTGGCTGCAGATTTTTCCCTTTCAGTATTTGAATGTATCATGCCACTCTCTTCTGGACTGCAAAGTTTCTGCTAAAAAAATCCTCTGATAGCCTTATAGGAATTTCCCCTTGTATGTAACTATCTTCTTTTCTCTTGCTGCTTTTAATTGTTTTTCTTTATAGCTAGTTTTTGCAATTTTGATTACTACATGTCTTGGTGTGGACCTTCTTGCTTGACTTTGGGGTGCATCTCTGTGCCGACAGTATGTGGATAGCCGTTTCCTTCCCCAGAATAGGGAAGTTTTCAGCTATTATTTCTTCAAATAAATTTGCTGTCCTCTTATCTCTCTCTTCTTCTGAGATCCCCATTATGTGAATGTTATTACACTTAATGGAGTCACTGGATTCCCTAAGACTATTCTCAATTTACATAATTTTCCTTCCCCTCTTTTGCTTACCTTTGTTACTTTCCATTTCTTTGTATTCCAGGTCATTAATTTGTTCTGCCTCATCTAGCCTGCTGTTTATTCCATCAAGTATATTTTTGATATCATTTATTGTGTTCTTGATCTCTGATTGGTTCTTTTTTATCTTTGTGTTAAGGGTCTCACTTCTGATGTCCTCCATTCTTTTCTCAATCCAGTGAGTATCTTTATGATCATTACTCTAAATTGCCTCTGAAGCATATTACTTATATACATTTCACTTTGATCTCTTGCTATGGTGTGGTCCTGTTCTTTCATTTGGGAGATATTTCTCTGTCTCCTCATTTTGTCTGACTTTTTGTGTCTTTTTTGTGTGATAGGGAAGTCAGCTACTTCTCTTCCTCTTCATAATAATAACTCTTATGAAGAAGAGCTCCTGTAGTGCCCTACAGTGTGATGCCCCCCATTCCCCAGGGCCTGGTACTTCAGGAAGTGTCGCCTGTGTGTGTTGTGTGTGCTGTGCTGTGGAGTCTTGACCTCCTTTTCCTTTCTTCCATAAGTCTACAGAGGCTCTCTTTGCCTTTTGTGGGCAGTGTTTTATCCCCTTCAGGGATAGGGTGCATTTTAACATGGTGTTCAGTGGTCTGCTTGTGAAATGAGACCTGCCCCTGTCACCCAAATCAAGGTCCTGCAAAAGGCACAGGTATAGAGATATGGTGTTGGGGTCATCTGGGGGCGGGGGTCCATAACACAGGGACAGAGATGGATGTGATCGGGAATGATAGATATGCCTAAGTCCGGGGATGGGTGGGGCTTGGTGCAAGCAATTTAGGTAAGGAGTGTCAGCAGGGCGATGGTTACTGCAGGTGGCTGTTTTTGGTGGGGGGAGGCGGATGAGGGAAAAGGTGCCTGACAGCTTCTTTGTTCCTGGAGGGTTCTGCGCATGATCCTTGTCTTGATAGGCCATACTCTGAGATGAGCAAAGGACTTTCCCTCCCATCTGCTCCTAGTGTTTTTCAAACTGCTGGTTCTGTGCTGTATCTGCTTGGAACTGTTTGTCCTGCTGTCTCTTTTAGGGTAGGGAGTCAGCTTCCTAAGGCCTTCTGGGCTATTCCCAGAGCTAAGCCTGAGGATTTTTAAAATTCCAAGCTTTAAGTTTGTTGGTTGTTAAGAACTCACAAAATTCAACCCCTCTTTCTTTCAAAGGCAAATATAATGGGGATTCCTCTTTCCCCTTTGTGGGTTCCCTGGTGTCAAAGTCTGTTTTCTACCCTTTTCTGCACCACAAGGTATCCTACCCACAGTGGAAGGCCATGGCCCCTATTGCCCCCAGACCATGTCTTTGCCCTTTCTACCTTCATCAGTGTGGCCTTTCACTATCTTTAGTTGTGGAGTTTGTCCTGCAAGTCTTTGGGTTGTTTTCTGGGTTATTTAGGCTGCTGTGTTATCTTGTTGTATCCATGGGACAAGGTAAGTTTAGGGTTCTCCTTGTCCACCATCTTCCCCACAGGGCTTCTTTGTGTATAACTCTTGAATGACCTAGTTTAGACCAAGTAATTTGGGCATAAAAGCAAGAGTTTTATTTGACGGGTGAGCATGATACTAATCAATGTTATGAGTACTTCCTAAAATCTCAAACTTAGGCAACGAAAGTAAAATAATTAAAATATTATGATAATCTCCCTTTATTGCACCCTAAATTTATAAAACAGACTAAAATATTGAGCATAATCTATTCTGCCATAATCCTTATTTCTTTATGTTGCTTTATATTGAATTAGCAGGTCTGTAACCATAACTTATTCCAAAATGATGCCAGTACCCTATAGATGGATCATTTATTCTTATCCAATTTTCACAATATTTAATTATTAAGAAATATTTAGAAACAACTTTCACACAACTTAAAAGAAAGCCTTAGCAAAAAAAAAAAGAAAAAAGAAAAAAGAAAGTCTTAACAATACATAAAAATCTTAAAGGAGAAAAATTTGAAATTTCCACATAAGTTGCAAACTTTATATAAGTAATGGCTTCAAGAATGACTGTATTTTCCCTAAATGTTCGTGTAAATGATGACATTGGCCATGCAGAAATGAAGCTGTGAATCCATTTCATTCCTGTGTTAAAGTATTGATTGGTGAAGAAGGCTATACCAAATATCAGATTCTACATTTTGATGGAACTGGTTTTTATTGAAGGAAAATTGCCTCCAGATCACCTATAGATCCAAAGAAGTGGAAGCTCCCTAGCTAATGATGCAGGAGATTGAATGACAATGATGCTAGGCACAGTTTTCAATGGAGATTTAATTGGGCTATTTAAAATTAAGATTATGTATTGCTTTTGTTAGTAAACTAGTCAAAATTCACATCAATTTACTTGTTTGTTAAATAATTGATTCATTGATTGAATTTAGATACATAAGTTTATATCATGTGATCCTAACCTTGTTATTTCCATAAGTTTTTGTTTATTTAATTTGCAATTTTTCAGAATAAGACACTTTAAGGATGTGAATTAAAGCATAAACACTTGTAGTGTATTTCATTTTTAAGCATCAGTTGTGGTGTCACAACATAGGGGCACAACAATCTTCAAGCATATATAAAATAAATGATAAAATCGTGAGAGAAATAAAATGTTTTATTTGTTTGAAAGAAATAATAAGAGCAATTTTACAAGGAGAAGAGTCAATTGAAGGTCAAGAGAGAGATGTACTAATTTTCTCCAAATAAAAATCCTTGTGAAATAGAAGAAGTGACCTCCAGTGTTCACAAAATATCAAATTAAGACCTATGTTTAATCCTAATGTGGTAAAATTTGGGGTTCAACACAAGAAAAGAATTTTCTGTTAGATCAGTCTGGAGAATTAACTGTACTTCTTCACAAAGTTATATTTCATGTTAGTCTTTCAATTATATTAGGGCAGACAGTTTATGAAGATATCTTGGAAGCCACTCAAACAACCAACAGAGTGATACTGGAACACATTCAATGCACCTGCACCTTTGAGTAAATAAAAAACTTCCTTGCTTATATTAGATTTATGTTTTTAAATAAATTACAGATAACATCATAATTTATATACTCATTGGTCAGAAAGACTAGGAAAAGAGAATTGTGTTTACTTAAAACTGGCGGAATCCATCAGCTCAGTATTAAACAAATGTGTATATAGAAAAATATTGTGTATTTGAAAGAAAAGTTGGGGTGTGTGGGTGTGTGTGTATAGACAAATGCTAATTAATTCCAGTATCAGGTAGAAATTTTCTCTCTGTCGCATGCATATTAGTGAAAAATCTCTGATGCATAATAAATAGGACAAGAACTATTTAATTTATCATCAGTCATTCCAATAGGTAATACACAAAATAATAACCACTATTTATTATACTGCTTTGTCACATGTTTAATTATTTGATCAATGAATTTTCTATTTCTGTCTATGAAATTTATTTTTGTTAAGAAATTGAAAGACTGCTTTTTAATTTTGTTTAAAAACGCAAAACTGACTCATCTGAACTTCATCTGAACAGCTTTTAGGGATTAAATTTGAACAAATACGGAATTAGGATACCCTTCTAAAAATAGGACAGGGAATTGAAGTTATACACAAGTCTCAAAATAATCTTTGATATTTAATTTCTTCCTTGGTGGTAGTCAATCATAAATGATTTTCTCTTTACAAATCCTTTTTAATTATTGGTAATCAAATCAAAGTATGGTGTTAAAATAGTTTTTATAAAGCTATTTGTCTTACATTAATAAAACATTTAGGTACATTTATTTGTGTAATATCTTTCCTAGGTAATTTCTTGAGTATCTAAGATCATCCATATTTTTGGATCCATCCATTTTATTAACATAAACATGAAATCCAGAATGCAATATTTATCAAAGCTTAATGTAATACTGATCACATTCTCCAGCAGTATATCTATGTTATCATTTCTAATATATCACATTACTACTTAATTAATGGTTTTATACTTAAAATTTGTTTTCTTATTTAACCTTAGAAATTCCTAAAAGCAGGAACCTTCATTTTTGTTGATTGCTAAAGGCTTTAGGTTTATTTGTTTTTTTGTTTTTCTCAAGGAGTATAGTTCACATTATATCAACATTAAAGGGGATGTTTAAAAAAAAGAATTAGAACAGTAGGTATCTATGTAAGAACTACAGAAATATCTCATAACTCACAAAGAAATGGATTATAGTCGTGTTAGTGAAATAGAAAAATATATATATACTTAAATGTAATAGATTTTATCTTTTAGAACAGTTTTCATTTACATAAAAATATAAAGATCTTACAAAAAGCTTCCTTGCCCCACATGCAGTTTACCTTATTAATTTCCTACAGTAGTATTATACATTTCTTACAATTAATGAATCTATTGATACATTATTATTAACTGACGTTCACGTGATGTTCTGATTTACTCAGTTTTTCTGGGATGTCTGTTTTTCTGATCCCATTTAGGATCATTGCACTTCATCATATGTCTTCTTTTTTTGTTTGTTTGTTTGTTTGTTTTATTATTATGTTATGTTAATCACCATACATTACATCGTTAGTTTTTGATGTAGTGTTCCATGATTCATTGTTTGCATATAATACCCAGTGCTCCATGCAGAATGTGCCCTCTTTAATTCCTATCACCAGGCTAACCCATCCTCCCACCCCCTCCCCTCCAGAACCCTCAATTTGTTTCTCAAAGTCCATCGTCTCTCATGGTTCATCTCCACCTCCGATTTCCCCCCCTTCATTCTTCCCTTCCTGTTATCTTCTTCTTTTTCTTTTTTTTAACATATGTATTATTTGTTTCAGAGGTACAGATCTGTGATTCAACAGTCTTGTACAGTTCACAGTGCTCACCATAGCACATACCCTCCCCAATATTTATCACCCAGCCACCCCATCCCTTCCACCCCCCACCACTCCAGCAACCCTCAGTTTGTTTCCTGAGATTAAGAATTCCTCACATCAATGAGGTCATATGACACATGTTTTTCTCTGATTGACTTATTTTGCTCAGCATAACACTCTCCAGTTCCATCCACATTGTTGCAAATGGCAAGATTTTATTCCTTTTGATGGCTGCATAATATTCCACTGTGTGTGTGTGTGTGTGTGTGTGTGTGTGTGTGTGTGTGTGTGTGTATCCATTCATCTGTCAATGGACATCTTAGCTTTTTCCAGTTTGGCTATTGTGTACATTGCTGCTATAAACATCGGGGTGCATGTACCCCTTCGGATCCCTACATTTGTATCTTTGGGGTAAGTACCCAGTAGTGCAATTGCTGGATCATATAGTAGCTCTATTTTCAACTTTTTGAGGAACCTCCATATTGTTTTCCAGAGTGGCTGCACCAGCCTGCATTCCCACCAACAGTGTAGGAGGTTTCCCCTTTCTCCACATCCCCGCCAACATCTGTCATTTCCTGACTTGTTAATTTTAGCCATTCTGACTGGTGTGAGGTGATATGTCTTCTTAAGCTCCTCTTATCTGTGACAGCTTTTTTTTTACATGATTCATCTGGACTTCTAGGTTATAGGGATTAAGATCATGGAGGATTAGTGTCATTTTCATGAAATCATAACAAAGTTGCCTTATATCAATATGACTTCGCACTGTTGATGTTGACTTTGACCACTTGGCTGATGAATTATTTGGTAGGTTTCCACAAGGTAAAGTTACAGCCCCCTCCCCTACCTCCTCTTGGCTTTCCATACTGTAACTCTTTGGGAGGAAGTCCCTATGTGCATCCCATACTTAAGAAATGGGGACTTAAACTCTTACTTCTTGGGGGCAAAATATCTAATAAAAATTATTTGGAATTCTTCTGCATTGGAGAGCTGGCTCTTCTCCCCAGTTTTTTTAAATCATTTATTGCTGTAAATATGGATTCACGGATATTTATTTTGTAATTTGGGTTATAATCCAATACTACTTTCTTTGTCACTTCAGTTCTTCCAGGTATTAGAGGGGCGCCTGGGTGGCTCAGTTGGTTAAGCTCCCAACTCTTGATTTCAGCTAGGGTCCTGATCTTGGGGTTGTGAGATTGAGCCCAGAGTCCTTCTCTGCACTGGGCATGCAGCTTGCTTGGGATTCTCTCCCTCTCCCTCTGCAACTCCCCTGTGGGCTCTCTTCTCTTTCCAAACAAAAACAAAAACAAAAACAAAACCTATGTGTGTATATATATATATATACATATATATATATATAGAGAGAGAGAGAGAGATAGGTATTCTGCAAATACTTTAATATGTAATCATCTGTATCTATATTAAGTTACATGAGTTTATACTGATAGATCTACCTCTAATATATTGCTACGTGAATATTACCATATAGTCTACTTTCTTGCTTGTTTGTATGCTCTCACTCCAACAGTGAGAAACTTGGCCTCCAGCATCTGCCATTGATTTATTTGTTTAATTTTAGCATTCCTGCAAAGCAGTGTCAGAATTGTTACCCCATACACAGATAAGAAACTTAAAAACTAGAGTACAGTATATATGTACAGTTCCTTTTTCTTAGTCTTACAAACTCTCCTCATTCTAAAGTTACTTAGGTCAGCACAATATTCTTCTACCCGTTTAGTGAGGTTTTTATCATATAGTTATAATATAGCTCAATTGTTTTATAACATTCTGCATTCCCTCCTGGGTTCTCTCCTACTCCTAAAGATTTCAAGAAATGTTAAATATTTCATTAGAAAATGTTCTATTATCATAGGAAACACTTGAATGAATGCCTACACAGAGACATAACATTTGTGAGTCTATGTGTAATGGTCAATTTTATGTGTCAATATGGGGGCACCTGGCTGGCTCTGTCAGAGGAGAGTGTGGCTCTTGACCTTGGGGTCATGGGTTTGAGCTCCATGATGGGTATAGAGATTAGTTAAATAAATAAACAAACAAACAAACTTAAAAAAATCCTCACTGTCCCCCCCCCCAAAAAAAATTTTTTTTATGTGTCGATGTGGCTTGGCTATATAGTTCTCAGTTATTCAGTCAAGAACTACAGTTGTGATTAAAATCAATAATCATTTGATTTTAAGAAAGGACTTGATTCCTGACTCACCCAGTTGAAAGTCCTCACAAGCAGAACACAAACTTCCCAGGAGAAGAAGAAATGCCCACTATGGACTGCAAATCCAGCTTATGCCTTCCAGCTTTCCTTTCCTGATGGCCTGCCCTATAGATTTTATATTTTTGTAGTCACTCCCAACATTGTTGGCCTTTTTCCTTGCAATTAATCTCCTACTAGTTCTACTTCTCTGCTCATACAAGCTAAAACATGTTTTGGTACCAGAAGAGCATCTAGAAAAAAAATAATATTTTCTTTTGACAGAGACACAACAAGAGAAGGAACACAAGCAGGGGGAGTGGGAGAGGGAGAAGCAGGCTTCCCACCGGGCAGGGAGCCCAATGCAGGGCTCAATCCCAGGACCCTGGGATCATGACCTGAGCCGAAGGCAGATGCTTAATGACTAAGCCACCCAGGCATCCCTAGAAAAAAATAATCTCTAGGATGAATTCTCTCAATTGGCTCTGGGTTTTCTGGAATTATTTCTCTAATGTAATTAGATTTAAAGGAACTAAATACTGTATTTGCAGTAGTAAAGTAAGCATTAGTAGTTCATAGCATGATGTGGCAATAGAGACATGCAAAATATTGCCATTGGATACTACAAACCAAATACAGAAAGTGTAACTCATGATGATACAGTCAAACACCTAAATTCTGCCAAATTTCCTTTGCCAGTAGAAACAGTCTTTCTTTCCCTGCTCAAGGATGTTACCTTTCCATTGTGTGAAGAATTTGTAATCACCTCCCCTGAGATGGTTACATTGCAAGTGACTGGTGATTCTCCTCAAAACCTACCACCCTCAAAACCTATCATCCTCCTCAAAACCAACACACATTTTATTCTAGATTTATAAATAGATTCAAGTCCCAGCAGACCCCACAGGATGAGTGCACAGTGTGACCCACAAGGTAGTACATTGTACACCAAAAAATCGCACACATTTTCTAATTTATCTAGATAGAAATATGGGGACATGTGGGGAAATATATCATAAGAGATATATATCATATATACCATATATATCATAAGAACATGATCCCACACTCATAAGAGTGTGGGATCATGTTCTCTTTTGTCAATTCCAGTCAGAGAAAGACCATATGTTGGCTGCTCAATGGCTGCTTACATGCATTTAACATTTTTGAGAGAATACAGCTTATTAGGGAGACAATAATAATTATTAGCAACAAAACAATGCCTGTGGTTTGGAGAGCACTCGAGCTCTCCATCAGTCCCCATGACCCAAACCAACTAGAATCAAGTTAGGAAATGATACAGAAGATAGGCATACTTCTTTAAGCCGGTTGACCTGCTTATGTGTTTCCTATGACTGTGCCTCCACATCTCCTGAACTATTTATCCAGCAGGCTTTTTCCAAAGAAACTGAAGCACTGGAAATCAAGGGGAAGTTAATGATGAGCAGAAAGAATGGGATCACCAGCCACATAGCAAATCCAAGAGTCTAATAGCTTTATATGCGTGGATTCATTCATTCTTCTGCCCCTTTTTCATGTCAAAGTACTAACATTATTGCCGTATTATATCATATGTACTTATAATATGTGTATGGAAATAAACTTCAAGATTTTGCAATTCTGGATTAAGGGCAAGACCAAATATGATTGCTATGTGTGTTTTTAGGTCTGAGTTAGATAAAAATTGCCTCTATTCAGGAATAAGAAATATTTAAAAGAAAACATAGCTGCTCTTTTTTTCAATTTCCTAAACTCCTTTGGAAAGAGGGTAAGAATGAGAATAGTTACTTTGAGGCCCTACTGATGGCAAGACACTGTATCACAAACCTTAGAATATTTTATCTCTTTGGAGATTACAATTCTGAAGTGTTAAGAACCTTAAAAGATTCTATTTTCCTTATTTTGCATCCTAATTTACTTACTCTACATTTGTTTTAGGCAATATTTTTAATTTTGCTTGCTAGGGAAAATAGTAAAATCACCAGAGAATAATTTCTTAGTGAAGTCTTAGAAAGTGCTGTATTCTTTGTTTTCTACTTTCATCATTTTAAATTTTGTTGTAACAGTAAGTGTGTATTTTTTTATCTGCAAACAAAAGCAAATTGTTAAACCAACACTATTATCTGTTTCATGGAGGGCAACAAAATTTTCAAACTTCCTACACAGTAATTTGAATGTGCATTTTATAGTCTGGAACCAAAGCTAAGAACATGTGTTAACCAATTCATGAATACTTACATCCATACGTTTATTCACCCAACATATCTTTATTGAAGGCCTTGCATTTACCAGGGGAAATCTTATTTTAAGCAGTTCCCAATTCAAATATGAATTTTGTTTCAAAAGATTTCTTGCAAATGTGGACTAACCAAAAACACCTATTTGAAATTCAAAACACTTTCTTAGTTGATAAAGGGCTTTGCAAGGCTAACTCATTAAAAAATTCAGTTATTATAAAGGTGTAGTCTAAAACAAAAGCAGGTTCAGCATAACATTCTTAGTGTGCAAAGCTGTGATGTCCTGATCTCTGCAGGGCAGACCCTGTATTCCCACCAAATTAACATTCTTTGTTTTTGAGCCATCTATCTTATTCTCTAACCTACCTGGATGAGAAGAAAAGGCAAGCATTCAAGGGAAAACACACACACACACACACACACACACACACACACACACAGGGAAAGAGGAAGCACTGAATGAGGACTGCCTGGATAGCATTTAGACTTACGACTAATAAAAACAGAATGTTTGTAAAATTAGTTTTAGCTTTACATATGGCTTCTGCTTTCAGCTTTCTCCTCATGGAATTGCTTTCTTTTAAAGAAAGATTCATGCTTTCTATTTGTCTGTCAAACTTTAGTTTTATATTCCTCTTTGATGATTCTGTTGTTTTATGTAATAATAATAATAATAATAAACAGGCAATTATTCCCACTCCTATGATTTACCTACCAAAAGACGATTTGACAAATGGAAAGCTGCAGCATAGCAGCATCTTAGATGACCAGTGATTTGGCCCTGGGCTCCAGCTAGTTCAGCCCTAGCATTCCTATCACCAGGGCATTTCTCCTCTGCTCTACTTATACCTACACCCCTACAGTGCATAGATTGTAGATTCTCTATACTCCTCCTCTTGTGTGGCTTTTCTGTTGCTACAATTAAAGCAAACACAGTAACACGTCAGAACATTGGGTTCTCATTTCTTCAAATATTACTAAAATATTGTTTGGGTCCTAGAAGCATGTTTATCATATAAATATGATAAAATTGTATGCATGATGTTTTAAGATATATCTTAGGTTGTAGATACACCTTAAATTATACCTTTAGATTTTAGAAATATTCTAAAGATCTAACGTAGAGTCCTGATATACATCACATCCACTATCATCTATTATAAATATCTTACAACAGTATGGGCATTTGCTATAATTAATGAGCTATACTGAACTATACTTTATTCTGATTTCTTTCATTTTTACCTATTGTCCTTTTCTTATTCCAGGATCTTAGCCAAGATACCACATTACATTTAGTCTTCATATCTCCTTAGGCTCCTCTTGGCTCTGACAGTTTTTCATACTTTCCTTGTTTTGGTAACATAGACAGTTTTGAGGAATATTTGTCAAGTATTTTTAGGGTTCCCTCTAGCAGAATTTTGTTTGATGTTTTTCTCATTATTAGACTGGAATTATATATTTTGAGAGGAAGAATAACAGAGGTGAAGTGCTGTCTTCATCATATAATATCAAGAGTACATTATATCAACATGACATATTACTGTTGATATTGATGTTTATCACCTAGCTGAGGTAGTTTGTCAGGTTTCTACGCTGTGTAGTTACTCTTTTTACCTCCTTTCCGTACTGTACTCTGGAAGGAAGTCACTATGCAAGCCCATGCTTAAAGAGTGGGTAGTTATGCTCCATATCCTTGAGGGTGCCGTATCTGCATATTTTACTTAGAATTATTCTGAACAGTAAAATGATCTCTCCTTACCTGTATCAGCAAAGGGAGAGACAAAGAGAAGGAGACTTAGATTCCTTAAATATTCATTCCCCCACTTGGCTGTAAACTCAAGGGCAGGAATTTTATTCACTAGATGTCTTAGTCTTTGAGGCTGCCATAACAAAATATTATAGACTGAGCAGTTTCAACAAAAGAAATTTATTTCTCACAGTTATGGGGGCTGGGAAGTCCAGCATCAAGATGCTGACTGATCCTGTTCCTGGTGAAGGCCCTCTACCTGGCTTGCAGAGGGCCCTTCTTGCTCCTGTATTCACGTGGCATTTCCTTGGTGTGTGCGCAGACAGTGAGCAACATCTCTCTTCCTTCCTTTTATTATAAAACCATCAATTCTATTAGGAGTGTACTTTTGTTATTTCATTTAACCTAATTACCTCCTAAAAGGTCTGTCTTCACCCACAATCACAGTGGGGGATAAGGCTTTAATACATGAGTCAGGGGGGCAGTTCAATCCATAGTATTGCCTGTTTATTTATTCAATTATACATCATGCCTATATGGACATGTGGATATTTATTTTAGACTTCATCTTATAATCCAGTAATACTCTATTCACTTAGTTGCTCAGATTTGCCCATTGGGGGCTCATTTGCTTGGCTTATGTGTAACTAATATTATCTAATATTAATTTTTTTACTCTTAACTGAAGAATTGATAAAAAATGTTTAACTCTGTGAAAGTAATACAACAATATCTCATTTAATATGGTAGATTATCTGGGTAATGTTATTTCTGTCTACATTTTGTCCCACAGTTTCCTAGACCTATTTCAGTCGTTACAGTATGGTTTCCCTCATCATATGTGGTTATTTCTTATTAGAATACTGTTGTTATTCTTATTTATTATTATTATTATTATTCCCTTCCTCATCCTCCTCTTCTTTATTCTTCTTTTTTTTTTAAGATTTTATTTATTTATCTGAGAGAGAGAGAATGAGAGATAGAGAGCATGAGAGGGAAGAGGGTCCGAGGGAGAAGCAAACTCCCTGCTGAGCAGGGAGGCCGATGTGGGACTTGATCCCGGGACTCCACGATCATGACCTGAGCCGAAGGCAGTCGCTTAACCAACTAAGCCACCCAGGCGCCCCTTTATTCTTCTTTCTCATCTTCTTTCCCCATTTTTCTAGGCTATCTCTCTTTACTGTTACCAGATAGATGAGATTCCTGGTTTCCTTTAATTCTTTATCTCCCTGTTCAATATAGGAATATAACTGGATTTTGATAGTTACTTAACATTATACATGTGTTTATAGTATTTATCTAATTTCATGACTACTTAGTTAATAAAAATTCTACAAAACAGCTTTTAAATTATCAACCCTTTTTTAAGGCAATTGAGGCTTTGAAATTTTGTGTTTTTTGATATAATGTCTTACCATCATATCAAAACACTAAAAGAAGAAACTTGTTACAGGGATGCTTGGGTGGCTCGGTCAGTTAAGTGTCTGCCTTCAACTCAGGTTATGATCCCAGGGTCCTGGGATCAAGTTCTGCATCAGGATCCTCGCTTGGTGGGGAACTTGCGTCTCCCTCTGTCTGCTGCTTCCCCTGCTCATGCGCTCTCTCTCTCTCTCTCTCTGGCAAATAAATAAATAAAATCTTTAAAAAAAAAAGAAGAAACATGTTATAAAAATGATGTTTAAACATCATGTCTTCTATCAAAACTGTATTCAACATATATAGGTGAATGTAGAATGTTTGCCTTGTGAAAGAACTTCAAGAATCATGAAGAGTTGGCACCTTTTTTTTAAACAATTTAATATGTTGGTCATATATGCTTACTATATGCATGAATTTTGAGCTTGTATGGAAGCTTGTATTGAAGTTTTATTTTGCCTTAAAATAGTTTTCTGTGTTTGAAGTTTATATTTTGTGCAATTTTAATGGGAGATAATTATAAGAAGAAAAATGTATGAAAAATTAACAAATTTGGGACAGAAAAAATGAAAAAAATAATGATTATCATTTCCCCATTATATCACACTATGTAAAAATTTAAATCACACAAGTACCAATTACTATTTACCACTTAGATGCAGTTTTTTCAATACTTAAAAATGTATACATATCTTTTACGTAACTTTTTATCTTTGAAAATTATTTTTGTATCTTGGGTTGGAATGAAAACAGTCATAATTATTTTCAAAATCATTAATGGGATCAAAGGAGTTTTGATAACCAATGACAATCATGACCATTTTAATCTGAAGCTTTCTACACATCTCTCAAGCAATACACTTCAACAGAAAATAAGATGCATGTGTACATACAGACATATATGCACACATACACACGGCACAGAGCAGCCCACAGTAAAGCCAGATGAGAGAGATTAATGCACATTTCAAAATACTTATATTTAAACATCTCAGAAAATACAGTACAGCATAGTACAGGAAAAAATATCTGAAAGAGAGAAAACGGGAATTAGCAAGGAGTCTAACCATGAACTAAGAGAGAAAATGCTCATACCAAGTTTGGAAATATTTAAAAAGAATTTTGGAATATCAGTGGAGTCATTATAGGGAAAGAAGTTTAAAATGTATGTGATTTTGATGTCAGCTTTTCAAAGCTATTGCTTTGGGAAAAAAGCATGTGAAAAGGAAAGGACTGGTACTCTTTAGATACGGGGTGATAGAACAAAATAAAAGCAAGAGGGGCAAATTTGTATTGTGCAAAACAAAGAGAACAACAGTAAGAGAAACTAAAGCCACATAATCATTCCCCCAAATCCACAGAAAAATAAAGGCATCCATTAAAGAAATTATTCTTTACTACACTAGAAGTAAAGTCACTTTTGAACTAGGAATCTGCTCTAAATTTGTACAATGTACACACATGAAACAAATAGAAAAAAAAACAGCCTAAACATTTACAAAAACTCTATTTAAAAAAAAAAACACAGAAAAATGGGAATAAAAACACGAGTTGAAAAAATACCCCTCATGAACAAACAAAAATAACACAAAGAAGAAAACAAAACAAAAAAATCCCTGATTGAGTTAAATATTTTCTACAAAACATCTGGACATAGGTAAAATCATGTTGAATGATAAATTTGAAAACTGAAAACAGAAATGTTTAAAATAAAATAAAATAAAAATATTATTAAATTCAGAAAGGCAATGGAAGAAGTAAAAACCATCATAGAAATGAACATTTAATTATAATTTCTTAAGGGAAGCCAAAATCAAATAGAAATTTAACAATGGCTGTTGAAGGAAGGTAGTAAAACCAATAATACAATATAAAGTAGATGATAAAAGAAGAAATAAAATAGGTGACAGAGAAAGTGGTCAAAGTCACAGTAAGGCAAAGGGGATCTAGTATATATAATTGGAGACTCTGAAGAGAAAACAAAACAAAACACCTGAACTAAGCTAATATTTAAAGTCAAAATTTAAAAAATCCAGATATAAAAACAACCTGAATTTCAATATTAAATGACTTTCAATATATCTAAGAAAACTGGTTTAGAAAGCAACTTCAAGACATCTGTGTAAACAATAACATTAATAAATAAGGACAAAATCCATAGGACCATGTAAATAAAATCCAAGTTACTTGCAAATACCTGAGAATTAGACTTGCACCAAACATCTCGTGAGCCATGTACATAGCAAGGCAAAAATGCAGAAGCAGTTTCAAGAAAGTTAAGGAACTAAACTATGAACAAAGAATTGTATGCCTCTCTAAGCTGTTCTTCCAGTGTCATGGCATAGAAAAAAATTTTACATGCAAGAAAGCAGCTGATTCTATATTTCTTGAAGATTATAGAAGTGGGTGGACTTTATTAAAGCATGAAAAAATATTAGGAAATTGAAAAATAAATAGCATTTAAAGTACTTGTTTGTAGATCTAAGTTCTAATGAAGGTGAGAATGAAGAAAGAATAATAAGCCATTTACAAGTTATATTTACTGACAAAGTAAAATGATAACTAAAATATGAGAAGATAAGAGATAAAAGAAGAAAGAACACTATGTGTACTGATTGTGATATAGACAATAGAATAAGGTAAATTATATCAATAAAAACTGAGAAAGTTTAATAAAAGTATTAATAAAACAGGTGATGCCCGACTTTAAAATGGTATACATTCACAACCAACTAATATACTGAAATTGGTAACATTTATAAGTTTAAAGGAAATTTTAGCGAAAGGAAAAATTATATCCTGTTAAGAAGAAAACATAGTAAATACAGTATTAGAAGCATAATATTGCATCAAGGAGTGATTTGGCAGATGTGAACTATATCAGACTTGTGAACAAACGTGAAGGTCAAATCACCTGTTTAAAAAAATTCAGATTGTCTCACAAAGGGGGAACCAAATAAATGCTACTTCTAAGAGATTTACTTAAAACAAGATATTTTTAAAATGAATAAATAAAGACAAGATAAATAAAAACAAGAAGAAAATAGGCATTGCTATTTAAATATCAGGCAAAATAGATTACAATAAAACAGGATTAAATATACAGAGATATATGTTTTTTAACGTTAAAAGCCACAATCCACAATGTAAGCACCACATATATGATTACATATGCACCAAATAATACTACAGTGGACTTAATAAAGCAGAAAGAGGGGACAAAAAGAGACAAAAACACAAAAATATCAGAAAGGTGTAACATACTACTTTTGGTAAAGTAGACAAATAAGAATATAGAAGAAACTTAAATGTAATCAATAATTAGACCTATGGAAACATGTAAAACTTTGCCACCTGATAATAGAGAATATACTTTATTAAAAGAGCAAATGGAATATTAACAAAAATTATCAAATTAGATCACAGAAAAATCAAGTTAGTTCCTTAAAGTAGAAATTCTGCCAACAACATTCTCTGATAGTAAACATTACATCTAAAACGTAGTGCAGGGGCGCCTGGGTGGTTCAGTTGTTAAGCATCTGCCTTCGGTTCAGGTCATGATCCCGGGGTTCTGGGATTGAGCCCCGCAACGGGCTCCCAGCTCAGTCGGGAGCCTGCTTCTCCCTCTCCCACTCCCCCTGCTTGTGTTCCCTCTCTCACTGTGTCTCTCTGTCAAATAAATAAATAAAATCTTTTAAAAAATAAAATAAAAAATAAAAAGTAATGCAAAAATTATTTTTATAAAGCTCCAGTTTATCAATTTTTTCAAATTAAGCAACTCAAGGATGAAAGAAGTGAAAAGATACATACTTTCTAAAAAATAATAAAGACTACATTAAATTTTATAACTTATAAGATATATTTATAGTGGTAATTAGGGAAAAATTCATAGTCTAAAACACTTGGATCTATAAAATTGTAAGAAAGAAGTAAAAATAATTAATTCCAATTATTGGAACAATTTTCAATGATCTAAAAATGAAAACAAAACAAAAAACATACTTACTAATCAGCATTTTACTAGCCTAAGTGCCAAACCTTTAATAAGCATAGAGCTCCTTAATTGTTTTAGAGCACCAAAAATGGAAGGAACATTCAAACTTTTCCTGTAAAATAAGTATGACAATGATAACTTTACTGATAGCATTATCAATAGCACATAGATAAGAAAATTGCAAATCAGTATTTCTAATGAATTTTTTGGAAATTTTCTTAATAAAATATAAACAATGAAATGTAGAAAAATGATACAACATGATAAAGTGTAAAAAATATTTATTTTAGGGATACAAGTTCATTTCAATTTTCAGAAAATTATTACTATAATTTACTATATTAATAGACTAATAGTGAAAATTTTATCTGCGTAAAGATTAAATTCCATTGCAAACAATATCAGTTCATGATTAAAAATAAGAAAATGTGGATTGATGGATACTTTGTATTACAATCACAGCCTATGTTGTTAGTATGAAATCCTCCAATGGGATTATGGATCTAAATATTACACACACACACTAGAACTAAACATGGGTGAATTCATTATGCTAATCTGAATGTATGGAGAGGTTTTTAATAGTATATAATCTAAAAGACATAAGATAAAATATTAATAACTTCAACTTAGATTTTAAAATTTGGGACATGGAACTAATGCAATAAGAAAAGTCAAAAGGCAAGCGTCAGTGAATAGACAATACACATTTGCAATGTTAGTCACAAATAATGTGCTTGTATAAATGTGAAGACAAAAAATTTACAAAAAAATGGAAAGATATAAACAGATAATTAACAAAAAAAGTATGAAAATCACCTGTGAATCTTTCCTATGAAAGATGTTCAATCTCGCACATCATAAGTGAAATAAAAATTAGGAGAATCCTGAGCAACTCTTTCTCATCAATCATAATGACCAAAACTAAAAGCTTGGTAATATGTTAAGATGGGAACCAGGCACTCTCTCATACTTTGCTTTGGAAATGCAAAATGTTTTAACCTAACGAATATGAATTTGACCACATTTAACAAAATTGTACATGCTTTATCTTTCAATCCAATCATCTCCAACAATAGGAAAATAAATCTGCACAAGGTTATTCAACATTATTTGTAAAAGAGCACAAAAAAAAAGAACATAGAGAATGTGCTGCTTTTTATATTGAAAGAAGGGGGAAATAAGAAAACATTCATTTGTCCACATATTTTTGCAAAAATAAATAGAGAAAAGATAAACCAGGGGAGAAGGTTGAAAGGATCGAGGGTGAGGTACACCCCTAAAAATACTTTTCTGAATATATAATTTTAAATTATATATGAATGTCTTAGTAATTAAAAAAATAGTCTAAAATAAAATACGAAACAAATAAAATCCTAACATGGGTAGATGTGATATTTAAAAATGGTGTTGCTCTAGTATGCAGATGCTGACTTTCATTTCAAGGTTTGGTATTTCTTGTATAATTCTTCATGTTTTACATTGTCTGAATCTTGAGGTACTGGCTATATTTATAATACGTGAGGTCTGTATGGCTCAGCTGAATGGAAATCTGCAATTATTTGACTCACTGGTACCCTAACTGTTCTCATCATGGCTGACTAGCATTTGGCACATTTCACTGAAACTCTCCTTTCAAGTACACAAATGCAGCACAGTATACATAACAATAGACTTCAGAGCTCTATTCAAAGTGCTCTGTAAAATAAGTTGCTTATTGCTTTTTAGACAATGACTCTTTAAAGCTTTAAAGTTTGAGTCCTGTTTCTAAAAATATGCACAAACTTTTATTATTTTATTTTCCCCTTGCCCTATCTGCGTAAACATGTACTGTTTCTCAGTTTTTCCACTACAAGGATCGAGGGTGTATAAATCCTGTTATATTTGCAAACCTCAAGTCAGCATTAAAAATGATAAGCAATATTTCTGTATTTGAAAATGGCCTTGTTGAGGCTGAGAAAGAACCAGAGGCAATTAAGTGCCTTTTATTTTTGTTACTGCTTAATATAAGGCTTTATTTTTCATCTCTGTGTATAATATGGGAATAAAAATAAAATGAGATGAACTAATATTAATGAAACTGGTAAATAAGTAGTTGGAGGTGAAAAGTTCAACAATCAATAGAAAAACTCAATATCGAGGGAAAAGGAATATATGGCAATGAATGGTTATCTACATACTAACTCAGATGAATAGAGTACATCATTAATAATACTGAGAACTGGGTTAAGTTTTTACATGAGTTTTACTTTAAATAATAGCAAGAAGCTCTGTTCCTGTTGGCTCTTTCCAATATGTATGGTTTTTGTTGTTGTTGTTGTTGTTGTTGTTGTTTTAAAGTCAGGCAGGCAATTGTGTGAGAGCCAATTAACATTTATCTGAACACCTATCAAACTCAACGTTCTGTTCTCAATGGCTGGATGCAGCAGGGCAATGGTATGAAATACCTTTCTTATTTCACAGAACTTAGAAGATAGCATGAGAAACACACCAAGGTGCCAGAGCTGAGGAGAATATTTTAGCCCTATACTTTAGAAAATGCTTAGCTGAGGTCTGTTTTCAGCTTCCCTAAAATCTGGAAGCAATTGTTTCTGCCAAGAGGAGATTTTGATTGTATACACCTATCCATTACTTAATGGCTTTACTTTGTGTAAATTGTCTCTGAAAAAACCTGCAACTCAGCAAAAAAATAAATAAACTAAGTACCAATTTTAATATTTTATCTTAGTATATTTCCATAATTACAGACAAGATGCACAACAGAACAAAAACATGTTTATCTTTTATTCATATTAACATTTTGCTCATTTGCTTATCTATAGCTGCCTCCCCATACACATACATTTTTTTTCTGAATCATGTAATAGAAATGTAGATCCATGATCTAGAAATGCTTTAGTATATTTTATGCTAATGTTTAATGCAATCACAGGACTAACCAGAATCAATTTGAGAAGGTACTATGCAACAGTAAATACTGGGAGGTATGTTTCATGATAACTAAAGGAATAGTCAACCACATTAATGTAATACCTCTCACATAAATCTGGTCACTTTGAAAGGTGACAGTTACACATAGTAACATTTCTTTCTTTTCAAGATATTTTTGGTTTGTAGTGAAATTTGATGGTTCTATAAACTAATCAGCCCTAAGAACTTTACAAGATTGTAGATAACCCCCAATTCTGGCCCCATTATTAACATTAATTATTATTACTTTGATTTCATATGCCATTAGACTGCAGCAGAAGACCTCAGCACAGTCCTGTATTTTCTTTCGCTTATTGCACTATGTTTAGCAGGACATAGTAGATTTGGGATATTTTTATTAGCTCTTAAACAACCCCGTATTTTATTAACAAACATGTAATACTCAGGAAGTTTGTTTTAAAGCATTCAGTCCTTCAGAGAATTTACTTCATGATACCCTGAATTAGACATTGTATTGTATTTGTCATGTAACAAATGTCCTTCTAAATCCAGGAAGTCTGTACAGTTGTCTTATGTCTACACTGAGAGAAGGGAAAATATATGTATCCTTAAAATGTGTATCCTTAAAATTTCTTTATAAATGCAATTTCATATATGGATTATTATTCTTGCTTACATGGGATAAAGGTTGAAAAATGTCAGGTTTTTAAAATAATATAAAATCTGTAAATGGATAAAAGTCGCTAATCATAATAATTACTCATGTTAATTAGTTAATCAAAAATATAAATTAAATGCCTAACAGGTACTAGATATCTGTTCTACATATTTCCACAGAAATATGTGCTTCATTCCATAAAGAAGCTAATGTCACAGTAGAGGAGAGACATGTAATTTCATTTATTGGGAATTTTGTGAATAATTAAATACACATTAGATTACCTCCAAATGTATTTGCATCCTCTTCCAATAATTTATCTTTAGCAAGGCAAACAGAATATACCTTTTGTTCATTTTCCTTTTCTTTAATTTTAAGGATTTATTTATTTATTTGAGAGAGAGAGAGAATGAGTGGGAGGTGCAGAGGAAGAGGGAGAGAGAATCCTAAAGAGACTCCACAGTGAGTGCAGAGCCCTGTGTGGGGGCTCGATCTCACAACCCTGAGATCACAAACTGAGCGGAAGCCAAGTCAGATGCTTAACCCAGTGTGCCACCCAGGCACCCCTCATTTTACTTTTTATATGTTTAAATACCCAAACTAATTATGTAATTTTTGCTACAAATTTGTGGCATAACAAATTTTTAAAAAGTGCAGAAAAGATGTCACCCTAAAATATATCCTCTGCTAGGACGAATTTTCCAAGTCCATTACCATGTGTTTTGAGCTGTAGGCATTCATTATAGTATAACAACAGCCTGAAGGAATTTTAGTTTGTGCTCCATTCAGTAGTTTGATCAATATACATCTCCATTTTCATCTCAGCATGTAGGTGGAAATAAAACCATAGCTACATAACATGTTTGTCATTTCTGGGTTTAGCTTAAATCCTTGAAGTTGTATTTATATTTTGATACTCTTTTGCAAAAATACTTTTCCTTTCCACATTTTTTTTAAAGATTTTATTTATTTATTCATGAGAGACAGAGAGAGAGAGAGAGAGAGAGAGAAGCAGAGGGAGAAGCAGGCTCCCAAGGAGTAGGGAGCCCGATGCGGGACTTGATCCCAGGACCCTGGGATCATGACCTGAGCCAAAGGCAGACGCTTAACCATCTGAGCCACCCAGGCGCCCTCCTTTCCACATTTTTAAAGTCAAAATAATCTTTCATCCAGTGTTTTCAGGATGAAATTGTTGAAAGTTTTAATAGGAAAGTTAATGTAATTAAAAGAAAAAGTGACACTGAGCTTTTCACATATGGCAAAAATGAGGAACATAAATTGGTTCTCAAGAATTATCCATCAGGCTTATGTCATTAATGTTCTACCAAATAACATAGTAAAGCTATGTTTTAATACAACAGCATTGTTTAAGATATAATGTATGTTAGTATATAATAATTATCATCAGTAATTATTCTCTTTCACTCCAAGAAGATATTGCCTTTTCTTTCCAGGTAACCAATAAAAATAATAATAATATAACTTATTTATGAGCCATGGATATATCAATTTGGCTTGAAATTGACACTGTGTAAAATATTAACCCTTACCCAGAAGTGAATGTTTAAATACATCAGAAAATTTTCCTTGTTGAAAACTGATAGGCACTGTGTAGCAAATATGCAGGAACTGACAAAAGATTATAATTTATTTTAATAAAATGTTGCATAAAGTTGTGTTTTCCATTCTCCTGAGTGTATATAAATATGAACAATCTACCTTCAAGTCATAAAAAGGATGTAACATAAAAAGATTGTACAAGACTTGTTCAGTGCAAGAGTGGGCATCTGGGCCATAAATAATTCTATGAATAATATTAGATAGAAAACTTAAATGCCATTATCTATTAATTAGAAATACACACAAACAATATGTGTGTAGAAAGAGAAGAAGCAGACAAAAGTGGGAGATTTTGAATATTTTCATTATTTCCTAAACAACTCAGTAGTTTATTAACAAACATTTAATACCCATAAATAATTTATTATGGAGCATTCAGTCCTTCAGAGTATTTACTTCATGATATCTAGAATTAGACATCATACTGTATTTGTCATGTAACAAATGTCCTCCTCAATTCAGGACGTCTACATAATTGTTTGATATCTACACTGAGAGAAAGGAAAATACATGTATCCTTAGAAGGCTTAGAGATAGATTGTGCCTATAGATTATAGATATGCTTTACCTATAGTTAATAATGTACTGTACACTTAAAAACTGTTAAAAGGGTAGATTCTGTGTTAAGCATTTTTAACTACAAAAAGAAAAAAATAGAGACACATAAAAGAAAACTCCCATATTGCATAATCACATGAAATTTTAAGATTCATATATAATAAATATTTTTTAAAAATTTAAAATAAATTGGTTTTACTTTACCTGTGTATTGTGTATTCTGTTTTACTTCCTGGTAAAGCCAGGAGGCTTAATATTAAAAGTGCAAAGATAACGGACTGTTAAAGTATGGGTTTATTTCTGGGTTCTCTATTCTGTTCTATTGATCTGTGTGTTTATGTTTGTGCCGTTTTGGCTACTACAGCTTTGTAGTATATTTTGCAATCTGGAATTGTGGTGCCTCCAGCTTTGTTGTTCTTCCTCAAGATCACTTTGCTTATTTGGGGCTTTTGTTTTTCCATACAAATTTCAGGATTATTTGTTCCAGGTCTGTGATAAATGCTGTTGATATTTTGGTAGAAATTGTGTGGGATCTGCACATTGCTGTGAGTAGTTTGGAGATTTTAACAATATTAATTCTTCCAATCCATGAGCATTGGTTATCTTTCCATTTGTTTGTGTCATCTTCAATTTCTTTCATCAGTTTTTGGAATATAGGTCTTTTACCTCCTTGGTTAAGTTTATTCCTAAGTATTTTAATATTTTTGGTACAATTGTAAATGAGATTGTTTTCTTAATGTCTCTTTCTGGTACTTCATTATTAGTATATAGAAATGCTACCAATTTCTGGGTATTAATTTAGTATCCTGCAAAATTTACTGAATTCATTTATTACTTCCAATAGTTTTTGATGGAGTCTTTAGGGTTTTCTATATATAGTATCATGTCCTCTGCAAATAGTGACAGTTTAACTTCTTCCTTACCAATATGGATGTCTCTTATTTCTTTTTCTTGTCTGATTGCTACAGCTAGGACTTCCAGTATAATGTTGATAAAAGTGGCCAGAGTGGACATCCTTGCCTTTTCCTGATCTTAGAGGAAAGAGAGTTTTTCACCATTAAGTATGACATTAGTTGTGAATTTTTATATATGGCCTTTATTATGTTATGTTCCCTTTAAACCCACTTTATTGAGAGTTTTTATTATGAACAGATGTTGAATAAGTCACTTCTTGAATCTTGAGACCTTTGATTTGCCTTGGGTCTTAATTCTTATTTTCTTAATTATTTATTGTTGAAAGTCAGCCAGGGGAAAAATAATTTTCTAAATTATTTTACCTTTAATTAGAATCATAGGATTTTTCAGACTGAACTAAGGCTATGGCCTAGAGAAAGTTGAAAACCCTGGACAACTGTAGGATTACAAAAGGAAGCAAAGGGGAAGCAAATAGTAATCTCTGATAGCTCACATAGAGGATGCTTTTCTCTGGAGTCCAGGACTACTTATGCCTCCAGAGAAAGGAGGCTTCAGGTTAGCAACTACATTTTTTTCATTGGCAAGATTAAATTTCCCAATTGCTGCAGGAGATTCAGGCATTTTCTCCTAAAACATGAATTTTAGTGCATGTTTAAGACTGTCCCATGTCAACTCACCTGGTTTTGATAGTGGAGGGGTGTGAATAAGAAAGGCACTGTCTGTGAGCCAAGCAGTGCAGGAAAAAAAAATCCCCAAAATGTAGTTGTTTAATAGAGCTTCAAATTAGGTACTTCAGATTATCTATTTAGTGATATATCAGGAAGTAGAAGTCTATTATGAGCAATTTTAGCAAAACTTAGTTTGTGGTTTAATTTGTGGGATTATTTGAAAGATATTCTTTCATAGGAAAGCTTCTGAGATTTGAATCCATAAAGCTGTCAGGTATGACTCAAATTACATGCACGGATGATTACATCCATTGTCTTAAAAGTAAATGAAAGGAATATAACTACAGCTATCGCCCTTATTAAAAATCCTAATTCCATTTTGCGGCATCCTCAGGCAAGCTACTTGTTAATTTCTTATTTTATATAAGGACATATTCAGGCTTCACAAAATTGTTTCAAATTAAAAATAAGTGCACTTTGGAATCCTGAAAACAGAAAGAAAAAACTTCCCTTTTTTTTTTTAGTTTTTTTTCCTTAATAATTTATGTCAAAAATTCTGGAAGTTTGGTATTTTTGCTCAGTGGGAGATATAAACTTTATATAGCATTCCTTCTTTGGCATATTATATTTTTCCCAGTTGCAGACGTAGTAAATGAAAATATGCAACAGATCTTCCAGTGTATCAGATAAAATGAAAAAAATGTATAAAATATAAAGAAATATATATATTTATAAATGGGGCATTTGCAAGTTAATTAATGTCTCTGACATCCATAATTCTACTTGTATTTCAATAGATTTATAATCATTAGTGTTTACACTCTTAAATTATATCCATTCATTTTTCAGACCTCTGTTCCATCTTTGGAAAAACATCCAGCTTAGAGTTTTAGAGTTTTCCTAGTCCTCAATCTAATTTTCAAAAAAATCATGTTTCTAAATATTTAAGCATATTTATAAGACATTCACTGAAATCCTTCCCTCCACTGCAAGGTTTCTAAGATTAAAACTTTATGATATAATATAGCTATATATTGTTTTTTATATTGTGGATACTACAATGGGCGTCAGATAGAGAAGATTTAATGGTATAAACATGGATTTACAAAAAAGATTCAGAGATAGGTAGAATAATAAACCATTAATTTGGAGAGAGAGAGGAGAGAGAATTTTTAAAAGAATTATCTAACCTCTTTAATACTACTCATGATATAAAATGTTAGTACATTCTGATAATATATTCATTTAACTCATTCTCTTCACTGCAATTTTGGGCCCTGCTATATTTATGTGGAATGTGGAATAAAAGAGAGGAGAAATGAAAGGAATAAAAACATTACATGAATGCACATACATACACACATGCTTAAAATCAATAGTATGTAAAACTTGAAAAATAGTTATCACATCATATTTGGAAGAGTTTTTAAGAACAGAATATAAAATAAAAATATTTTATCTATTAAATATTACCTGAAATAGTTTCCAATCATTTTATAGCAACAGAATTTGTTCTAGTAATTGTATGTGGAAATTCAATATTTGCAAAAAAGATAAAAGAGAATATCCCTTGGAGGTTAATTAAATTAATTAACTATAGATACATAACACTATTTATCTTTTTGTGTTTTTTCTTTTTTCTCTGATTGTAAATTTAACAGTTTTCTACAAATAAAATAGAAAATTACTTAGACAATATAGTTGTCTTGCACTATGAACATACTGTAATCCCAAAGTGATAACTACTTCTATTTACTTGAGCATACATTTCACCTGATATTTCCCATATAAATGTAAATATGTGGATAATAATGGTAATGATAATTATCACAATACTCTTGTACAGAAAGGAAAACATATTGGTTATCTTTCCATATCAGTCATATGTTTAATCTTGATCATTACATATGGATATGTAGAGGTTTTCTTTAGGGAAACTATAACTTAAAAAATTCAATCTTAATATAATTTACAGATTTGGGACAGTTTAGTTTAATTGTTCATCTACTTAATGGAGATGTTTTAAGTCAAATTAGTTTCATTGTTGAGACATAAAATGATGATAAATTATTGTACATAAAATTAATGTGGTTGAAGAAGCATGTTTCTTTGAATAATATAGATTTTAAAAGTTACATTATGCAAATGGAAAATGCCTAATTTGTATCTTTATTAGACAAATACGTAATATAATTTAAATTTATTTCACCAAATTTGTCTGTAATGAACTATGCAATAATGATAAATAATGCTCTAGATGCATTAAGAAATTAACTATCCAATTTTGCTTAACTTTATATTTTTTATGTTTTTGGTTATATATTATTTCTAGGCTGGAGTTTCAGTTTTAAATTAAACTTTGAATACATGAAGAAATATTATCATATTACTAGACAATTGAATATCTTGAAAAATTTGTTCTTAAGATTGGCTTAAATATAAGATTTTGGTCATAAGTGTGAAATATTGTCTGGCACCAGCACTAAGTTTAGGAAGGAAGGGAAATTATATATTTTGAGACAAAAAATAGACTTCTAGTTTTTAGGAAAATCTGTATGAATAACATAATAGATATCAAGGATTCTTTTTTAATGTGTTTTAATAATTTATTTGGTAGTATAACATTGAATTTTAATTTACTATGTATAGTTTATTAACAACAGAAAGATGTTAGACCTAGTTCTTTTATACATTCTATTGAAGTTTCTGAGAGAAAGAATGTTTGTACAGGCCTTTGCTACATTTATAGGACAAGGCTATAAATACACAAAAAAGTAGATACAGACTGTGAAAAATGTGGACTAAGGCAGGCAAGGAATGTTAAAGGCAGAGATAATGTTGAATGCACACTTAGAATATTTCCTTACTTCCCTAAAAGTCGTGTGTCGCTGTGGGTAAATATAGTTTTATTGCACTGGGTCATAGCATTCCTGACAAAAAAATATAGTGTAATGAACTAGTTTGGAAATGAGGGATTGTGTGGGTGGTATTAGGCAGAAGTATTTCATGTCTTCTGGGTTTTTAAGTTCTGTTTTCTTTTATTGATTTATAACATCAATTCTCTGCATGATCTGATCATTTTGAATTCTGGAGGGTTTGGAAACAGCAAGCAACCTTGTAAGAGTGATTTAAAAACCTTCAAAAGTTCCTAGTTTTATTTCTCATAAATGTCAAAACTCCACAAGCTACATGCAGTCTTCACAAGGAGAATAATGCTACATCTTTATTTTTCTCTGATGGCAAACATTTCTCAATTCTGTCGGATTTGAGTGAATAACTGTATGAGAAAACTATTTCTTTTGGTCATAGGCATGTTTATCACTTGACATATGAATCACATGGTCTGTAGCAAAATTGAAGATCAACAGTGACAATTCACTTTTAGGCCCCTGAATGGCAATGGTCACAATAAAAGCCTACAGTAGGTGCAGAGGACAGGAGACAATTATGTTTATTTTTTGACAATTATGTTTAATTTGAATATTGCCATGGATATGAATGAAAATTAAATTGAGCATCCAAATAAAAAACTACTGGACTTTTGTTTCTATAAACACTCCTAAGTTAAGACCACACCCCGGTAATATTTTTGACTCAAATATAATTTATTTTCTGATGTATTTTGTACTACTGTGATAAATTAAACCTTAGGCAGAGAAGACAATGAGTATTACAGGGACAAGAGATATATATTTTAATGACCTACGAGCTAATAGAAGGCAAAAAATACTGAGATGAATTTTAGTATTAATAAATTTATTGAAAGCTATCATTTTGTGATGTAAAAGGGTAGATAAGAATATTTGTTATTTCTCTTTTTAGTCCTTAAAAACTTTTTTTTATAGAAAAAATGGTGATGGGGAAAAACAGTTACTCTAAGCATTTTTTTTCCCTCATAGCATCAGAAATATTTGAAACAAATTTTAGTTTTTCTATAATTTTACTTGTTAAGCTCACAACTGAGCAATATTTAATCAAGGAATTATTTTACCTTTTATTATAAAAATATGTTTATGCAGTTAATCTCAGAATATAGGCAGAAAGTGAATGTGTACAAACTGATTTATTATAATTTAGCCTTAAACTTTAAGGCATCAAATTTTATAAATCAATATTGGAAAGTACAAGACATGATCGACCTGCTAACAATTCTGCCATGATACTAATATTTTAGTAATGCCACTAACAGTGGAAATTGCCAAAATTCTGCCATTTATTTAGTCTGCATTTAGGTTTTAAAACTTATTTGTTTGATTAAAGCATATATGCAATTTTTTAAAATGTAAAAAAAAATTAAAGATGTTGGACAACTGTATTTCTCTTTTACAAATTTGGATGTGTGACCCAGAAAGACAATTTCAAGTAAAGTGTTTTGTTTTGTTTTTTTACTTTATTTTTGTTATTCATGGAAAATATAATTTCATTTAAAACAACAAGAAGCTGACTAAGCTAAAGAAAGTGAAGGAATATTAATATATCCTCATTTGTAAACTAATGTGGCAGAAACAGAGAAGCGATCTTGATAGAGAAAAAGATATGCATCAGAATCACCTGGAAAGCTTATTAAAACACAGATTGCTGACACAATTTAGAATTTCTGATTCCTAGGTCTAGAGTGAGGCAGTGCTAACCAGTTCCTAGTTGATGGTGATATTGCAGGTCTGGGACCACACTTTGAGAACCACCTCATCAGGGCTATATGCTATTCCATTACTGCTTTGATATCTATACTAGGCAGTTATTTTTTTTATAAATTTATGCTAAAAAGTGCAACTTCCATTTTTAATGAAAAAGAAGATACATACAGTTGACCCTTGAATAATGCAGGAGTTAGAGGTACTGACCCACCCACTCCACGCAGTTGAAAATCTGAGTGTAACTTTTGACTTCTCTAAAACTTAACAACTAATAGCCTGCTGTTGACCACAAGCATTACTGATAACATATACAGTTGATTAACATATATTTTGTATATGTATTTTGCTGTATTCTTATAATAAAGTAAGCTAGAGAAAAGAAAATGTTATTAAGAAAATCATAAGGAAGATAAAATACATTTGCAGTACTGTACTGTATTTATCAAAATAATTACATGTGCAAGTGGACCCACACAGTTCAAACCCTGTGTTGTTCAAGGGTCAAATGTATCTGAAAATTGTGTATTGACATTCAATCACATTGAAACTTGATATATTATCAATGGAGGAAATTTAGCTTAAAAATAATTTAGGAGACCCTGTTTGATCAATGTTGGGAGGAAATCTTCGCCTCTACCATCTTAGGTTTGAATGATTGGACATCTGAGAGTTAGCTGACAAGACAAAATTACAGGAGAAAAGACAAAGTGCGTTCATATGCATACAAAGACACACAAAAGAGGTGCTAGATGTATGGATTTATGCACCCACTTAGTAGGAGAAACGAGCTTAAAAGGAAACACATGTAAGATGGGGAAGTTTGTGATGATATTTGTTTATGAAATTCTCATCAGATCTCTGTCCTTTCTGAGTGTGGAACTCCCCCAAAAAGAGTATTTATGGCAGTTTCACTCTGTTTCCTTGGGAATGATGCTGCCTGCAAGAGGCGATCATAGCAGCCAGACTTTCAAAGCCTCTGTCTTTAGGTAAAGGAAGCTCCAAAAAGACATTTTCCATCTATTAAATCTCAATTGTCTTCAGTTTAAAATAATTTTCCTGCCAAACTGCAATCTTTTCACCAATGAAAAATTCAGTATAAACAACTTAATTCTCATGCTCTGGAAGACATAAATTTTAAAAGCAAATTTAGACAAAATGACTATAACTTATTTTAAGATTATCTATTTATAATTTACTGCTTAATTTGTTCTGATTTTTTATAACAATGCAGAAAACAAATCATAATCTACCAAAATTAAATGAAACAACTAATTGGACCTAAGAAAGTTTGAACCTTGAAATTTTAGAAAGAAAAAACTGACACATTCTGTACCCTAACTATACATCAACTACTGTATAAACACTATTTTCAGTTAGCTCTTTCTAAATACTTTCCAACTAGTTGACAGAAAGTTTCCCCTCAAAAATATTTTGTCAACAATTTTCTATAATTTTTCTCTTGTCTTTCTGGTACTGGATTATAACGTAGTATTTGAACATTTATTTGATGATCTATTTTTTGTGGAAAGAAGAGAGTCTTAATGGGTTGAAGAAAACAGTAAGTAAAGATCCCATTTATTTAAGCTGAACTTAAATACACATTTAAATCACCAGTCATATTTTTCCAAAGAAGGCATACTGATAGCCAACAGACTCATGAAAAGATGGTCAACATCACTCATCATCAGGGGAATACAAATCATAACTACAGTGAGATATCACCTCACACCTGTCAGAATGGCTAAAATTAACAACACAGGAAACAATAGGAGTCGGCAAGATGTGGAGAAAGGGGAACCCTCTTACAGAGTTTGTGGGAATGCAAACTGGGGCAGCTGCTCTGGAAAACAGTATAGAGAATCCTCAAAAAGTTAAAAATAAGCTTCCCTGTGATCCAGCAATTGTACTACTAGGTATTTACCCAAAGGATACAAAAATACTAATTTGAAGGGATACATGCACCCTGAGGTTTGTGGCAGCATTATCAACAATGGCCAAATTATGGAGAGAGACAAAATGTCCATCCACTGATGAGTGAATAAAGAAGAGGTGGTATATATATATATATATATATACACAATGGAATATTAGCCATAAAAAAAGAATGAAATCTTGACATTTGCAACCACCTGGATGCAGCTAGAGAGTATTGTACTAAACAAAATAGTCAGAGACAAATACCGTATGATTTCACTCATATGTGGAACTTAAGAAATAAAACAAACGAAAATAAGGGGACAAAAAAAGAGAAGGAAAACCAAGAAACAGACTCTTAACTATAGAGAACAAACTATGGTTACCAGAAGGGAGGTGGGTGGGAAGAATGGATAGGTTAAGCAAGTGATGGGTATTAATGGGGGCCCTTGTGATGAGCACCGGGTGTTGTATGTAAGTGATAAATCACTAAATTCTACTCCTGAAACTAAAATCACATTGTATGTTAACTAACTGGAATTTAAAGAAAAACTTGGGGGACTCCTGAGGGGCTCAGTCGGTTAAGTGTCCAACTCTTGATTTCAGCTCAGGTCATGATCTCATGGTCTTCAGATCGAGTCCCATATCACGCTCTATGTTCAGTGTGGAGTCAGCTTGAGATTCTCTATTTCCCTCTCCCTCTGCCCCTCCCCCTTGTGCTCGTGCTCACTCTCTCTCTCTCTAAAATAAATAAATCTTTAGAAAAATAAATAAAAATTTGGAAGAAAAAAAATCACCAGTCATGCACACTATGTTCTTTGCATACTTCTCTTCTACTAGTAAAGGGTTTTACTGGGTTCACATTCATTACGTTTTATGGACTGTACCAGAAGTTGATGCTTTCAGTTTTGGACAACTGAAAAACCCTTTTACTCCTAGTGTGGCACAAGTTTACAATTTGAGGTTTGCTATGTGGCAGTCCACTAAATGGAAATTTGGTCAGTGGAAGCAATAGTTAAATCCATTAAAAAATTCAGTTATCTAATTGCTGCTCTTACATTATGACTCAACAAAAGATATAACAATGAAAGACAACATGTTTGAAACATGTATGGCTTTTCTTACTACTTTGGGCAAAGCAAAAAGAAAAAAAAAAGAAAAGAGAGGCTTTACAATTTGTCAGAGAGTTGATGGAGAGGATAGTGATGGAGAAAGAAATCAGCCTTCCTGACTTCTCGGTGCCAGGATAAATTTTCAGGAGAACAGTTGGCAATTTTCTTCAACTAATTGAGATTTAGTTCTTTAATAAACATAATGAATATCTTATGAAATTATAGGTACTTTAAGGTCAGATAGCACATTTCATTCTTCTGTGGGTCTGCATCATTTATAAAATTTCATAGGACCACATGCACTTATCAAAATGAAAGATGTTTGAACCATTTTAGATCAACAGACACATGGTCTCCTTCTCTCTCTCTCTGTCTCTCCACACACACACACACGCACGCACGCACACGCACACGCACACACGCACGCACGCACACGCACACGCACACGCACACACTATTCATCACATAGCCCTGCATTCCACCTACAGAAAAAAAGGAGAACAGAGCCTATCTCTGAGCTAATTCTTCTAGTGGGAATAGCACTAAGCAAACTTTTTTATTTTTTTATTTTATTATTTTTTAAAAGATTTTATTTATTTATTTGAGATAGATAGCACAAACAGGGGGATCAGCAGAAGGAGAGGAAGAAACAAACTTCCTGCTGAGCAGGGAGCAGGAAGCAGGACATGGAGCTCCATCCCAGGACCCTAAAGATAGCCGCTCAACTGACTGAACCACCCAGATGCCCTTTGTTTATTTTATCCAAATGCTAGCTTATTTTGTAATGGGCTTATTAAAGGTATCAAGCTGAACCAACCCTGACAGGTTGGTAGATTTTTCCTTACTGGAAATATATGACTTTCATATGAATTCTCCAAAAATGTATTTATAAACCTACAATAAAAAATGAACTTTCACTGCAATGAATTGAGGTATGAACAGCTTCCTACTGCTCTGAAACAGAAATGATGTTTGGATCCACGTTAAAAATTATAAAAGAGCTGGAAAATCACAATAGAGATGAGCTATAACAACAATAACAGATATGTGTGTGTGTGTGTGTGTGTGTGTGTGTGTGTATGTATATATACATTTGGTTTTGTCCTGGGTTCCTGGCACAAAGCTCCTAAAACTCAAGTTATCTCCTACTTAAGAGGTCTTTTGTATGCTGATGAGATGACTGTTGGCTCTGGGCCCCTTGATAGCTTCAGAATGGATGCTGGTCACCTGAAAGACTAAGCCATAATTAAAGGGTTGGAACTTTTAGTACCCCCCACCCCCACCACCCACACCTTCAGGGAGAGGAGAGAGGCTGGAGATAGAGTTCAATCACCAATGGCTAATGATTCAATCACCTATACATATGTAATGAAACTTCCTTAAAATCACTAAACAATGAGGTTTGAAGAGCTTCTGGGTCCGTGAACTTATGGAAGCGCTGGGAGAGTGTTGCATCCCAAGAGACCATGGAAGCTCTGTGCCTCTCCCTCCGTATCTTGCCCTTTGCGTCTCTTCCACTTGGCTGCCCCTAGGTTGCATCCTTTATAATAAACTAGTAATAGTCAGTAAAGTACTTTCCCAAGTTCTGTGGGTCTTTCTAGTCAATTATCAAACCTGAGGAGGGTGCTGTGGGAATCCCTGAATGTATAGCTAAGTGCGACAAAAGTGCAGGCATCCTGGACACCCAGTTGCAGCTGGTGTCTGAAGTGGAGGCGGGTGGGTGGGCTTGAGCCCTCATCCAGTGGAAACAACACTTCAATCCAGATTTGAATTGAACTGAATTCCCTGACCCAGTTGGTGTCAGAGAGTTGGAGAAATTGATGTTGGAAATTGCAACCATGTACTTGGTGTTAGGGTGAGGAAAAAAAAATCACAGGGGGTAAATGGTAAATGATTATCCCTGCTCACAAGAAGGGAATCAGGAATTCACATGAAAGAGGATTCTAATTTAACTAAAATGCTGTGAATAGTAATATGTAAAAATCTAAAATTATAAATTTTTATTTCTATTTCAGTTAAAATTTATAAGATATTTTTGCAAAATTAATTAGTCATATCAAAGATCTTCTATGGACATCTGTTATAGGTTCTTATAGGTTATATATGTGTATAATTTCAAGAAACCCAGTGTTACTGCATCTAAATATTGTATTGGATATTTTAAATTAATAAACCTCTACCGATTTCAAAATACACATTATGCAAACTTTTAAAATGATAAATTACCTCAATAATAAAATGGCACATGCATTATAAAAAAGTATGAATAATTCATGAGAAGAGAAACAATAGGGAAATTAAACTGGGAGGCAGGATATGCCAAAAATTTTCATTTAATTGCATGCATTTCTCTGTAATAACCAATGAATCCAACAATTGTAACTTATTATCTAATACCAAGTTATTGTCTTGACTTGTTTTAAGATAATTGATTAAATCACTTCTCATTGCCCCCTTTTTGCTCCATGGGGTTTATTTATAATATCAGCATTTATTATTTTTTTTGAGATAGTATTTGGATGAAGTAATTTCTGGCACCAACTCTAAAATGAGAAACAAGGGGCACCTGGGTGGCTCAGTCCATTAAGCATCTGCCTTTGGCTCAGGTGGTGATCCCAGGGTCCCTGCTCAGCAAGGGAGTCTGCTTCTCCCTCTCCTGCTCCTCCCCCTCCCCTTGCCTGTGCTAGAGCTCTCTCTCTCTTTCTCTCTGTCTCAAATAAAATCTTCTAAAAAATAAAGATTAAAATAAAATAAAATGAGAAACAATGTGATATAAGCAGTGTAAACATTCCTGAACAGCATACTTCTGCATGTTCTAGTTCCCATCTGCAACACCAGACATGAGCAAGTTACTTTAAGTAGTGAGTCACACATGGTGAAATCTTTGGTTTCTTGTAGATTTAGTGTGCTATGAACCAAAAGCTAAGATTCTCTGAAGTAAACTAGTTTTAATTTTACAGCAGTCATTAAAAATTATAATGTCTACAGCCATACTAACAAAAAATTAAAAAATTAAAAAGAAGAGTAAAAACTAGATATTATGCCTAACCACTTCTTACTGAAATGAAGAGAGGGAGAATGCATTGGTTTTCTATTGTTCCTGTAACAAATTACCTCAAATTTAGTGGCTTTAAACAACACAAATACATTTTTTTAACAACACAAATGTGAGGTGAGAAGGTCTCACATGGTAATCACCAGGCAAAAATCAAGGTGTTGCCAGGTCTGTGTTCCTTTCTGGAGTGTCAGGAGGAGCTTCTAGAGACTACACACATTCCCTGGCTCTTGGCTGTCTTACTCGTTTTTCAAAATCATCAATATTGCATCTTTCTGACCCTTCTTTCTCATCTTTCTGATCTCAGGAGAGTGCTTCAGTTTTAGTGTCTAATGTGATTTGATTTAGTTTACTTGGCTAAAGGGGAATAATCTCCCTACCTCAAGATCCTTAATCACATCTGCAAGGCACTTTCTATTTTATGTTTGTGAACACAGTCAGTGGCTCATAGGCATCAGAACACGGACATCTTGTGTTGGGGGGTTACTGTGCCTGAGAGAAAGAGAGAGAGAAAGAGGGAGGGACGGTGGGAGGGAAGGAGAGGGAGAAAAAGAGAAATGGGGGGGGGAGGAAGGAGAATGAAGGAGAGGAGGAGGAGGAAGAAAAAAAAAGAAAAAAATGTATTTATTATGGAATTAAACTAAATATTTTGAAAGAAAAGTTCCTACAAGCACATACATACAAAAATCCAGTTCATACCTTCATATACAATTTCCTTAGTAATGAAAATGATATATAGTATTCTAGATTAAAACAAAAGACTTTAATCTCTGTTGACAGAAGACACATAAGTACTAACTGGTTACATAGAATTTAGTAGAGAATAATGATAAAACATGGGCTTGAAGATTTTTTTAATTCACTTTATTTTTGGTATTTATATATTAACAATGTGAAGCTAATGAAGAAATCTAATTTGAATTAAGGTAATAGTTTCTTTTTCTTTTTAAGATTTGTTTATTTATTTGACAGAGAGAGAGAGCACAAGCAAGGCAGAGTAGCAAGTAGAGGCAGAGGGAGAAGCAGGCTCCCTGCTGAGCAGGGAGCCCAATGTGGGACTCGATCCCAGGACCTGGAGATCATGACCTGAGCCGAACGCAGTTGCTTAACCAACTAAGCCACCCAGGGGCCCCAACGTAACGGTTCTATAATAAGAGATAGAAGGTCTTTTTTGACTGGGTGTAGAGTTCTTGGGTGTAATTTCATGTATTTTCAAAGTAAGTAAAAGTACTTGAAATTTTTGGTTAAGACATTGAGGAGGGCATGTGCTATGGTGAGTGCCGTGAATTGTGCGGGACTGTTGAATCACAGATCTGTACCTCTGAAACAAATAATACATTTTATGTTAAAAAAAAGAAGAAGAAGAAGAAGAAGAAGAAGATAGCAGGAGTGGAAGAATGAAGGGGGGAAATCAGAGGGAGAGACGAACCATTAGAGACGATGGACTCTGAAAAACAAACTGAGGGTTCTAGAGGGGAGGGGTGTGGGGGGATGGGTCAGCCTGGTGATGGGTATTAAAGAGGGCATGTACTGCATGGAGCACTGGGTGTTATACGCAAACAATGAATCCTGGAACACTACATCAAAAACTAGTGATGTAATGTATGGTGATTAACATAACAATAAAAAAGAAAAAACAGAAAAACAAAACAAAAAGCTTCATTTGCATTTTACTCTACATGTTTCCATAAAAAATAAAGGACCTAAAAGTCACTATTTGAAATGACAGAATTCACATTAAAGTATTTAATATGCTACCTCTTAATTAGCTTTTCTTGAAATCCTATTCAGTGGCCAATGCGATCTGTAAGGAACCTAAAACAATTAAGACATTATTTGTTAAAAACATGAAACACTTCTGTGCCAATCATTTTAGTAATATTTTCTTGAGACACACATATACAATTGATAGATTTTGAAATACTTTTTTCTAGACATTTAACACACAGTCATTCAATTAAAATGACTTTAGTTTGAGTTTCTTACAACACTTAAAAAGATGAATATTTGGTTAATTATAAACTGAAATCAAAGCATAATAAAAATATTTTTCAAGAGACTGCTTAGGTGAAAAGTGGATAAATGACCTATTCCCTGCGTTGGACAGCATGATTATTATCCTTCACAATTACCTAAGACAGACTTTGGTACAGAGCAGGCAATTAATAACTAATTTTGGAATAAATGTAAAAGGATAAAAGTAGAATACTTCTCCAGCTTACCTGCTGGAATCTATCTAGATTTTCTAACATATTTTCCCTTTACCAAAGGTATTTCTGCTATAATACCGATCACTAAAGATCCATATTTCTCTGCATGTTTTTAAATCAAGTTTACAGAAATAATTACAAATATTGGTAATTTATTTTTATCAATTTATAATTCTTAGGTCTAACCTGTTTCTGAAATATTGAAATAAAATTCTTAAATATATATTCTTCTCCCTTCACTACCACTATTAGATAGACATTCCTGCATTATTTATTGAGAATATTTGGCCAATGGCAGTCTGGTATTACTATCTACCACCACCTAAATTTCCTATCATCATTACCATTTTTAAGCTGAACAGGCAGGCATTTCTTCATTGCTTGAATGATAACGCCTTTGCAAAATATTCTTTATTTCTTGATTTCCTCTCAGTCTTACGCAAAATGAAGAGCTTATTCCTGTCAAAGTTTTAGAGCAAGAATTGCAAACTCAAATATCTAGTTAGTTATCCATATCATTAAAGAGAAGAAACCTTGCTTTACTGTGACTTGTAAGATTGTGTAGGACATTCTGTTTATCTTTCGAATAGAATCATTTGCTTTAATTATTTCTTAGAAATACCTCCAGCAGGGTTCTTCTGCTATCCACAGCAAGTGTAGACCTCAACTTCCCAGCCAGATAGAATGTCTGTGGATAGATACTTGCTTTCCTTGAACAATGCTTGAGGTGCTTGGTCCAGAGGCACACTGATTGCTAAGTTGATACTCTTAGCTTTTAAATCTCTCTTTGAATGAGCTTTCAATAATATATATATTTTTTTCCTTTTCATACTTAATGAACGCAAGTGGGTTTTTTTTCCTTCTCTCCTGTTAACTTCCCTGATATATTTTCATTAAATATATTTACTTTTATTTCAACTATAACTTGATTTGTATTTTTCTGATTAACTAGCTCTAGCTAACAATAGAATATTTTCTACTTTGCTCCCCACACATCCAGTGACACACAAAATAGATCATATCAGAAATATTGATATGAAATATATCACAAAATATACAAAAAAGAAACTGTTGTCTTCCATATCTTCTATTGGACTCTTACTGAAATGTTCAATGAAACATAATTTTAATTCTCAACATATGATTTTTGCTATTTTCATGTGAAGTGAGCAAAATAATGTTTCTTAACATCCCCTCTCGAAAGAACTAGCACATGGTATCATCATAGAAATAATTTGAGTCATGCTTAAGAAATATGTAATTTTTAATGTTTAAAAAATACATAATCTCTAAGAGATGAATGAAGAAATCTCCTTCAGGACATGTGAAACAGTTTAGTGTCTGTGCCTTAGTGAATTCTTTTTTTTTTTTTAAAGAATGTTGATTTTGTTTTGTTGTTGTTATTGTTTTTAAAGATTTTATTTATTTATTTGACAGAGAGAGAGAGACAGCGAGAGAGAGAACACAAGCAGGGGGAGTGGCAGAGGGAGAGGCAGGCTTCCCGCGGAGCGGGGAGTCCGATGTGGGGCTAGATGCGGGGCCTCTCAGGATCCTGGGATCATGACTGGAGCCGAAGGCTGCCGATTAACGACTGAGCCACCCAGGCGCCCCGCCTTAGTGAATTCTTAATAAACTTTAGTTCTCTCCTTATGTATGTCTCTAGGATTGAGCTCCTATTCAGCAACAGGAGAGAACCAATATCCTTTAACCAGTATCCTGCAAATTGCCATTGCTTTTGTGCCATTCTCTCTCCTTTTTTGCACAGCTGGCTACTATCTCTGTCATCTCTATACCCTGAAACGAATTTCTAGTTGCATAGCTATTCACACATCTGAAAATACAAAACTACAAATGCATATGGTATACTACAGAGAATTTTTGCTTTGGAAATAGAAGACCTAAGTTTTTAAGCCACATTTCATCACGTAAAAAATATGTGATTTAAAATGTATTTCTTCTCATTTAATATTGTAGGAACTAATATAGCATAAAGGAAAAAAAAACATAGTTCTGATAATCAGGAGTTATGTGACCCTGAGTAATTATTTAACATTGTCAAATACTTAGTTTTCTTATTTATAAAGTAGAAATAAAAGTGCATATCTAATAAAACTTCTAGGAGTATGTTTTTATGTTTGTGTATATGTGTGACCCATATGCATGATACATTTTTGTATCATGATACATTTCCTCAACAAATGATAGCTTCCCTCTGCAACTGGAAGAAGAATTTAAATATATCACAATCTATTTTGCTACTAGGGTAACCACATTTATGATATATAATATTTGATGAAATAATAGAATATATGCAAGTATGTAACAGAGTGTAGAGCAGGTATTTTCAATGACCCTATAAAGTCAGGTAGGATAAAGCCTCAATGCCAAGGACAATAAATAAAAAACACCCTCGTAATTTCAATATTGATGCAAGTAGCACCCTTAGATTCCTTAGTGTATGACTGATCATACAACTGTTTGACTAGAAATATCTATTATTCATCTCCAGTTGCATATAAACAGCCTAAAAATTTATATGAAAGAATATTTTAAAGGAAAAATTATGGAACTGAGAATGCTGCATCAGTGTCTTCATTTCCTGTGGGGAACTCCGCCTCCTCCCCCCAAAAATAAAAGTACCCTTTGTCTTGTGTCCCCAGGAGTTTGAGGCATAGAAGTATTTTCTTTACTCTCGCCTTAATAGTCTTAAGATGTGACACTTAGAACCTCTCTTCTGCGCAAAAGGACCTCTAACATCACACAAGACAAAAAAGTTTTAAAGATATTAATAGTATTTTCACAGAATGCCCTATCAGCTCAATGAATAGAATAATTGTCTCAGAGAAAACTGCAGATATAGCTTTTGACTTCTGAAGGTAAGTATAATACAGGAAGCTCATGACATTTTTTAAGGTATTCTAACATCTTGAACTAAAAGATACAGAGGCAGTATAATATAAAAAGAAGGCTTTAGACCTACCACATACTCTGAACAGAAGCAGACCAAATAGTCTCCTCTGCAAACCTAGGCTACTTCTTATGGAAAAATAAAAGATGATTCATAAGGAAGAAACAAGACCGAGAGGGTCAAGCCAAGAACTGAAGGGACTCTTTCTCTGGTGGAAGGAGTAAGCCCTAACCAAGGAATGGACAACACATGTCCAGCTGGATTTCAGCTTTACAATCCACCAGTGACTGCTATTTGCCTAACATCCCCTAGTCCGGTGCCTCTTTAATAAACAATTTTCCTCTGACTGACTCACCATTATGTGCTGGGTATGTGAAAGATAGATTTCTTTAGTTCTTTAGTCTCTTTAGTTCACAAGTTTTAGACTGACAGAAACCATACAATATAGAAGATTCGCACTTAGACTTGATTTAGATGTGATTTCCTGAAGTAGGAGAAGATGATATACTAAGAGGAGACTTTATAGGCATGGAGAGTCTGAAACTAGGAAGAATCTGTGACCTGCCAGCCAGCTATGTCAGATTATAAATAACCACAAATTCTCTAACTTTCCTCCCATTAGGATGTTTATCTAATTCTACCTTCTTTCCATCTGTGCTGGCCTGTGCCTTATTTTACTGTTGAGTGTGGAAGAAGTGATATTATGAGAGTTTCTAGCTTAGTTTTCAGGAAAAATGCCAACTCCTGCATTAGTTTTATTTTTGGAGCACTCAGTTGCCATCTAAGAATCCTAAGTGCCCATCTGGAAAGGTCACACCGAGAAACTCGGAGACTCCGTGGAGGGGGAGAAGGGTCTGAACATTCCCACCCTTCCGGCTATTCTGGCAAAGTCACATACATGTGAGTGGGGCCATCACGAACACCCCAGGCCATCTTGGCTTTCAGCTGTACATCACCAATGTACACCAGTTAACATCAAATAAAGCTGAAAAATTGTCCAGCTGAGCCTTGCCTGGAATACAGCCCTGCCCTATTTACTGACCCACACAATTGTGAGATATAATCAAATGTGTGTTGTTTTAAGACACTGGATTTTGAGGAAGTTTGCTTTGCAATAATATAAAATTGAATAACTGCTAAATATTTTAAGAAAATATAGCACCTAGTAAGTATAGTACTTAAGTACAGTAGGTATACTATAGTATCATCATATAGGCACTCAATAAATGTTTTTGAATTAATGTAATTTAATCTTTGTAACATTATCTTTAATATACTTGAAGAATTTGAAGCTCTGAGACATGGTTCAGCAAACTATAGCCTCTTTGCCACTGTGGCCTGCAAAAACTAAGACATTTACTATATTGTCTTTTACATAAAAAGTGTGCTGACACCCAAGTCTGAGAGATTAGCTGGACCAGAACTACGTCCTGGCTTATTAAAAGGCAGAATCTTAGTCTTTCCAACCCTATTCACTTTTTCTGCACTACAATAATTTCTCTCAAGTATGAAATGAACAGTTAAATCCAGTTTAATTATATGACAACTTACCAGAGGATCTGGGGTATAAATATCCTAAAGCTTAACCTCACTACTCAGAAAACACAGTCAGTGCAATATTCCTTAGTGACAATAAGAATTAATTTTAGGCCTTTGATAAAGAGGATTATATAGAGTAAGAATCTAAAAAACTAAAAACATAAAGTATCAAGAAAGGTCATCGTAGTTGAATTCACTACAAGTTTGAAAACAAAAACATCCTTTATGAGGCTAAAAATTGTTCCTTATAGATTTTATGGCTTTGCAAGAAGTTACAAGTCATCTATATTGCAGTGTTGTGGGAATTACAATAATAGTGAATTTTTAAAAGCCCAGATCATTGTATATGGACCTAGGTCTTTCAGATCAAATTATACAAAGTGTGCCATTTTCCATAGTTACTGTACAAAATATATTAAAATAAAACATATAGTACTTAAACACTCTCTTCTGCAGCTCATTATTTATAGCCTAATAATTAGCACTATTATATTGAATTATTTCCCAATTCTCCCCTGTTCTGTCCTCAGATGCTAAACCAGATGTCCCACCTCTAACAGCCAAAATAGATCACTCTTCATCATCACTCCTTATAAACTGCTTCTATGGTTAGTTATAGTGACAATTTAGAATTTTGTCTCACCCTGCCAGGGTTATCCCCACTGATCTGTAAATATATATTTTATAGATAAATAGATAGCTCATATATATATATATATATTTATTTATCATGGAACTTATTAATTGTTTCTCTATTCTTTCTCTCTCTATCTAAACACTTAGAAGCATACATCTATTTTAAGAACAGCAGATGATCCTCCATGATATGGGAGGGACTCATCCAATCAGTTGAAGGTCTTAAGAGCAAAAACTGAGGTTTCTTGTAGAAGAAAGGAATTCTGCCTCAAGACTAACATGGGAATCCTGTCTGAATTTCCAGTCTTCTGCCTTGCCCTATAAATTTCAGACAATCATGTGACTCAACTCCTCAAAATAAATCTCTTATGTGTGTGTGACTGCGAATATTAATGATTATAAGGATTAATTACATCTATAAAATACCTTCACAGCAATATCTAGACAAGCATTTGACCAAACAACTAGGCACCATGGGCTAGCCACATTGACACATATAATTAACCATGATGGTAATCAAGATTTATTTTATTTACCAACCTCTTTAAGAAAAGGTACCTGACTACAACCCTATGGAGAGGGAAGTTCCCTGTATTTTGTACCTCATAGCTGTATTAAGACTCACTTTATGTCCTTATCATCTGCATTCTACAGTGACACAAACCTCTTGATAGTAAGTCCTTAATATTGTCATTTTTATATCTCCAGTGCATAACCTAAGGCCAGACACTATTTAATCCAAATATCCATTGAATGAATGACACAATTTTTAAGGCATGATATGTTGTTACTGAAAGTATGTTGGTTTTTTTTTTAATATACATGGGATCATAAAGGAAAAAAATTATACAGAATTTAAATAGAAAAAATGCTTTGAAAGATGAATATTAAGCACTATTTCCAACTGGAATATTTATAATATTCAATATTGAAATTTCCAAGATTTAAGAGCCACCCTGCATATGTGTATGACGTGTCACTCATTAGTAGTATTACTTACTGTAAGCATCTTCTAGTTGTAATTTATATGACAGTGGCAGATTCTACCACATCAGTACAAACAGATGGTAATTACAAAATGAATGAAGCAGATTGTTACTACACCACCATGTAAATTACACATATCTGTTATCTCACAAAATTAATTATCTAATGACTCCGATGAATTGTATCCACATTTGCAATTAAGATGTCTGAATCAACATTTTAGAACAAAAAGGGTCATACAGTTGGAAATACTTGATTAGTAAGACATTATCTCATTTCAGTGGTGCCAGATAAAAAATATTAACCATAAGCAAGCTGATAAGAGAAATCTAGACAAACCTTACACAGGTCAAAAACAGAGTAACCACAAATGTGTTACTTTTATAAGTCAGAATAAAAAGTGGTTACTTTGTCATTGTTTGTAAGTGTATAATATGTATAATTCTTATACCAATTTGTTATAATGGTATAATTCATAAAATCAAGTTATTTATAATTTTGCTTTAACTCTTAAAGAAAAACATGAATGTATTTTTTAAAATATCACCAAATTTTATTCCATATCATTCATAAATGTTAAAATTCAGATGAGTAAATTAAACTCCTTTGAATTTTATGTTTCATTACCCTCTTTATTACTATATTTAAAGTGATACAAAAATGTTTTCATGTTAAAATCAAATCTTTGTATATCTTGTGATGTTTTTCAGTTGGACATATTCAGCATGAATTCACTTTCAAAAATAAAAATTTACAAAAGGTGGGACATATACAAATATATGCGATTTGGATGTAGGAAAGCATATGGATTAGTAATGCATTTGTATTATACAGAAGTTTTATCGTTCTTTATATCACATTCACTGTTCATCTTTTAATAGCTCTGTTCTTTTCCTGTGATGTTATTAGTGAGTAAGAAATAAACAATGGACGGGGTGTAATTTAGTGGAACATATGTCTGTTTATTGATACAAGTGAGACAGTTTCAAACTACTAGGATCAGCCTCTATTCCTATTTCTATGCACAATTGTATACTACCACATTTAGCTACCTATTAAAAGCTAGAACATTTAATTTTTGCTTTTTAGGTATACTTTTTTAATGCCTGAGGTTTTTTTTTAAAGTTCCATAAGAATTACATTGTGTTTTTATATTAAGTATTCCCCCAAAATCTAGCAACAAGTTTAATACAAGAAGAGAACAAATATTTTCTCAAACCTTTTAAACTAAATTCAAGCAAACAGGAATCTAGACATTTGCTTACAGAATATTAATGATCCAAAATGACTGATCAGGTAATAGTACTGAATTTCTAGTACTTCAATTTTTTAAAAAGAGAGTATGTCTTAATTGTTAGAAATCTTATATATTTGGAAGCATAGAACCCTTGATCTCAATATCCCTTTATTTTAACATTTGTGAAACACAGCTCTCTGGGGGTACCTGCAGCTTTAAAACTGAACTAACAAACCCTATCTTCAAATAGGTGATAACCGTGCCTTTTAAAAGGGCATAGTCATTAGTTTCAAAGCTCTGTAGAACATGAGGGATTTGATCACAGTACTAAACTTTTCATCCCATCTCATATAAGGATATTCATTTGAAGTATAGATGTTAATTCAGGATAGTAAAGCAACACCTTCATCCATAGTAAAGGAAAACTTTTAGTTACATCAACAATTCTTGTCAGTTTCTAAAGGCAAATTTCTCTATTATTTTGTATTATCTATATATTTATATAACAATAAAGCTAAAACTCTTTCTTATTGAAACACTTTGGGAAGAAAAATCAAGGGTAAAATGCAGCTTCAGCAAGAAGAATACCAAGCCTGATTGTTGGTTAAAGGAAGCAACCATAATTTGGGGTCTGAAAATAATTCGTGGCTGAAAACAGGAAATACATAGACTCTTAAAAAGTATCATCAGAGATGCCTGGGTGGCTCAGTTGGTTAAGCTTCCAAATCTTGATATCAGCTCCTGTCATGATCTCAGAGTTGTGGAATTGAGCCCTACGTCAGGCTCCTCACTGGGGGTGAAGCCTGCTTGGGATTCCCTCTCTCTCTCTCTCTCTCTCAAAAAAAAAAAAAAAAAAAGTGCCTATCAGACAATACAAAGAAAAATTAGGAATCTAAGAAAACAGATATGAAGTTTGTTTTAGCAATATCAGGAATCAGGCAAATCTAACCCAGTAAGTTAGAACATTATCCTTCAGGCATATAGACTGGAGAAAAATAAAGTCTATAAATCAAATTCAAATTACCCCTCAGAGGAGATGAACTGAAGGTCCTAAATACCTAAATGTTTCTGCCACGGCCTTCTCCTTCTTCATCTTTCAGTAGCTTTTAGAATAATCCCTGGATACTCAGACCACTTGTTTTCCATAAGACTCACTTCCTATGAACACTATAATTACATATAATGCACATAGGGAAATGACCTCCTGTACTCTCTTACTCTCTTCCTATCAATATTTTGATAACGTTTTGGGTTTTCAGATAAAGATAAAAAATGAAATTGTTTGAATAAAGTAGAGTGTTCAGGTATTTGATGGTGACTAAGCTAGAATTTGTATGTTTTATCTGGCATCTTCCTTTCAAAAATGCTATCTGTGTAAAGAGAAGGATCAATACTTTTTAAGTATATGTTAAATAATTTTAAAATATGCAAACTTTACCTACAATGAGACATTTTAATAGATATAGGAATATATTGGATATATTAAAATTTTGAAAATATAAAATAAATGTGCATTTAGTTAAAAACAGTGTTGGGTTATTAAAAGAGTGCTATGGCAAAAACTAGGTGATTGTTCATCAATAATAATAACCTCATCTTCCTTGGAACACTACTAGATTATATTTTCCAGCCCACTTGCATCAATGGGGAGTCACATGCCTGGTTTTCACCAAGGGAATATGAGTAGAAATGATATATGTCCCCTCCAGCTTGAAGTGGTTAACAGTGTATGTGTCTTCTGCATGGACACTGTCTTTCTTGCTGCCAACCAGATGATGCAGATAACACATCCCAAATACCTGACCATTTTTTTTTGTCCCTAAAATATAGTTTGGAGCAAAGATCCTCACTTCCTTTCCCATTTGGCCCACCTAGAATGTGATTTGAGGGAAAAATAAACTTCGTTCTGTAAAAGCCCTTGAGATTTTGCATTTGATTGTTACTACATTTACCCTAACGCAATAATACGATAAATCAAATTTGGGTGTTGCCAAACAAACATACCCAAAATATATGCCATTCACTTGGTAGTTGTTTAATAATTGGAGAAGAGGCTGACATCAGAGGCTAGAAAGAAGCAGATACATGTTATTGAGGAGGCTCACAGAGAAGCAAGTTCCAACATACTTGCTTATTGTGCTGCTAGCAATGCTTTTTCAAGCTGGTGAGAAAGTCTGAGATAGCCTGCTAGCTGGATGATGAGACATATTTAGCCATTGTTCCAGTTAACACAGAGTTAATCACAAGATACATCAATCAAGTTTTTCTCTTATTTCAGTAAACCTGGTTAAGCCCTAGAAAGTTGAGTGAAAACACTTGAGACCATTTAGACTCAGCTGAACCTGCCCAAATAAGCAAAATCTGCCCAGTCAAGCCGTAGCACTGTAAGGATTAATACATAATTCTTGTTTTAAGCCAGTATATTTTAAGATGATTGCCATGAAGCAAGATCAAATTGGCACAAAACTGCATATGAAGAAAGGGTTCTGCTTTACAAGAATTGAAACCACTTGGCATTGGCCCAACCACACCACGGCTGGAAATGTGGCAAGGAAGGTCAGGAAAATGATGCCGAAAATTTTAAGTGATGAAAAAAACAGTGAAAAACATATTTGGAGAAACTATAGCTATTAGAGTAGTGAGAAAAACAGTTAGCAAAGTTGTTGTCTGCAGTGATGTGGGAGATAGAAAATATATTTAATGGAGTTGAGCACTGACTAATGTCATCAGGCGAGATGTTGTAAATGTCGGTTGGAAGGCCCTAGTAATCTGTAATAAGGGAAGAGGGAGATGACCTAAGGAAGAAATTATTTGGTTTGCAAGCAGAATTTAGAGGAAACAGGGAAAACCCAGGTATTCCTGAATAATCATCTTCAGTCTTCTCTATTGATGAAGATTCATGAACCGAAATGAGTTCTTGCATTAAAAATCAAATCAAGGGAGCACCTGGGTGTCTCAGTCATTAAGCATCTGCCTTTGGCTCAGGTCATGATCCCAGGGTCCTGGGATCAAGCCCCACATCAGGCTGCCTGCTCCATGGGAAGCCTGCTTCTCCCTCTCCCAGTCCCCCTGCTTGTGTTCCCTCTTGCACTGTGTCTCTCTCTGTCAAATAAGTAAATAAAATCTTTAAAAAAATCAAATCAAGGTTTTCGCTCATTAAGAATGGGCTAAAGATATTATGAATTCTCATTAAGACCTGTGAAAGATTTAAAGAAGTATCTAGTAGACAGACATTCACAGCTTGACACAAAGGGCTTCTGAGAATTTTAAAGGTGTTGTCAGCAGCCTGGCATATAGATCTAAGTAAAGAGATATATTATGGATGTGGCCTTTGGCACATGGAATGGACCCACATCGGATGTTTAAGAAACCCATAAATTTTAAATGAAGTTGTACTGGCAAAAGCACTACCCACTTAGGGCAAAAAAAAAAAAAAAAAAATGAGAAGACAAATAAAAATTAAAAACAAAAACAAACAAAAAACATTGGGCTTCCAGCTTTCTGCTGTTGAGAACCAGGCTGAGAAATCAAATATGGACAGTTTCTTATGAGAAAGGAATTTTTTCTCAGTGGAAAGAACCTGGATCAAAAAAAATGTAGACAAGTATAATGATGAATTGGGAACTGCTCTCATGGAACAAAACTAAGTTCTCATCAATGAATATTTTAACTCCCAAGAGGAGGAAAACCTAGCAACAGGTAATTGCTTGCCTAAAATTCAGAATTACCGTGGACCAGTGAATCTCATGTTCTTTCATACCTTTTGAAGGACATCATTATTGCAATTGTCCTATTCCTATTTCAGTGTTGTATGTTGTATAACTTTGTGGGGTGAATGAATTGACAATGTAGTTCACCGTTATCTGTCAAGATACATCTTGACACAATTTGCCAAGATCACCAAGCTCATCGAGACGGTTTACTTCCTATGTGGACACCGCTGCAAAATTTCCAGGCTTCTTTTGCAGCAAAGTTATTTCAAGATTCCTCTAGTCGGAAAGAAATTTAGCTTTTCTTTTAATCGTCTGAAGAAAGAGAATTTGGGTCAATGGCTGGAAATAACGGTTCAGTCCCTTTTGGTTTAAACTAACAAATGACACTTCAATATGTGTAACTTTCCCAAAATGAATGGTGGTGTATCATCATGTAATAAGGTCTTCATTCCTGGAAGTATTCAAGCAGAAACAGGATTATATCCTCAGAGGTGTATGTGACACAGAGAGAATTGGATGAAATACAGAATGAAAAATAGAGTTCATCTTGACTCCTAAGCATGATTCATTGAGAGTGGCTGCCTGGAGGTCTGTTGAGAAGCATCAAGAAGCCAAATCCATAATGTTCTCAGTGAAAGTGCCAGGATTAATAACTAATAATGTTCTTGAGAAAAGTAGTAGTGAGTGGACAACACATTTAAAAGAGCTTTAGATCTAATTTAAATTCTATAATTGTAGTATGTAATCTCTTTTATATGGCCTCAAAATATTCAGAATGCTGATCCATCATTGGACGATTCATTACAAGTTATTTGTAATATTATTGCTCATTCAATATACTGTCATTTAAAAAGAGCAATAGACCTGAACGAATGCCCCAAAGAGCCGCTAGGAGTTATTGCAAAACCAAGTGAACTTTCTTGTTGACTCTTTAAATTGATCTAAATGCTATATTACATAACTGTGGTTATTGCCATCAAGATGAACCCTTAGAGATTATATTTAAAGCATGCAATGTTGCATTTTCCTTTGAAACAAGCAATGATAGTTTTAGTTCTAAATTCACAACATATTTAGACGTGTAAGTATCTGAACTGGAAGTGTTATTTTAGAAGTGCTTCATTGCAATGTACCAATGTGTTTGACTTTCTCTTTTAAGTAGTAAATTTCATTTGGAATATGGAGCTTTTCAGACAAAGTAAAACTTGCTAATAGTAATGTTCTTCAAGCAATAAATACCCTAGGGACTTCCTTAGTGGAAAGGCTGCTGAAAAAAAATCTATTGACTTTCAAGAGAACTTGGTAATTAACCTCCTGGCAGTTTCCTCCAGGCTACTCTGTTAGTCTCAGCACAACAATGTTAACTTAATTCTACAAACAGAAATTAAATAGGCTTTGGACCAAGATCTTTTGAAATAATAAACTTAATATTCCACTTTTACTAAATGTACCTTTTAGGACAGACATGAAATGAGATTTCATTCTCTGCCCTTATATCTTATAGTAGATTAGATGGCTGAAAAAATCAGAGGAAAAACGATTTCCTTTTACATACTGAAAGTAGTTATAAGAATAAGAATTATTGAAAGGAAGACGTAAATGATTTTGTGGGCTTCCCTTAATATTTAATATACTATAAATACCATAGTATTTATTTAATAGTGTTAACTTGAAAATCAGATTACTATACACTATATAGTATGAACAAAATTATAAAACACATAGTGTAGATAGTACTCAGGGTGTTAATTGAGACATTATTCTGAGAAAGGTATTGGACTAATAATAAAATTATAAACATTAATCCTCAAATTAATCCTATGAGGTAAAATCGTTATTATTATTTCAATTATGCAAATAAAATGAAGCACAGAGCATTTGAGTAAACTTCCCAGCATGACAATTGAGGTAGAGAAAGAGACTGAGAGTGAAGTCCAGGCAGGCTAACTGCAGAACCTTTCTACTCTCTGCTGTGTAGACTGTCTATACATGAGAAGCTGTATAGCATTATAGTTCTTTGGAAGACTTCCTTACTTTCTGGCACTGAGAGATTTTCCAGGTTCATCTCGTACGTTCCCTGACCCCGTCCTAGAATAAGTCACATCTCTAAAAAACCCCAATTCCTTTTATTGGAGAATGGTATTAGAAACTAAGATAAGGGTGCTGGATGTGCTTGTCTTATTAATACTGGGGTGTTTTTGCTGCTTAGGGCTTCTCATCTCAAAGAGGAAGAAAGGGAATATGTACATAATAACCTGCGGATACACACATATCTATAAATATTTCTATATGCAACAATTTATACTTTTATTAAGGTAACCAAGAGTTCTTACAACTGTTTCCAGTTCTTACAACTGTTACAAACTGTTTCCACTTTCCTCAACTTGCTCATCTGTAAACTATTCTAAGAGCCCCAAGTTGGGAAACTGCGATACATAAACTTAACTGTTCAATTTCAGTGTTGATTTATAGCATTACCAGCATTGTTAACATATAAGAACCTTTATAAACTTTAACAGTTTTTTTTTCTTTTAGTCTTACAAACTCCATACTTTTCCATACTTAGGTCATTACTTTTCTCCCAGCCACATCAGGGAGATAGTGTCATTTTTAATGCAATTAGATTGTGGCATAACATTCTGGTATCCCAGTATCACCTGGATAATTTTATTTGTATACATTAAGATCTACTCTTTGTGCCTTAAAGCTCCGTAGATTTTGATAAATACATACTCTTATGTATCCAAACTTGTGGTATCATTCAGAGTAGTTTTACCACTCTATAATATTCCATGTCTCACCAATTTACCTCCCCTTTCTTCCATGAAAAATACTGATCTTTGTAACATATCTGTAGTATTGTCTTTCCAGAATGTCCTATAATTAGACATACTATGTGCAGTCATTTTAGACTGCTTTCAGTTAACAATATGTATTTAATACATATTTTTGTGTGTATGGATGTGTAGCCTGATAGTTCATTTCTTCTTATTACTAAATAATATTCCATTGTATGAAACAGCCAGAATGAAGGTTAATGCTTCAACGTATGAATCTGGGGGAAGAGATATTCAATCCATAGTATTCTGCCCCTGGTGCTCCCAAACTCTTCTTCTCACATGCAAAATACATTAATTCCATCTCGGGTATCCCCAAAAGTCTTAACTCATTCTGGCATCAACTATCAGGTCTAAAGTTCAAAATCTCACCTAAAAATCACCTAAATCACAGGTGGGTGAGACTTAGGGTACAATTCATCATGAGGCAAAATTCCTCTCTGGCTGTGAACCTGTGAAACCTGACAAGTTATGTGCTTTCAAAATACGATGATGGGGCAAGCATAGAATAAATACTCTCTTTCCAAATGGGAGAAATTGGGAGATGAAAGTGATGAAGGGTTTCAAGCAAGTCTAGAATCTAGCAAGGCAAATTCCATTAGCTCCTAAGGCTTAAGAATAATCTTGGTTTGATGTCTCACCTTCCATACCCACTAGAGATTCTAGTCCAGGAGCTATTGCTTCAGATAAGCATATTTTAGCTGTGACTCTCTGGATTCATCTGTGTCTCTGGATTTTGTGGTAGTGGTTGACTCTGAGACCTCACTTCTCAGATGGGTCCAAGGAAAATCACTAATTTTCAGTTTGTTCAACATCTTTTTTCTTGTTATTGTAAGAATGTGAGTGACCATTTCCAACCTCTTTACATGTCATGGGTGACATCTGAGTCAAACGCTTTTTTTTTTTTTTAAAGATTTTATTTATTTATTCATGAAAGAGAGAGAGAGAGAGAGAGAGAGAGAGGCAGAGGGAGAAGCAGGCTCCCAAGGAGCAGGGAGCCCAATGTGGGACTCGATCCCAGGACCCTGGGATCATGACCTGAGCCGAAGGCAGACGCTTAACCATCTGAGCCACCCAGGCGCCCTGAGTCAAATGCTTTTTTTTAATTTAGAAAAAAATGAGAATAAAATAAAATTAATTTTAATTGTATATTTTCTGTTTCCATGGATGAGAAGTATTAATATTTATCAAATGTTAGGCAAGCTGAGGGGTAGGGAGTATAAAGATCCTGTGATTACATAGTCACAAATCTTACTAATATCTTTCTTCATTCCAGTACATCAGTAATTCTTAAGTTTCCATGAATGTAGATCTCCTATATATGTTTTAAAATACACATACACATCCACCTTCTGTACTTGACTAACTCCTTGTCCTCAGTTTTATTCGACAGTAATTGAATAGGTGAAGACTTGACTTCTACTTGGGAAATGATACTGAATCCTATTTTTCCACATCTCATTCTCAGACCACATATAATCTATTAAAACAGCAGTGTTATTTTTTAAATGGAATAAGCCAAGACTAAATAGTTGTGCTTTTCAAAAGCAAGATCTCTCTCTCTTTCTCTCTTATCTATCTATCTATTTCTGTATCTAGCAGTCTATCTCCATTTACTGGCTGCAACTCTGAACACTTAAGACGATGATGATATAATGATCAGATACCTAGATATATTACAGCTTACAAAACTCCCTTCCTCCCACTTTGGAGCAGAATAATTTTTATTTTCTGAAAAAAAAAAAAACTTCATTTTCACTAGAATAGTTTAAAATTTTTACCACCAACCCTCCAAATCTAGCACAGGCAGACTAGTATAAGATGTTTGGAATATTCTGTATGAAAAAAAAATTAGAAAGAACATTGAGTCATTAATGAAATAACATGAGGAAATAAACAATGAATGTTAGAAACTCCAGATAAAAACACAATAGGAAAAGAGATTTTAAGAAAATGATCTATCTCATTTGACCTCTCGCTCCAAGCCATTCAAAATATTAAATCATTTTCTTTAAAATGCTTTACAATATATGATGACAGCTGACAAATTTACCAACTATTTAGATATTATAATTTGTTTCAAGATCTTACAATGTAGTAAAATTAAATAATGAAACATAATTCAGAACTTTATACATACTGTACCCAGTTACAGGAACACAGTCACTGTACAGTTATTTCAGTATAAAACATTAGCTAAGGGATGCCTGGGTGGCTCAGTTGGTTAAGCGTCTGCCTTCAGTTCACATCATGATCCCAGGGTCCTGGGATCGAGTCCTGCACTGGGTTCCTTGCTCAGCAGGGAGCCTGCTTCTCCCTCTCCCTCTGCTTGCTATTCCCCCTGCTTGTGCTCTTTCTCTATCTATCTGACAAATAAGTAAATAAAATCTTTAAAAAACAAAACAAAACAAAAAAAATATTAGCTGATTCTGTAAGTGGAGAAGGGAACTTTTTCTAGTTTCCTCTAAGATTTTGGGGTAAATAATCTGGCAAAAGTGAAGGAAAGTCAGGGAAAAATGATGTAAGATGTGATTTAAATCAAATTTTAGAAAGTAGATAAATTTATGAGATTAGTGAGAATGCATGTCCCCTTGAGTCTTTAATCTGTTCCCTATTTCTTCTATTAGATTTGCAAAGGCATAATTTATTCCAGTGAGTGACAGTGTTTGTTTAAAGTTCTGGTTCAGGCGAGAGGAAGATGGCATGGAGGCTCTTCTCTAATTTTTATGTCTTTAAGAATTTAAGTTCATCATTGTTTTCCTCATGAGATTAATCAGATATTCAAACCACGTTATCGCACACACCACTTTTAAAAAATACAGTTCAAGTATTTGGATAAAATATTTACTTAAAATAGATTTGGGTTCCATATGGATTTTAAGGAGTTAGATGCAGGTAAGATTTACAGAAGCTCTACCTGGAACATATGTGGTAAAGCATAAAAAGTAATCCACTCTGAGATTGAAAAGTCACCAAGGATTAAATGAGATTGTAGTTGAAAAAAAGCTCTTTCTTTTCTTCTCTTCCATTTTGATTCCACTCCTGTTCCTGTGTTCCTTTTTACAAATATGTGTGAAAATTGTATATAACAGTAACAGTAGGAAATTGGCATTTCAGAGTCATAAGAAGACAAAAGTATTGTAGTTGCACTGTTATTTTTTCAATCTTTTCAGCAGAGTTCTGTTTTCAGTCATAACTGAAATATAAGTATGTTTGAGTGAAGATATTATCCTCCTTTTCAGTGCCTCTTTCATTTTCCCATGACTTGACATTCATCTTTCGGATACCACAGAGTCAGTATATACCACATTCAAGATGACATTTTGCACTGTCAGACATTTCCACAAGTCTCAGAGTCAAAAATGCATTTATTTACTAGGCTTCTTTCTTTTCTTTCTTTCTTTCTTTCTTTCTTTCTTTCTTTCTTTCTTTCTTTCTTTCTTTCTTTCTTTCTTT